>NC_092330.1:44838018-45157184 GCF_036785885.1 Coffea arabica | reverse complement strand
GCCCTTAAATAATTTTTCTCATCTAAACTGTGGGGATGTATAAACAGGACCGAATAGTTATCTAGTACATGTGTAGAAGATTACATGTATTGTGGGATGTGCATATAAAAAGAGGGAAACAAAAGGGAAGGAGCAGTTTTGAGGGGGAAACAAGACTCTGTTGTTGTGGTTGTAATTTGTGAGTTTCAGTGGTAATAAGAACGGAAAGAGAGGTAGGAGAGAGGATGGGAAGAGGTAGGGTGGAGCTAAAGAGGATAGAGAACAAGATCAATAGGCAAGTAACTTTTGCTAAGCGAAGAAATGGGCTATTGAAGAAAGCTTATGAGCTCTCAGTTCTATGTGATGCTGAGGTTGCTTTGATCATCTTCTCCAATAGAGGAAAGCTCTATGAGTTTTGCAGTAGCTCTAGGTATACACCCTTATTATACATAAAAACAACTCTACTTTATGCACGCCCCATATACCGACTAGTCATGTACTGCTATCGAGTATAACCATTTCTTAGTAAGACTAGTTTTTAACTATCTCTCTTTCCTTAACAAGATCTCCCCTTTTTTTTTTTTTGCCCCAGTTTGTTTTTCATTTTTTTTCCTCATTTCTTTAGCTAGGTAATCGTGTGCTATTGTTGGTTTTGAGAGATCTGAATAATAATCAATGGCAAGTAGGAGAAGAGGAGAGGAGAGCAGCGAAGGTCGTCTTTAATTGAATCTTGTCATTGGAAGGGGAAGGGGTGATGGTTGTTTTTCTCTTTTTCGGTGCTGAGCAAGTATGCCGTTTTGGTGAATATTTTGGAGCGTATAGGACTTTGTGCTTAAGGATGATGTTAGATCTGCAAGAGGAAACCATGAAAAGAAGATCATTTCCATTTTTATGTTTGAGGTTTTCCTTAACCTTTTTTTCGCTGATCTAGTTTTTGCTCTTCCCAACTCTCTCTTACCTTTATTTTCTGATCTTCCTAGCTAGTTCTTTTATTAACTCCTCAAAGAGGAGGAGTTTGATCGGTTCTTTATTAACATAACAATCCAATTGTAGTGGTTTCCGTTCTCCTCTATGTCATCAATATGGTCTGATCTATACATGCTTTCAAAAACATGCCCTTAAGGTTCATGGAGCTAATTGAAAAAATGTTTTCTGCTTATGAATGCATCTTTTACAAGAAGTCCGGGAGTGGATGCTCATGAATCTGTAAGTTTGCAGCTGCTGCTCCTCAAACATGACAATTTAGGGTTTCTTTTGAATGATGCTTGTCCAAAGCTTGTACCTTTTTAGGGTTTCTACGGTCTTTCTTTGCAAATCTGTTTCAAATTTGCCATCTACCCAATTTGGGTACCCTCCAAAATCTTTTTTTTTTTTTTTTAATTTGGATCATTCGTGGTCTATGTTTTTTATGCATACTGATTTTTTTTTTTTAGTCATTTATTGGGGACCCTTCGGGAAATAGAGCTCCTCCATAAAGCTTGGGGAGGTGTGCTTAACAAGGTGTCTGGGAAGTTTTTCTGTGGGGTAGAGAGAGAGAGAGCTTCCATCAATCATTGAATTAGGTCTAGGGTTCGGTACGACGGATTTAGGGTTTGCTCAGTGTTGTTTTTGATGCAGTTTCGTGTCTGATCATCCAAAATCACAACTTTTTATGGTTCCCGCAAATATCTGGTTTTTTTTTTTTTTTTTTTGCAATGTCATGATTATTTTAACTGTGCTTGCCTTCTGAAATCCCTTTTCTGTTGTGTGTGTGTGTGTAGATGCAGATAGATAATGTAAAACCGTAGTTTGAATCATATGAAGTACCATGATTAGCTGTAGGTGCATTGGAACCAACAGAAAAGGGCAGAACAGCAAAAAATTACCCTCGGATCTTACATGGGATCAGTAATTATTTTGTGCTTTGCTATTAATTTGTTTTCTTCTCCTTTTAATAAATGAGTCTAACAGAGAAAGAAAGCAGGACGTACCGCTGCACTTAATAATGGTTTTGACAAAAGTCTGAGCAGTAATTAATGAAGTCTTATTAAATAATGTCATTCAAAACAAATAAATAGAAAGGATCGATTGCGTATAAATGAATTCATTTACCTACGTACGTATTCGGGATGTGATACGTACCAAAAAGAAGAAGCTTGGAGGAACTGAAAGTAAATGATAATAGTACGTACTGGCATGCATAAGCATTTTCTGATCTTTAATCTGTGTTTGCATGCAGTTATTAGTGGAGATCTTAGTTCTGGCATAATATTATTGTGTTATATATTGTTGAATGAAAGAATGAAATCCCTTTTAATTTCTGCACTCAATTAACAATTAATGTTTAGAGTCACGCTGTACAGCATGCTCAAGACGCTAGAGAGGTATCAGAAATGCAACTATGGAGCACCTGAGCCCAACATATCCACCAGGGAAGCACTGGTAATTAAGCACTTATTATTATATGCATGGTAGGTATGGTATTAGTTGATTGGTGATTAGAGAAAATGTTGAAAATTAATTAGTCTAACGAGTTTGCTTAATTAGTGAACAAAAAGCTTAAACGATCGAGTTTGCTTGGAAGTCGGTTAGATACTACTACTAATTCAAATAAATATTAATTTCCTGATGAGAATTAATAAAATGTGTATGTGACGTGACTTCCATGCCATTATATATATACTTGGACCATTCATAATAGACGTTAAAGGATGAGCCAAAGTTACGTTTGAATTAATTGTGAATAGGTGGATTGGAGGATGTTCTTTGAGAAACCAAGTGCACATCGATCTACAACATTGCATAATGTAATAGCAGCAGCTTTTTATATATATATATATATATATTGCCATCGTGTTGAATACAATTGTAAAGGATGATGAGCCATGTTGCGTTTAACTTTTGTAAAACTCCTACGGCTCAAAAAGGCTCTAATTTTTTGTGCTTTTTTTTTTTTGGGATATAAAACAGGTTTTAGTTCTCTTATTTATGGGCCTTATTCATCTTGTCTTACTTATGATCTTGTCTTACTTATGGAGTAATATATTTTTCACCTAATATCGAAAGGTTTTTTCCTTTTCATGTATTAGCTTTTGCATGGATTAAATCTTTTCGACAATTAAATAAAAAAAAATCCACTTTTTTGGTTTTTGCTATTTTGAATTTCTTTATGAAAGTCATAAAATTTTAACATCAAGATATATATATATATATATATTTTTTTTTTCCTTTTACCCGGCACAGTTATCCGAGTCTCAACCATCTCTAGCTAGTACTTTATAAAGAAGGCTTTTTTTTTTTTCTTTTGCCAGGAAAAGGAGGCATTCATGGTAAACTTTGCATCGAATTAATCTGTGTTGCATGCATAAATCAGGGCTAAAGTAACATGTGTTATAGATCTCTCCTATATATTGTCTACGTACTCCTGCCCTTCAGATTCTTCGTCTATATTTTCTTGGAGGACAAAATATACTCATATTTGCCCTTTAGATTCATGATTTTCTTACTCATGATTGTGTTCTAGGAGCTGAGTAGTCAGCAGGAGTATTTGAAGCTTAAAGCACGTTACGAAGCTCTACAAAGATCACAAAGGTACCTAGCAATAGATTATGCATGTTAAAAAAAAAAAAAAATTTGTGGAAGGACAGTAAAATCATTTTCCTTTATGCTGTTGTGATGGTAGGAATCTTTTGGGCGAGGACCTTGGTCCTTTAAACAGCAAGGAACTTGAATCATTGGAAAGGCAGCTTGATATGTCTCTGAAGCAAATCAGATCAACACGGGTAATCCACCATACTCCCCTCCCATCCTCTTCTTCTCCATGCAAAATTTTCATTAATTAGCACTACTTTCGTCCTCCTCGCTCTAATTTTCGCATTGATCAGCCCTTCAAACTGGATTCTTTGATTTGTTTGAAGCCAAGTCTAATCATTAAAACCATTAATGGCCCTGTGAAGTCCTGCTAGCATTTCTAGTAGTTCACCTGACATTCACAGTATCAGTTAAACTTGAGATACTTTGCAATAGATGCTTTTGCCTAGCTCTAATTAATTTAATTTGGATCCAATATTTATGATGCTTAAGAGAAATATAAAGTAAAAGCGGCTGCAAATTTCGAGGATATACTCTTCATGATACGGACTGCCATGGATCCTTGTGGAAAAAAAAAAAAAAAAAAAAAAGTAAACAAGGCTGATCTTTGACTGGATGATTTCCAGTTATATTCACCATAAAACATGAGGACAAGTGCTCTCATTTACCCATGCATGCTTCTTTTTCCTGCTGTTTCATACTTTTCTTTGAAATGTCAATTAATGGCATAGCTGGGCATCACATGAATTACTGTCAAAATAATCAAGAAGATAATGAGAAGATGAAATCATTGACATTGTAATTTTGGAGCAATAGCATTGAAAATTTTGCCGTAAAGGAAACTGAAGATGGTATGTGCATGCAGACTCAAGTAATGCTGGATCAGCTCACTGATCTCCAGAGAAAGGTAATAAAACATTCTGCAAATTTTCAAGCAATCCAGAGTCCAAGTTTCTATCAAATTGTTGAGACCTTTTAATCATGTATTTAGTTTTGCAGGAACATGCTTTGAACGAGGCAAACAAAACTCTAAAACAAAGGGTAAGTTGTAATTTTCTGATCTTTAAATGTTTTTACAATCTAAATCTTTCCCAATGTCTAGACGTTACAGCCATGCACGTAGTTGAACTGCATTCACCTCAACAACATGACAGCACAACATTTCTAAATAAATGTCTTGCAGCTGATGGAAGGAAACCAAGTAAATCTCCAGTGGAATCCGAATGCACAGGATGTTGGGTACGGCCGACAACCAGCTCATGCTCAGGGTGATGGTTTTTTTCATCCATTGGATTGTGAACCGACATTACAGATTGGGTATGAACTCTATAATTCAGTAACATTTGATAACGCATCAGTTTCCACTTAGCATCCTACAGCAACAGATTTAGTACCTAGATTATTATCAAATTTCAAGGCAAACATATTTTACCGTACTGTACAGTATACTATCCTTTTTATGTTGCATCATATAAGAAGTGAGAAGGAACTGATACATACATACATACATATATATATATATATATGTATGTATATATATTCACTGAAATACAGATACCAGAATGATCCAATAACAGTGGCAGCGGCAGGCCCGAGTGTGAATAACTACATGGCAGGTTGGTTACCATGATCAGAAGAAAAAATTGCCTGTCATGCTAATGATTCCTTTCATAAGACTCGATGCAATTGATGTTCTATGTATTTTTATTTTGACTAAAGAACTTGTGTAATAGCATGAATTTTCATAAGACGCTATTATTATAATCTCCTAATGTGGACGAACGTTAAGTCATGTTTGCCTGCTCTAAGACTTGATCTCGTCATTTTTTTTTTTTTCTTCATCAGATGCAATTCCATTGATGTTAAAAGGGTTTTTTTTTTTTTTTTTAAAAAAAAAGAAAGGCCGTTCATCCCCAAGTTAAATGAGAAACAGTAGTATTCTTCGTCGAGGATAACTCTGGATTCTCATTTTCTTTCACGAAACCCCATTAACGGCGTAATTTTGGCTCAAGCCTATCCGTTGACATTTTAGCCCACTTTGTGTTGCTTGTAAGGGTGTCCAATTGAAATTTTGGCTTCTGCAACCCGGTCCATCAATCCCATGGAGTTCAGGCCCATATTTCAACTTTGGGAATCTTAATCCATTTCGCCCTTTACAATTTAACAAAACAAAACCATCAATACATTTTTTGATTACCTTCTCATCATCTCACAGAGATTACGTAAAAAAAAGTACTACGGTATCCTTTTCAAAAAATTATTTCAAATAATCTGTTATCCAAACACACTCAATCTTAATTCATTACCTAATCCTGGCATTGGTTAATAATAGCTCTCCACAAAATTTTCCTTATCATTCTAAAAGTTTGCAACGAAAAATAGGATAATAGGGGTCTCATTAACATTTCCCCTAGTTCCCTCACACTTTTCTTTTTCTTCTTTTATTGACCCAAAAAAAAAAAACAATTTTTCTAATCTACCGTTCTATCATGTGTTTAATTCAAGTTCAGATATATAGGTCGATCTTATCCCAGAAACAAAAGTGACAACGACTGCAAGGGCAAAATGGGTCAGAAAGGGAAAGAACGTTGAGTGATGGGGCAACAATTATCTATTGTTGAGCAAATATCTAACTTTCTCCGTGCCATTTTAATCAGTCGAAGGGGTGAATTTTCGGCTCTTTCATTCGTTTTGGTACTGCAGACTTTAAACTTTCGACGCAGTTATCCTTTTTGCATCGTATCTGTAAGACTGAGACGAGAGAACAAGGGAATCAAAATTTTAATAAAGTACCTTTTCGAATCAGCCAACGAAAACATGTCAATTTGGTAACTCGATTTATTCCAACGTACCTTCTCTTTCGTCCGTCCGCAGCGAATTGGATTCCGGTGTTCCTCGGTTACGGGAAAGCGGAGCATGATGGTAAATAGAAAGACATTAAGTACGTTTTAATTTGCAGAACTATAACATAGTAGTACTATCTCTCTTTCTTTTCTTTTTCTTTTTTCCGTTTGCAATGAAAAAAAATAATTTTATACATCTAATGTGATAGTACAAAAGAATTATATTTGAGCATATATACTTCTTCCACGACGTAATGTTTTTTGGATTTTCCTTCATGAGTAAATCTTACGTATATCTGACAATGTATACACTATCACGGTTGGATATATAACACGTAAATAAAATTTGAAATTCAATCTGTTATCATGCATCCAATGATAATGACGTGTATATATTGTCGGTGTATAAAAGATTAATGCCTATTTGATTTTTGTTTTAAAGGAAATTCTAAATCTCATAGAGGAGAGGGGGAAGCGGGGGAGTTTAAGAATCAAATCAAAGAACCTCTCAATTGCCTGGTAATTTTCTTGCTCTTAATATTAAGTCCTAAATAGAAGAAATGTATGCGCTTCCACAGCATGGAGCCCGAGATTCTTCTTGGACGGGAGACTTCGGGCGACGAAGGGGGGATGAGTGTTGAACTATGGAGACTCTTTGTGAGAAGAATTAAAATTACAATAGCCGAAGGACATTGTAGAGACCTAGAACTATAAGTGCCTGATCAAATTCACCCTTGACCAAATTCCGAATCCCTTCTCAAACAACTAAGCCATTTTTTTTATATTTAACTCAAAAATTCTAAATGATTGTCCTATCTTAATATGATGAAAGCTTTATATTTTTTTTTCCGGGAAGGCTTTTGACAATAGCTGAGAATCACAATTACACAAAACAGTACTGGTTATGGGCTTTCTAGCAAGTGATCAGTACTGGTTAAAATATCTAAATCACGTTTAACCTATCATATATGAATGTATGTATTAATAATTATTAACCTACCTTGCATCTATAAGTTTTCCTTAATTAATTTTATATTTTCAAAATATTAACACCTAAATTACATCTAAACAAGTGCCTACAGAACATTCGTTAGGCAAAACCATTAGTTATTATCGTCTCCCCAACATTAAAAACTTTCATTATTTAGCTTAACCCTTAAGGGTATCAATCGAGCTCCATGAGCCAGGCTTTGATAGGCCTAAGTTCAATTCAAAAAAAAAAAAAAAAAAATTTGAGGCTTCACGATTTTATAAGCTCCATGGCCATCGTCCTGTCGGATCTTGTGAACTTCTTTTTTTCCCTTTAATACTGCTGAATTTTTTTTCGCCTATCTTAATCGTTAGATAGATCCCGTGTATCTATGTCAATGCACTTATTGCATCGTTCAAAATAACAGAATGACATGTTTACTTTGACCAACGACTACATGATAATTCTTGTAACTTAATCATGAATAAATTAAGTCAAATATATTATCAAAACAATCAAAGTGAATAAGAAATTCATCTTTTTTTAATTTTTTAAAAGGAGAGATGTACTTTTGATCCTCCGATATTTGGCTTCTGAGCTAAATTGATACTCCATATTTCAATCAAAACAAATCTAGTCTTCAAATTTTGTAATTTTAGAGAGATTTAGGACAATCAACAAAAATAAAACAATGACTAACGTTCAAAATCAAATTGCTATTAGTCAATAATTTTGACTTTGTACTTTTGGTCCCTAATATTTTGATTTTGAATATTTATATCACACTGATTTTTA
This sequence comes from Coffea arabica, assembly GCF_036785885.1. Lineage (NCBI taxonomy): Eukaryota > Viridiplantae > Streptophyta > Magnoliopsida > Gentianales > Rubiaceae > Coffea > Coffea arabica. The sequence continues at coordinate 45,149,027 of NC_092330.1, read as the reverse complement.
AATAGTGACATTAAGGATTTTAGCTTAAGTTGAGATGCAAGTTAGAATGAAATAGTATTAAATGGGTAATAATTATTCTAATCAAATTTCTCTATCTTTTTTTATTTTTTTCATTTTTTCATGCTAATAATATATCACGTGTTTCTTTTCTTTAACACAGTTAGTCTCAAATTTGGTATAATACATGCATATTATTATTTCTCTCTATTAACAATTAATTGATAATGAGTTTTATTATTTTTATTTCTAATAATAATTTAAAAACTTAATTAAGTATCCCTTTAAAATATATAGGCTACATACTTTTTGAAAATTACGTTGGTCCTTTTTTCGGCATTTTAATATGTTATCAATTGAGTTTGAAATGAAATTGGCATTGGTACACATTATATGCATGAATCACTAAATGATAATCAATGTACGTAGATATTAAAATAAATGCTTTAAAACTACCAAATTGGAACATTAGATTTTAATTCAAAGGAAAGACAACAGAAAATAAAAGATAGTTTTCTTAAGAATTTGTAAAACTACTTCACATTGATACTTACCTTCATTAGTTTTTATAAATACAACTAACTATAAGAATTTGAAACCTATGTGCATGCATAAGATATGCAACAATTTTTGTAATTGTAACTATAATAAACTCAAACTTTAAAACTAGAATTCTTCTGTTCCTCTACTACTTTATGTTTCATTTATTATTTATATATTATCATCCAATAATAACTTATTTAACAAAGATATTCTATTTATGTGGCAATCATACCGTGCCAATATAAAGTGTTTTGTGAAGTTTTATAAAGACTTAGGATTATATTTGTCGTATATTTAATTCAATTCATATATTATTTCATCCTAAAATCCCTATTTGTAACTATTTAAAACCCAAAAAAGTATATACGACATATTATTATTTCTTTCTATTAACAATTAATTGATAATGAGTTTTATTATTTTATTTCTAATAATAATATAAAAACTTAATAAGTATCCCTTTAAAATATACGGACTATGTACTTTTTGTAAATTATGTTAGTCCTTTTTTTGGCATTTTAATATGTTATCAATAAAGTTTGAAATGAAATTGGCATTGGTACACATTATATGAATCACTAAATGATGATATTAAAAATAAGTGTTTTAAAACTACCAAATTAGAACGTAGATTTTAATTCAGATGAAAGACAACAAAAACAAAATAGAAGATAGTTTTCCTAAGAATTTGTAAAAATATTTCACATTGATACTTACCTTCACTAGTTTTTATAAATACAATGACTAACTATAAGAATTTGAAATCCATATGCATAAGACATGGAACAATTTTGGTAATAGTAACTATAATAAACTTAAACTTTAAAACTAGAATTGTTTTGTTCTTCTACCACTTTATGTTTTATTTATTATAGGTATATTATCATCCAATAATAACTTATTTAACAAAGATATGCTATTTAGGTTGCAATCATATTGTACCAATATAAAGTGTTTTATGAAGTTTTAAAAAAATTTAGGATCATATTTATTGTATATTTAATTCAATTCATATATTATTTCATTCTAAAAGCCCTAGTTGTAACTATTTAAAACCCAAAAGACTATAATGATCGAAATTTGAAATATTAGGGATTAGAGATGCAAATTTAATACATTTGACTGTTGCCAATTTGATCTTGATCATTGGTTATGATTATTTTCCATTAGTTGTCTAAAAAAGAGCCTAAAATCACAAACTTTTGGGACTAGATTTGTTTTGTCGAAATATTGAAGCTTAGTTTGAGACACAAACTAAATATGAGGGATCAAAACTCTAATTTTTCCTTTTTTTAAAATCATAACATTATCAATAAAAACAATGTCTCACACCCTTAATCCCTCATGTCGATTCCTTTTAGAGTAGTACTATTAGAGAGTTGTCGACTATACTCGTAGTCTCCCCTGGAGTCCAAGCAAGTATAAATAACACTACGGAACAAAATATTGCATTAAATCTTACATATATTTATGATACATGTGCATAAGTTTGATTTCAAATTCAAACTTTACATAATTATTAGTTATCTAAAAATAATAGGGTAAATTACAAAAAATTCCCTGTAATAAATCTAATATACAGAAAAGCCCCATATAGTTTCAAAATATATAATACGACACTTCGTACTTTGAACTAAATTGTAAAGTTGACGGAATCTGTTAAACTGAACGTATATGACTTATTGGAATCTAAAAAAAAAAATTTATACCTAATTTTTAACAAATATACCTATTCTACCCCTTAACTCTCAATTTTATCTATCTAGACAATAAAACAAATGATTTTTTGACCTATTTTTTGCTTAATTATATCAAGGCATTCTGGTCATTTCATACATTTTCTTTAAATTTAACGGATTCTGTCACATTTATAATTTAGTTCAAAGTACAAAGTGTCATGTTGCATATTTTGAAACTACAAGGAACTTTTCTGTATATTAGATTTACCATATAGGATTTTTTTTATCCAAAATAATAATATATATATATATATATATATACTATCAATGTAAGAAAAATTAATCTATATTGCATTTATGCTTTAGCTTCAGAGTAGTGTGCCTCAATTTGAACAATGCAAGACTAAATAACAAAAGCTACCTAATTTATTTCTCATTGGCATGAATGATCCGTGGATGACTTATGAAACACATACGTGGTTGGAGAGGGATAAATTGAATATGGACAGATGTCTTGGGCTCAACACTTTTGACCGACAAGTGCACGGTAGATGTCAGAAGTTAAAAAGCAACAGTGAGTCAGGAAGGTGAAAATTCAAGCACTGGATAGGTTCCAGCTCGCTGCCTCGGCACCCAGCCTCAAGGCCATAGTCCAAAGCACCGTGGCCACTTGTACTTCGCAACTAACTCGCCCGTCAGCGACACAGATAAATATTGGTAGCTCTTACCGATGATTAAGGATCTTTTTCTTTCCGATGGGTGAAGGGACCTACCTCCAGGGGGAACTCCTAATTCCACTTTTCACTAGGTTAGTTTTGGCTACAATCTGCATTGAGCATTATGCATTTATTTCCAATGTACATGTTTGGGCCACTTTTAAGGCCGATTTCAATATTAGCTTAAGCTAATATTTGTTGAATCTCAAAAATTAATTGAATCTCAGAGTTAATCATAAAAAAAAATTTTGGACCAGTTAACAAAGGAAGGTTACATAGATTTGGGGTTTTTTTTTTAATGTGAATGTGGTGCTTTTGTTTAGATTATTAAAGCTAGTGTAAACTCGTGTGTAGTGCATCCGATGTGTGCATTATTACATAATGAAAATTAAAAAGTTTATTTTAATAATATCGTCTACTGGTCAATTCTCGACTTGTAATAAGATTTTTCTTCTCGCTTCTTGCATATTGACACATGAATGAGGATTAAAAATTATTGAAAGTCATACTATAATGAACAATAAACCTAAAAGAGTTTTCAAGTCCCAATTTAACTAATATGAACATTAATCACGTAAACATGAGCAGGGTTGTCAATTGGTGTTCATGGTTTTGACAAAATCCAAACTTGGCTCATAAAATAAATGGAGCTTTCTAGTTCAGGCCTATATTAGAAGGTTCAGACTCAGTTTACATTTTAACATGATCTTTGGATTCAAATTGAGTTGAACCCAAAATCTAAATCAAGTACATAATTATATATAATATTTATGAATGGTTAAAAAATTGTATATAGATTATTAATATTTATATTACAATTTATAATTATAGATTATATATATTATTATATGGATTAATCTTTCCTACACTGACAGTGTATACACTATCAGCATTAGATTTTTTTTTTTTTTTTTTTTTACTATCAGCATTAGATGAATAATAACTATGCAAAATTTGAATTTGAAATTCAATTTTTGCACACATGTCATGAATCAAACGGTGATAGTGTATACCCTGTCAGTCTATATAATATTTACTCTTATTATATATTATATTTATATAATTATACTTACACATGGGTTGATTCTTAATTGGACTTGAGCCAAGCAAACTTTAAATTCAACTTATATTTAATTCGAATCATATATTCATGTCCAAACTCTGTTTTGCCCCTATTAAATATAAGGCTCAATAGCTCTTTTTTTTTTTTTTTTTTTAAGACCAAATAGGTCAAGCATGGGCTATAACTCGATTCCAATGACAACCCTAAATGTGAGATCCTCATTCAACATTGGAGCCTTCCCATATTCTCATTCTCTTTCCTAAGGCTCGAGGAAGAGGATTATGATCCCGTTTGATAATTCAATTCAATACTTAAATTTAGTCGATTCAAATTTTAACATGTTTAGATGCGTTTGATAATCAAAAGTAGAACATTTGATTTAATTAAGTAATTAAGTGCCACTGAATTTCTTAGACAAAATTATTCCTAAAAAGTCATAAACTGTTCACTTATAATTTAATGTGATATACATTCAAATGTATTAGATTTAATATTTAACAATTCAACAACTTAACAAATTCAGATTTCAATTTTCACATTTCAATTTTATCATACACACCCTTAATACAGTTGGGGTTTTGTGCAATTCCATTCAGTTGTTGTACTTTTTACATTACTTGAGATACAATTACATTACATTCTTATATTTAGAGTAAAAAGTAATGCACATGAATAAAAAAACTGACATAGATTTTCAATACTACATTGTAATATATTTTTACACAAAAATTTAAACATATATAATAATCGGACGGAAACCCAACCACATTGAGTTCTTGCCTAATGCATAGAGTTTCCCCTTGACCAAAAATAAATAAATAAATAAATCCAGTACGAGGTATAGTTAGGGATCTCAACGGGGCGGGGGACCCCTCCCCCATCCCACGCCCCGCTGCCTACAAACTCCCCCCCGCACCCGTCTTATCCCCCGTCCCCCGCTCCCCCCGCCCCACCCTGCTTCCCTCGCTGATGCCCCCGCGGGACTAATAAAAATTTGTTATATAATTTTATTATGGTTAAATTTTAGCAAATAATCAAGTACTAAAATATCAACATATCATCAAATTATTATTCATTGTAATTTTACAATTGAAACTTATAAAAACAATCAAACAAAAATTATTTGAATACAATCCAACATGATGAAATAAATATAACTAAAGTAGTCAAGTTTTCACTTTTGGCACAAATACAATCACTAATTCATTATTGTACTTGTGTTTTTTTTAAGAAAAAAATGTTATTGTATTAAGTGTAATTAGGGATTTAGTATAAATGTATTAGTAAATTTAGTATAACTAATTAATTATTTGTATTAGTACACATATATAATTATTAATATAATTAATAATATCAATTATATTATATATACGAATATACATCATATAATACATATAACTAATAATAACATTATCATAAATTTGTAACTAATTAAATTATATATTATATATATAATTATATACATTTATATTTTATATATTTATTTTTTTAAGGCGGGTGGGGGGGCGGGGGTACACTCTCCTGCCCCTCGCCCCGTTTCTAAGCGGGGGGGGGGGGGGGGGAATTCCCCCCGCTCCCGCCCCACTCCCCATCCCAACCCCTTCCCCATTAGCTCTCCGCAAGGCGGGCGGTCACCCGCCCTTATTGTCATCCCTAGGTATAGTTGTCTCCGACAATTAAAGGGGGTGTACTTCATAGGGATTATGATCATTAGGCTTAAACAAACACTTTTGGTGGTGTAATTTGTGGTGATTAAGATCATCAAGCTTGAATTAAGTAAGTAAAATAACTTTTTTGGTGGGGAAGGGCATTGACAGATTTCAAGGCACATATACTCAAAAAGGGGAAAAAAAAAAAGACAAGAGCGGCAGGAAGTTTTCTTATGATTGGCAATAGATCCGTAATCCATGATTTGGAAGTGATTTATTATTAAACACAAAGCATCAGCATCGTTGAGCGGGCACAGACGTGTTATAGTCCAGGAATATGGTGACCGGTGACCTACGTTGGACTGGATTGACACCGGTTCCAGGCAGCGTCAGCACTCTCCCACTAGCAGCAGCCGCCATGCCATCCCTTTATTTACAGATCACACTCCACGTGGCAAAACACCCATTCGGAGGAAGTCCGCGGGTATTTGTTCTACTCCCTCCGTCCGCTTTTGACAGTTCTGTTTTTTTTTTCGTCTTTCTAAATTATAGTCTATTTTTAATTAAAAATATAATTATTTTTAAATTTTTTTAAAATATTTTTATTCAATATAGATTATTATTAGTATAAATTACCTTATTTAATATAAATTATTATTGAATATAACCTATCACATTTAATATAAAACAAGGATTGATTCTTTCTTTACCATTAATTCAAATTCCCATAAACCATCAATTTAAGTTTCCATGAATAATTAATATAAAGTTGTACTTTATTTAATGTAAAGGTATTTTAGAAATATAGTAATTTAAATTTATTTTTCCAACAAAATTAATTATTTTTTCTTAAATTGTATGAAAAAAGAACTAAAACTATCAAAATGGGAGAGGGGCAATAGTACTTTAGCAATTAGTAATAGGATAGCAGTAACTATTTTTTGGGATAAACTAACTTTTACTCTATACTACTTCATCACATAACGCTCTTATGAGTTAAATATATATATATATGTATAACTCTCTCGTGCTTTGTGTTAAAATAACAGTGCTAGCTTTTTTTTTTTGTTGAAACTAATATTCAATAGTAAAAAGTCAAAATCAACTAATAAATTGACAAATTTACTCTTTCGTTATATCTTTTTTTTCCCTCCAAATATACACAAGAAGAAATTGAAATAAAAATAGATAAATAAGAACTAAACAAATACCATTAAAAATTTTGTTTAAGAACCTGTAATGATAATAATAGTCAAGAAAGATTTGGAATTTTTTGTTTCTTATTTATTTGTTTTGTAGTCTCCTTCTATCTCCTTTTTGGTTTCTTATTTATTTTTTAATTCCCTTTCCATCTCCTTTTTATTTGAACAAAATTCAGATTTTTTAGACCAAAGTATAGGTTTTCAAAATCATTTATTCTCTTTCCAAAAAGGAAAAAAAGAGAGAGAAAGGAAAGGAAAAATGAAAAAAGAGAAAGGGTAGTAAAATGATGAATTTATCAAATTATTAGTTTGATTTTGACTTTTTACTATTAGCCGTTAAATTTTAACAAAAAAAATAATGGTGACACTTCAATCCAAATCATGAAGGGGTTATATATAAGTTTTTAAACTAGAAAGAGATACGTGATGAAACATCAAAATATGGAGGGGTAAAAAGTAATTTACTTTAAAAAAAAAATTGAATATCGGGCACCGATTTGACCGTCCGAACTACGGCGTTTGCAAAAACATGGAGAGACAGGGAGGAGATACATATATATGTGCGTAACTGCGTATACCGTAATATGGTAGTATTAGAGATAATGATATGTGGCTCTCAGCGGTAACTGGATCCCCAGGCCCTACAGTAAAATAATAATTCTGGCGTAGGAATCCTTCGACTGCCGTCTTTATGAAATTCTCATTCCTTCTCCTGTGTACATATACCACTCACTCACAGCTAGGTAGAAACAAATACAGGTTCAAATTCCGAATCTCGGAGAATTAGGGCAAAAACCAGAACCAACGATCTGTTTTTTCTTATCTGCCAGTTCGTACCTTTTTTTTTTCTTTTTGGGGGGAGCGGGGTACCGACGAAGGAATTAAGGATGGGGCGGAGGAAGGTGGAGATTAAGAAAATCGAGGACAAGAACAGCAGGCAAGTCACGTTTTCCAAGCGGAGAAGCGGACTGATGAAGAAAGCCAAGGAACTTTCCGTTCTCTGCGACGTGGATGTTGCTGTCCTCATCTTCTCTGGTCGCGGCAAGCTCTACGACTTCTGCAGCACCAACAGGTTCCCTTTCTCTTCCTTTTCTCCACCCTCCACCTCACACAATATGCATGTTTTTCTCCTGACCGACCTTCCTTGTCTTGTGTCCAGATCTTGTTTCGTCTCTTATTATTCGTTCCAGTGCTTTCTCTCCCGCAGTTTATTTCTCTTTAAATTTGTGTTAGTCGGCCTGGGTTTTGAAAATGTAATTTTATTGCAACGTTTGTTTCCTTCAAAGTTCAATCAATCACTATTGCGTGATGTTTTATTGCTACGGTTATCACCTCAGGACTTGGTCCTAGTTACGATTTTTATTTTTAAAACCAAAAATAAAAAAATCATGTGCGATATAATTTCTGTTTGTTGGAGAGGGGGGGAGGAGAGAAAAAGCCGCAAAAGAAAAAACAAAAACCACTACTATTAGAACTGCAGAAACTATGAAGAGGCGTCTCTTTTATTGGTTAGGGGATGATTGTGCAGGGTTGGTATAGAGGTGCCGCAGAAAGAGAGTACGTGTCGTCTTTTTTCTTTTTTTTTTTCGCATACATCATGCTTTCTATTTATGGTTAACTACCGGTTTCCTGGTATGGGCAACAAAATGGGAAAGGGGCACGAACTGCCCGCTGTCTTTCTTGTGAATACTGCTTACGCGTAGGTTGTTGGCAAAAAGTAGCTGCTGCCTTTTATCTTGTTTCACTACTTGCCTGATTACTCATATTATGTTGGGAAAAGATAAAGCCTCTGCGTGGGATACAGTCTGTCATTACGCATTAATTAAATAGGATGTTCAACCCAAGTCAAACTTGTCCCACGTGGTGTTCCATCCTGCATTACAGCATTAGTGGTCTGGATGGATGGCTTTGGTGTAAGATAAAAGGATTGATTTCGCATGTGACACTTGTCACGTGTTTTCCATTTCAAGTTAGGGGTACTGCTCATTTGGATATGTCTTGGCCTGATGTACCATCTTAACCATTCAGCCTCGCCTATCTCGCATAGGACAACCAAATGGCAAAGAGTTCTCCTCAAACGCAATGCTTACCACCTTGCCATGCTGAGCTTTGGCTTTTCAGTTGAATGTGCATGCTGGTGTGAGATGGATTGATTTGTTGGATGGTTTGACTGGGGATAAGGCATTTGTGAACCTTAGTTATCCTTTACAGTCTAAGAATTCTTCTTAGCCACATTAACACTATTGAGCACCAATGAATAACGCCATCATGGTGAGAGCATGCCAATATAGCATGTTTCTTTTGAATCATTAGATTTCTTTTGTTTGTTACAATGCCTTATTTAGCAGCATCAACAGACACATATTTAATTTTGAGTGATACTAAAAAATAAAATTGCTCTCTCTCTCTCTCTCTCTCTATTTTTCCGCTAGTACTCATCTCTTTCCTTTTTGTCCCTGAACTTCTCTTTCTTTAGCTCATCCTTCTCAGGTCTCTCTTCCCATGCCAATAGCCCCTACATCTTCTCTATCGCCTTATTTTGGAACAATTAAATCACCTATTGAAAAAAAAGAACTCATGGTCATTGGAAAGAATTTATGTGGTAATTCCTTGCCCATTCCTGATTTGAGGATTCGCTACTTCTTAATGGTTCTCAAGAGTTAGTAAAAGGAGAAATAACGATAGTTTGCCCTTAAAGACCCCCCTTTTGGTTATTCTAGTGATTTTCAGGAATTCAAATTAACTTTAGAAGGTTACTGAGTGTTATTTCCCATATGTATTTTTCAATTTAGAGGTGAATTAGTGGCGGTTGTAAGGTTGAGATGCCACCGGTGGTGGTGCAATTGCGAATGCATGTTAACTAATGCAGAAAGGAAAATATCTTTTAATTCCTATACCAACCAAAATTTTATGAAACAGTACTTGTAGGAATTTTACTCGTGTTTAAACTCGAAATGGAACCTTGTATATGATTCCAATTGCGATTCCAAGTTTTGAACATGAATCAAACTGTCCCTCTGTAGTTCAAGAAATGATTTTAAAAGTGGCTCCTTTCAATCAAACTACATTTAGCAGTGCCAAGACTTAGCCATTGCATGACATAGAAAGCAAATAGAGAGAGAGAAAATGTAGAAAGTAAAAAATAGTTAAAAATAGAAAAATATCTTTTATATCCCATTCCAGTGAAAATGTTACCAAATAATATACAATTGGTCTAAAGCCATATTGAAATATTGTATATCATTCCAATTCCAATTCTGATTTTCAAACATGGATCAAAGTACCTATCAATGGTTGATGAACTGGTTTAAGTCACTCTTTCTAAATCCAACTAAATTTAGAAGTCTCGAGATTTATGGTAGATTAGCAATATGCATATCCTTTGCTTCCTCAAAAGAAAAAAATTTCCAAAGCTCTTACATCCATGTTGATTGATATCCTTGGCAACACTGGTTCATGAAGCACACATGAAGAACTTTTCACATCATAGAACAAAGTAATTAGCAACCTCAATCTCAAATAGTTGTCATTTTCCAAAAGTAAGATGGTTCAATAACAGGTGAATTTTTTCACTAGCCAACTTAGCTTGAAATGACTTTTTGAACTATCTTATGGAAAAAGTTAAATCCACACATCTAGTAGAGGCAAGCATTCACAAAACTAGATCATCTTTATGAAGAACAAGTCATATCAATGACCAAGAAAACTTGGGAAAGGAACCTTCCACTTCTCTAGAGATAAAGCCATCTGAAGGGTAAATGGGAACCCGCATTTTTATTCTTTCGTTTTCTCATAGCACACTTCCCTTGAGAACTCTTTACCCTTTGTCTTAGGGAGACCAGAGAATGCACTTATTTTGCATTGGATTAGCCTTTGCAAACTTCCTAAAAGAGATCTTATACTTCTTTGCATTGCCTTAGTAACGCTTAAATTTGATTAGTTGTCTTTATGAAGGCAAAAGAGGATGTTCAAAATCATCATCATGAAAACTTTAGATCAAAGTCAATCACCCTAAATTTATGAATGGAATCTTGAAATCTTATTACAAGTGGTTGAATTTGCCATGCACAAAAGGATATTTTATTTGTTGAAAGATCAGGAAATGGTATGTTTCCATTGGGTTCTTATAAACTTTTACCATATGCAATTGATTGTACAACAAAGGTTTAAAGACCGAAAACACAAAAATGTCATTGAAATTGAAGACGATGTCTCTAGTGCTTTTCTTTTGTTATTCTTTTTGATCGAAATCTTCAATCAAATAATCAAAATGCTATTGCAAACTAGGAACTAGGAAGACGATGTCTCTAGTGCTTTTCTTTTCTTTTTGTTATTCTATTGTTTTTTATAGTTTGAGTCACGTTATAATCCCACTTGTATTGAACCAAATTATTGTATTTGGCTTTTCAATTTCGTGAGATAGATGTTCATATGCTGATAAGGATTGAATTATTCATACCTATATCTTACATTATACATATCCTATGTATATTTCAATTAATAAAGAGCACATTGGCGAAATGTCACCAAACTATTAGGTTGTACCGCTTTTGATCATTAAACTAATTTGTTAGCCAAAAATGTCATTGAACTAGTAAATTTGCGACATTTAGGTTATTCTGTCTAAATATTCCATTAAGAGAGACGGAAACAAACTTTTTAGGGGCAATTTCTTCTACATAGCTTTTTGTGTGCTATAGAAGAAACAATGGTGGGTGGAACTTTTAATTGACAAACTTAGACCAAATTTTCTCAATTTCAAATGATGATACAACTTAAAACCTTAGATCCACTACCATGATGGTCATCGGGATTTACCTTCTTCCCTAACCTCAAACCCCATATAGGACCCTAACTTTCCACCAATTTCTAGTCCTCTTTCTCACCTTCACCACCTAGTCTTCCTTCCACACCTCCCGTAAACCTCCAAGTATTGTCAAATGCATACTTGGCCTTGAAGTCGAAACTGCAAACACCACAATCCACACTGCGGCTGCGGAATTTAACTCCTACCCATTTCAATCTAGCCTAAACCCAAGTGGAAATGCCACTGGTTGGGCTTCGCTTAATGGCCGACATGGAACCCACCATTTGGGGGAATTGGATCTTTCATTCTTGTTGGTCTACTCTATTGAGATGTATTTTGTTAGCCTTATTGGTGATAGCTTTGATTTGAGGTTGTTTTTTATTATAGGAATAGTGGGTAGTGGCTGCTACTTCTGCATTAAACTCTTGTTGATTCCCTAGTCTACTGGATCTATTTAGCTCAAACTTGATTCTTTGGCTCTCTAAACTTGATCTTCAAGTTTGACTTCAAGGGATAGTTAAAGATTAAAGCTTTCCACCTTTCTGGCAGGGGACTTTTGTGACTAGGAGTTGATATTGATTTATTTACTTTAGAATTTGAAGTTAGTTGCTGGACTGATTAATTGGTCTTACTTTGGACAAGTAGACAAATATTTGAGGATAATTGTGTTCAAATATGCATACAAGGAATTGTAGTCGGCAAACGGATACGAGGCTTATGCAATGGTGATAGGTGGGGTAGCAATGGTGATAGGTTGAGCAGCCACTGCCTCCACAATTTCACCTAAGAGTTCAATGAGGGGTAATGGAGGGTATAATTCTAAGTATAGGGGATACATTCGAGGTGGTTTTGGACGTAGGTAGTCGAGACAATTCCACCAGTCATAGCTTTTTCCTCCTCTTCCTCCTCCGCCTTGCCACAAAAGGGTGGTGGTGACATTTTTATGAAAGTTGCACACCATTGTTCCTTCTATAGCACACAAAAAACTGTATAGATGAAATTGCCCCTGAAAAGTGTGTTTTCATCTCTCTTTAACAATATTATTAGACAGAATCACCTAAATGTTATAAATTTACTAGTTCAGTGATATTTTTGGCTAATAAATTAGTTTAGTGATCAAAACCGATGCAACTTAATAGTTTAGTGACAATTTGCGCAATTTGCTCATTAATAAAATATTTGACATGCTACATTTCACTTGTAGAAGAAAAGATGCCTAATTATGTTGGCTATTTGATGAGTTAAATAGTCATATCCATCTAATTTTTGTAGCAAAGAATATGCATAAAATAATGATAGAGAATAACATGATTGTGTGCCCTTACAAACAAATGAAAACTACTATTATAGAGCATAATGTTTTTTCTTGCCATGTCTATTATGGTTCTCGGAAATAAGGAAAAATTTGAGAAATAATAGGTAGAGGGAACGAATACCACCTTGATCGCATATAAGTATCTTAGACAATCATGCCATACATAAGGGCCACTTCCTTAGTGGTAAGCAAAAAAGTATAAATACCTTATTAGAGTATTAATGTACTTTTTTGGATAGGTTTAAAGACAATAAAAAAATCACACAAGTCTTGTAATATTTGTATATTCAAATTATTTTTTTTGGGAAAGAAAATCAACTCATAAAACAATTTAGGTTGGTTCTTAAACTTGAAGATGCGAATATAAATTTAGCAATTCAAATATTTATCTATAAACATCATTTTTTAATTTCAGGTATTGCAATAAAAAAGTAGTTAACACAACCATTTGTCTATATCTAAAGTTAAAATAAAGATCCAAATTTAATGCAACTAGATGTGTTTGTGCCGTCTCAGCTGTTTATGCATGAAAGTCTAGATTATTTGCCTAATATTTCTTTTCTATGTTAAGGTTTTGCTTTATTTTTAATAGGGCAGCAAACGAGTTAAGTAGAATCAAATTAAGTCGAGATTTATCCTAATCAAATCAGGTTTTGGCCTAATCGAGTCGAGTCTCTACTCTATTTTACCAATCTCGAGCTCGAATTCGACCTCAACGCACTCTCAATTGTAAAGCTCAAGCGTGAGTTGGACAACAAATTTGAGTGAAGTCGAGCTCGAGTTCAAGCCTACTAGAGCTTAAAAAAAATAATTATTTTATTTTAAAAAAAAATAAATAAAATAATAAATTTTTTTTAACAAATAATAAAATATTAGGAATATATATATAATTTTTACTATTAAAATGAAAAATTATATATATATATATATATATATATATATATATATATAATTGAACGGCTCGTGAGCTAACGGGTTGAATTTCTCTGTGCTGGAGCTCGACTTGGTCGGTTCAAACTTGACTCGAACTCAATGTTGATCAAATTCGAGTCAAGTTTTGACCGAGCTTGACTAAAGGTACTTGCAGATGTATTTTTTCTTTTTTTGCAATGATAACATTCTTTTAACCTAATCTATCATATTCTAGAGGGAGTGGTGCCTAAAGAGGCCTAATCTAATCTATCTTATCCTATACTATAGATGTAAGACAGACTTTTTAGAAAAGGAACTCTGGTTCAATAAAAAGTTCGAGCCCAACAAGTCCATCTAAATCAAGTGTGATGTTTTCTAAGTACTTGTGCTAAAAGCTTCTTTGAACTAAAGTAGGTAAATCATTGCTCAAGTGGCATATCCCTTTAAATCTTGAGACTTGAATTTTCATTCAAAATTAGTCAAATTTTGTGATAGTATTGGTTAAGTTCAACTAACCTATAAATGTGTTAATCTATGATGCTTTGTTATAACTAAAGGTTGGGTTACAAGGACATTTGAAAAATTACATCAGATATCTCTCAACTTATACATTGATTTGATTCAATGCAGACATGACAAGAAGCAACATTTATGCTATAAGAACTAGTGGGGCCTTTCAAGGAAGGTTTTCTCCACAAGGTCTAGTCATAATATTAATATTATTTTAAGAGGAACAAACACATGAAAAGTTTTCAAAAAAAAAAAAAAGAGGATTGGTGTGAAGAGATTTAAATAAAAAAAAAAAAGAATAAACAAGTTCTTAGTTAATTCATTGTGATGTGTTCTAATTTTAATATACGGAAAAAAATCTGTTATATGTTTGATAGTCCTAATAAACACATTTTTTGAATAAAACAAAACTAGAGCAAATTGGAGACCACTTAAGGTTCTATAGTAGGGGCCTTCAACTACTAAGTGTATTACATGAACTTACAAAAGAGTGTATACTTGTAACCATTTTGTTAATTGCACCCTCAACCTTAATAGACTTTGCTATGGAGTTTCAATCACTTTCTTCATATAAGCATGCCTAGCGGTTGCAAGAACTCCTATTCCAGTGCCTGAGCACCACAATTCAACTATCAAATTTTGATACAGTAGCACCTGTGACTCCCTTTTCCACCTCAATTCGAAAGTGAATCTCACTAGATACAATTAGCTCTAAACTAAAGAAACAGTAGATCTCCCACCATTCACAATTTTTCAACCAAATCATGTGAATCTTGAGTACTGTTTAATAATTCAATTCAGTATTTAAATTTAATGGGTTTATATCTTAACATGTTCAGACGTATATTGATGACAAAAAAAGAACATTTGATTTAATTAAGTGGCATTAAAATTTCTATGTAAATCTTGTTCCAACATAAGTGATAAACTATTCACTTATCACTTAATGTGATACACACTCAAATATATCAGATTTAGTATTTAACAATTCAATAACTTGACATATTCAGACTTTAGATTTCAGATTTCAATTATATCAAACGCATCCTTGGACTAGAATTTTCTTCAAAACAAGGAAAATTCATATCAATAGTATCAAAATTCTCCAAAATTTTTGCACTTCCTCCATTGCTTCTAACTATTTCAAGTTTTTGCACTTCCTTAATTGTTTCTCATTATTTCAAGGCACAATCAAATTCTCCAACATCTACTAATGAGCTCCTCATGTCATAAGGCTTCCATGTGCATGATTAACTAAAAATTTATGTTGAATCAAGAACCCCAACTTAGGGCTTTTCCTTTTTAACATGCTAAAATAAACCCCTGTGATTTTTTATTATCAACCTTGATGTTTGAAATTGACAAAATGTCTAGAAATACAAACTTTTTTATGAGTTTGCTTATTAGAGACACGTTTAGGTCTCAAATGGCTGTAGAATATCCTTTTCTCAACAATGCTCACATAGTGAGAGACAACACAATTTTGACACCTTAAGTTCTGGTTTTTTTCCTCCTCAAATTATGACCTTGCCTCTTTTTGTGCCTTGGCACAATATTCATTTGGTAGTTGGAATGAGATGAACTAACCAGCACAAAATGTACTAAGTAGCTACGCTTACCGCCAAATTATCTGCAAGGCATTAAATTTACACATTATTTTTTTTTGCAATACTTATGGTATGCAATTATCTTGAAATGCATTATTCATGAATCCTGAAGATATATATGTCCTGCAATTGTTTATATTTGAGCCTACCTATTAAAATTTAATCTTGTATTGTTAATGATGTTGTTGCCCAAGGAAGCCTTTGATGGAGTGGTTGACTATGCATTTGACTACCGTTAGTCCTTGTTCATTCTTTTCTTACAACTTGGCATATCAGATTTCTTTGACAGCACTGGATTATGTCACGGTGATGAGCATGATGAAGGTTGTAGTGCAGTTGCACTTGCTAATCTTTTGACATTTGGAGTATACTTGAACCATGACTAAGTTGTAGACTTCCAATTATGAAGCTACCTTAGATGGAAAGGTCTTCATATGGTCTTTGTTATTGCTTCAAAGCTTCTTGAATGCAAAATATCAGTATCATCATTAATTAAACCGTAAAGGTCATCAGAACTTTTCTCAAACTATCTATAAGTTACAACTAACGTTTTTATTTGATGAAGTTGAGCTCTCCAATCATTTTGATACAATATTGTAATGGGAGAGATCTACAAGGATTTCACCAACATGTAGTGAACATCTTCATATACATTTATTCTTGGATAATCTGTAGGATCTGTTATCCCTAGATGATTTTCCCTTGCATTTGAAGATATAATAATGGTCAAATTCAAATTTTTTAGTTTTGACTTAACTAATGAGATACTTTTAGTATCATCAATTATTAAAAATCTTTTGATGTTAACAGTCTACAAGTCGCTGAAACCAAATCAGCTTATTGGATTAACTTCTTTCATACTCTTCAAGCAAAATCAGGATAGAAAGAAGGGGAAAGAGGAAGGGGGAAAGCACAAATACGCTAATTTTATGCACTTGATATGGGGTACAAAAATGCATTAACCAATACTCTTGTGATGGTTAAATTAAATGTTTTTCCTTAGAATATTTAAGATAAATACCCTTATGATAGTTAAATTAAATGTTTTCCCCTAAAATATTTAAGGATTTTTGGTTGAAATTCTAGTTTGTTTCCTAGAATGTTCAGATTTTTTTCATGTCCGAGAGCCAACTTAGTTTGGATCTGATAATCTCTATATGAAGATTTAGTATTTCTTTTTCCCTTCTTAGCCAAAGTATTAAATTTGAAGTTCACACAAGTAGCAGCACAAAGCTTAAGATGAACCATAGAACACAACTTCTGCTGGGACTAAAGTATTATCCGTTAACTTGTATAAAACTAAGTTGTAACATCATTGTTGACTAACATTGTAATAATTATTGAAATCTCTAAGATTGGAAATTGTGCGTGTAGCTTCTCAAATGGACTAAATGGAAGTTGAGCTTTCGTAAATAAATAAATTAAAAAAACACACACACACACATTTTATGTTAGGAAATGTAGTCAGTTCTAGTTTTGATTGCATATGAATAAGTTAAAATTCATTATAACACACCCTACTTTTTGTTTCAAAAACCTTAATTTGATTGAAACCTTTCTAAAGCAAACCAAATACATGATATTCATTTACAAAATGGCTAAACCGAATTATCAAAAAATCCTCTAGACATCAATGAAGATCACAAAAATCAAAATTTAAAGAGATTACCAACTTTTCGCAGAGTCTAATTAACCTCAAGTAAAGTAATAAGGCTAGTGTATGAAACTTGAGGTCAAAGGTTAAACATAATATGTGTGTCTTGTTATGGTATTATAGATACATTGGTAAATACTAATCTACTGGTATTCTCTTCCTGGTCCTTATGATAAAGAAAGAGAAGTGTAGTATGTAAAGAAACTTAGTTTAGGACAATGTCTATTGGATGTGTTATCCCGAGATGTAAGAAGGATGAAGTGAAAAACAATGATAACTCAATTTAACGGGGTACTAGGATAAGAACAAGGTAAAAATCCACAAGATTAGGAGTATGTTTAGGCAAATGATACAGAGTGAAAATCAAAATTCTCTTTTTGTTGCTTCGCTTGTGGGTATTGATGATAATCAGCTAAATGACATCAAAATTTGATAATACAAAATATTAGGCCTTGAGCTCCTTTGGGGAGTCTGAAGATTTTCTAATAGTGTAATTTGAGCTTTTTGACCCTGCAAAATCAGATTTCATCAACACCTACCTATCCCATCATTTTTATCTATCTACAAGATCTTCTTTTGCTTGACTAAATTCCATAGAGTTTTCTTATTTCCATCTTGGATATGCTGATACTGTTTTATCTTGAATCTGTCATTTAATGTTCCACACATCTTCTCATATTTCATCCATTTTGCAAACTTCTAACAAATTGCATTGGCAAAAGTAATATTATGGTTTCCTAGTTTGTAGAGAGCAAAAAGAAAATCCCTAATGGGGACAGTAGCCTAATAGGGGAATATGCAGAAGAAAGCTGGGCAGCTTGCCTTTTGACTTCAAAAAGATAATCCAGAAGTCAGGAGTAGGATAAGCAAGACAGATGTTGAGGATTTGGGGTATTGGTTAGGCATAACTGTAGAATAAAATAACTTCCTACTTTGGGTTTATGTTTAGTTGATGTGTTTAAATGGAATTGCCTCCTTTTAGCTGAGTTAGACATAACTGTATGCAAGGTTTTTGTTGGTCATTCCTCACTAACCAACCTTTATCAGAAATCCAGATCATCATCCTTCATAAGCTTCTGCCAACATCAAAATACTGTATTTTTTTGCATACTTAAATATTCCTCTCCAAAGGTTCTTTTGAGCTAGCATATACCTCATAAGACTAAACTTCCTTAGCTTGCTTGGTCTGTAGCGCTCCTGAATAGGGCTATCTAATTGTCTTTGAAATAGAAGCTCAAGGGAAGACAAAATCTTCAAATGTAGGAACTCTTTGGGTTAGCTACTCTGGTAGAAAAGCTATATGCACAACAATGTCTTATTTCTTGCGAATGTAGTAAGACAAATAACTGTCCTTTCTCCTGCATCAAACTCAAAACAAATGCTATATTGAGTACATATTCTTAAAAAATAAGTAGTGAATACTAAAATGTTAGTTTGGATGACCTACATGATTCCAATATAAATAAATAACACATTGACGTTTTAAGATTAGGTACAATAAACAACTCCATGTTAAGCCGTGGATATCTGTTTACTAAAGATTGTGCCGATGGAGTACTTGTTGCCTTCTACAAAAGATATAATTTGCATATTGGAATAGGTCACTTGGAGAAGCACAGTGTATTTTTGCCAACATAGAGCATTACTAAACAGCATTTCTCTATAAATGAGTGACTAGGCTTCAGTCACTTGCTATTGTACCTCGGTCATGTATCTTCGTTGTCTTTGGAGCAGAAACAGCTACACATATAAACTCATATAAACTCTTAACACTTCAATTACTATATCTAAGTTGCTGTTATTTTCAGTTTGGCCAAGATCCTACAACGATATCACAACTATGCAGAAGCAGAAGACGGGCCTGCAAGAATTAGCGGCGTAGAGGTAAGTTTGTGATGTGCTTTATGGAGCTTAAAATACTTGCAGCATAATGTTGTCTTGTTTTGGACCTGTCAACCACTGGTGCAGGGTAACAGAAAGTTTGTAGCTTATTGAGGTTAGAGCAAGTAAAAGGAGTTATTGGAAGTGATGAAATGATGACATCTTAGCATTCGACTACTTGGATTAGCATTGAACCGCTTATGGCGCATATGTCACTATCTAAAACAGCATTGAACTGCTTATAGAGCATGTTTCACTATCTAAATCTCTTAATAACATTGGAGAAGAAATTACAAGCACTAAACATACATTGCAGTTATCTCAGTTATTACCTACAATTGTAGGACAGATAAGCTGTAAGGATTTGTTTCACTCAACCGCCCACTAAATCACTAATGTCAATCATGAGTCTAAGTATTTGCCAAGCTTAAGTGTGGTTTTTAGCATAATGTTTTGGAATGTAGAAGCCTCCGGATCATATGCTGATTGCTTTATATGATTCCATCTTTGTGTTACCGAATAGTCTAGTTTCTGCTTGGGTGGACATATTTTTATGCTAGTTGATTTACTAGTATTTCCATTTCTGTTTCAGAAACGTAACCCTGAAGGCAGAAATGTCGTGACAATCAGAAAGCTGCTGGAAAAAGTTGAAAGGCACTCACATAATACCTCATCTCCTTCTACAACTATAGAATCTAATGTTGTCTCTGTTTTTCAACAGGGATCTAGAGGAGCCAGATGTTGACCACCTTAACCTGAGTGAACTAGTGCAATTGGAAGAACAACTTGAAGATGCACTCATTCAAACAAGATCTAGGAAGGTATGTTTTTCTCCAGTTTTCTCAAAATAGGTGTAACTGTGTAAGCTATTTATTGAAAGAACTCGTGCAAATCTGCAATCTGACAGTAGAGAGAATAATTCTTTGCATTGGTGGTGCCACTTCGACTGTCAGATATTTTCAGTAAAAGGATTTCATATCTGTGTTTCCACTTCCACTGTTACATAGTTTCAGTAAAAGGATTTCATAGATCTGTGTCTCTAACTTTGTATTTAGCACATTGAAGTATTTTGAAATTAAGCCTGCATAACTAGAAAAAGTCACTATGAGATGTGGTAATTACTATCTTTGACTTTAATAGCAGAAAGATTTCTTCTTTGACTTTTAGTAGAATAAAGGTGTCTTGGGACATCCTTATCCTTAAAAAGGTAAATGACCAAATAAGAAATAAAAGGTTCTTCGCATCATAGTAAAATAATGTACTTTGTTCCATATTTGTTGTGACACTAATGATAGTTATGGCGTGAAAAGAGCTAGAATGACAACTACATCAAGGTTAATATTCCTAAACTGGTTTACTAGACATGCTAGTGTGTAGATGGTTGGACAAGTGTGGGTTGATGAGAATTATAAGGTTATTGTTGTTTCCAAAAATTAGGCCCACAAAGCAATTTTCTCTATCTGGGTACAGTACCATGTCTTGCATCTTTCCTGAGATCAGTAGATTGGAATCTTCGAGTGCATGAATTGTTAATCAGCTTGCCTCTATCTTTACTGTACAATTAACAAACTAGTTATCTAAAATGAGATCAGACTTTTGAATATAATGGTGTAACTATAACATTCATGAGAAGCAGTCAAAAAACTACTAACAGAGAGCGGGAAAAAGAAAGAGGCCCAGAAACGTAAGATGGTGAAAGTTCTGCAAGAGGATGAATAAGCCATGTATCATTTGGGAGGAGACTGACAAATTTTCAATGTTCCTCCCCTATTCAAGCACACTTCTGTTGATTCCGTAACTCTCATCTTTTGTTTCTTAACAACTTCTGGTTTTCATGATTTCGGGTTTCTTATTACTTTACCTCGTGTGATATTTTCGTGCAGACACGATTACTGATGGAATCAATAACCAGTCTAAGTGAAGTGGTATGTCAAAGCAATCTGCAGCCTTACACTTTTTTAGAAACATTTTTCCTATTTCCATTTTTACTACTGAAATTTGTGTATAAAGAATAAATGCCCTCAAAAGTACATAGCATATTCTCAATCCTCATCAAATTCTATGAAACGAGAAAGATTTTCTTTCTCCGATACAGTTATATGTCAATCAACATCATGTCAAGGAAAATTTTCCACTGGGCTGGATCTGCGGTTGATATTATATTTATCGTGTATTTAGATATAGAGGTTCCTGACAGATATATCTGCTACGCATCTTCTGATGTATTATTAGACTTAGAAATAAAGTTCTTGCAACACTGAAATTCTTCTCCACAACTATATATAGTACTAGCATTTGAATGTTCTGTGGACTTGCAACAATAACTATATAACTAGCTTGAATCAATTTATCCATTATAGCCTAGTTTCATCACAACGGAATTTGTGGAGGACTCAAGGACACAGACAGTTGACTGCAATTATAATAGCATATTAAAAATCAGTCAACCTACTTACCTCCACATCTCCACCTGCAGGAAAAGATGCTGAGGGAAGAAAACAAGCTTCTGCAAAATAAGGTAACAGATTTTCTTGTTAAAACTATAAAGAAATGGCTCTTATAGACATTTAATCATGACTTTATTTGCAAATTGCAAACAACTTACAGGTAGCTGCAGGTACACCCAATGAGAAGAGGAATGACTTGATCCTTGAATTTGGGGACCTTACACACGTTGGAATGATTTCTGGGCAGCGACAGGCTATGCTTGAACTACTTTAAGAGTAGAAGATAGTGAGACAAGCCAGTTTGTGCCTTTCTGAGTGCTCCAAGGGAAAATATACCCGTTAAGGCAATGTGATCCTACTATACAACTCTTCATAAGCAACTTTTTATAACTTGGTTTTGCATCTGACATCACTCCGCTTCATAACATGAGATTGAAGTGGGGTACGTTCTCCACTTGCATTGTTGTGTCACATGCTAATCCAGGTTTCTGATTAAGCAAAAGAGAATGAATCTTAAAGCAAAGCAGGTTACCTGCAAGTTGGTCATTGGTGAGTATTCTAACTAAAAAATACTTAAAACTGCTTGTACCACCTCAATGGCATACAGACAAATTTGGTAATGTAATTACATTGCCAGTACGTTCTTGCACAACACTATGCTCAGTATCAGACTATCACTAACAAGTGACGACTCCCAATACAAGGAACTAAGCTGGTTATTGAGAAACCAGTTCTAGCAGAAGGTAAAAGGAAATGGGGTGACCATTTCTTTTTCTAATCGTTTTTCTAATTTGTTATGGCAGCATTGTCCACACGAGACAATTGTAATGTGCTTGCCCTGCTACTCAAGTGCAGCCTAATAAATAATATACACATAAGTACTCTTGCGGTCTTTTGAACTGAGTTCAGTTGAGGAAGGACTGAAGAAGATAGAAGTATTGGGTCCTGTTGAAAGGACCAAGCAAGCTGGAAACCGGCTTTAACCGAACCACCCCCCCCCCCCCCCAACACAAGGAAAAAAAACCCAAAAAAAAAAAATTATATATATATATATATATATATTTCATGCATCAGGAGTTGTGGGAATGGGAGAGTGATCATATCAGAAAAAGAATGGAATTCATAATGGTTTAGGATGGAGGAACATGGGATGCTAGACAGGAAACTAAATCATTGGAGGGACCGATCTTCATAATTTCGGTGGACCATGTAATGCCAGCTATGCAATTCGAACCTCAGAAAACATATTCAGTTATGTGGTACAACAGGAATCAGAGGTAAACGTCCCAGAAAGGAAAGAATGTGAATCATATGCAGGTTATATGAGCTGTGGAACAACGAAGAACATATATCTTGAGATTTAGCAAATCATTGACACAAAGGAGACACTCTGATTTGGCGAAAAGACAGGAAGAAAAGGAAAGACTGAAATATGGTGCATGGTGAATTTGGTTGATGACCATGACTAGGGCCACTTCGGCCGAGCCAGGTACTTGAGCCTCTTTAACTCGAATCCGGAAACGGAAGACTTCAGAATAGGCAGCGTAGCCATTCTATGGCAACAGAGGATTTGCAACTTAATGCCACGGACACTAACAAAATGAGGGCTTTTTTTTTTGGGTTGGTGTTTTGGGGCGGGGGGGGGGGGGTGGGGGTTTGGCATGCTTGAAAGAAAATTTGTATGAGCAAGAATGCTGACAAAGTCGTAAAATCATATTTATTCTTAGCCAACAAAAGGAAAAAAAAATAACGATCATTATCTTGCTTCTCCCTATATCTTGCATTGTCGAGCATCGTTCCTTACTCCGCCTCACCGCTGGGGATGGCCACAGAGGCAACAAGAGGAAGCGGCGACCACCCGGCAAATATATAACCTTGCAAGTATCTTAAAAGAATTGAAATCAGAAGTGTATCATCCAAGGTTGGTAGAAAAGTTTTAAAAAAAAAAAAAAAAAAAAAGAAGTCTATGCAGTGTATATACTTGCGTGTTTTTTTTTTTTGGGATAGGATTATAATGCTACAACATTAGCGAAAATACAGAAATGGATGAAAATTCACGCAGAAAAAAAAGGCAAAAAAAGGAAAAGGAGGAGGAATGGAAAATACTACGTTAGACGCATACATGAAGCCGATCGGCAGCGTCCAAATAAAGGATAGAGTCGGTTACAAATGGCGGCAGTGGAACAAACTTACAGCTTTTAAATTATAGTAATAATATACGGATAGAGAGAGGTTGGATGTTCCACAGCGCTCCGGCCGCCCATTGCCATTTGACTGCAGAAAGATAGGAAGCAGCCATTGGCCGGTAAAACCGGTTGCCTTTGTCTGTCGACTCCATTGATCATTGATGCTTTATTGTTTCATAGACTTGGTGGTGGCGCGCCACATTTACGCTTTTCTTTGGACTAGTAGTTTATAGCAGCGCTGCTAGTTTATAATACGAGGAGCCTGCCTAAAGCCGTGGATTGAGTTTGACCTCGAGGATTAGAAAAACTAACTTTAAAAATAAATATTCATAGTAGCAGTGTACACTGTATAATTAAGAAAGAGAGGCCGGATATAGGGGTAATGTGCTGGGCAGTGGACATTGGACAACGTAGCAAAGAGTCACCTTTCAAACTTTTTTGGTGGCCATAAAGAGTTAGTGAGTGTTTAACCCTCAGCTTTTTCTCATGAGTGTGTTTACCCAGTACCCTTTACTGCAATTTTTTTTAGGTTTTAGGTGTTGGGAAATGAAAGAAGTGACGCATAGATCAGAAGGCCCACCAGCCAGCTCGTTTTCCTTTTTCTTTTTTTTTTTTTTTTGGGTGTTATCAAAAATTTAAGGCTCCATTTTCATTTTTTAAAAAACATGTTTCTCATATATAATGCTATATCAATATACAATCAAAAATAACTTTAAAAATATGTCTATACAATATATCAAAAATAACTCTAAATATATAAAAAATAAAATTTATACCATTTTTTTCTTTCGCTACTACTGCTACTCACCATCGCCATTCCTATTCACCATAAAAAATAAAATTTATACCATTTTTTCCTTTCGCTACCGCTGCTACTCACCATCGCCATTCCTATTCACCATGCTTTTCTCCTATTTTCTTTCCCTCCATCTTCCTCCTCCCATCCCCTTTCCCTCCTCTTTCCCACCACGTCTCATCCCTCTCATTCCTTCCCAAATCTAGCCTCGACCATAGGCTATGATTTGGCCGCAATGTCGTGATCAGAGATCTCGATCTGATCTCAACCAGATTCGGGAGGGGAAAGGAGCTGTGAGGAATGGCGGGGAAAGGGAAGAAAGAATGGAATGAGGAGGAAGAAATAGAGAGAGCAAGTGAGGAAGGGATGGTAATGGTAATTTTTTTTTAAAAAAATTCACAAAATTTGTAAGTTTTAAAAATATTTCAAAAGCACATCAAAAAATATCATAAAAATATTTATATTAAAAATTTTTTTATACATATTATTACAGTAAAATATTTTAAAAATATCAAAAAAATAGTTAATTCAAATGAATCCTAAATCATTTGGAGTTCGGTAATAATTGCGGGTCAAGTCATGTCCCCAACTTATACAGGCACATACTTAGAGATTATTTTTTCTGATGGAAAACTTTTACGCCCAAATGAACATAACTTTTAATTATTTTTATTTTATATATGTCAAATTAATATAATATATTTTTCTACAGAAATTCTTAAAAATAGCATTCCAAACGAGAATTCTTACCCGACTGACTGTCCACAAACAAGCAAAGAGAGAGGGACAGGTGGCATCGGTATCCGGTACCATGCAGGAGAGTAATCAACCCACCGACCTACTTTTGTTTGTGCTTGTGATTGGCTCAGTAAACGCAGCTGCTTTGTGGTTCATACATAGACAGCGCTTTTACTTGCAGGAGTGATGTCCTATCAAATTCCACAACCTATAGGCTATACCGCAGCTTTCCCCTACGCCACTCCACAACTCTACTTCCACCTGTGCAATCGTGGATGACTTGTTACAAATCATAACACTAGCAGTACATTTTATTACGTACCACAGCGAAAATGGAGAACCGAAAATGGAACATTTTATTACGTACCACAGCGAAAATGGAGAACCGAAAATGGAACATTTTATTACGTACCACAGCGCTTCGCTCATCGGGATACATAAACACTGTAAATAATTTGGGTTTGTTTGGATTGTGTTTTATTTGGAATATTTTTACTGTAGCACTTTTTGTGATGTGATGTGTGTGAGATAAAAAGTGTATTGAAAATTGTAATGATGATGTAAGCAGATAAAATTTGGGAAATAAAACACAATCCAAACAAACCAAATGCCTTACCAATATAAGAACACTAGAGGTACTTGAACTGTGCAAAGCACAATTTGAGCCCCTAGAAATTTAGAATGCGGATAAGGGATAGGAACCTGAACAGTCAACGGCCAAATTTTGGTCAAAAAAATGTGCGGTCCAGATTATAAATTGTATATCAATTTTCACAACGTGTGTGGGTCCTGTGGGACCCGTAAATTTTTGTACTAAAGTTACACGTTGTGCAAACAAAGTTATGCCGTGTGCAATCAAAATTACGCGCTGTATAAAATGATCAAAATACTCACTGTCCATCGAATGCATAGCATCAAATTACTTTGACACATGATGAATGAATAGAAATATAAGAGAAAAATTGAACATTAAAGCAATTAAATTTGACAAATATTATTTAAACTCTCATTTTTGTTAATCATACTTTCGTTATTATTTTTATCGTATAGTTTTTGTTTATTGTAGGAACACAATTAACACAATATGAAGTATAAATAAAATTTCTCTCAAAATTTGTTGTGAAAAGAAATTCCATTTATGAAGTCAACCTCTCTATTTATTTTGATTTGAATAAAGATTTTTGAACCACTATGATGATGATACCCAAAAATGAGAGAAACTTAATACATTATAAGTGCATTGGTGTATTAATAGTAGTATAATTTTAGTTAAAACTAAATCAAAAGCAGTCGTAATACTTTTAGTACTTTAATAATGAGAAAAAGTTTAGAAAGCTACTAAAACATAGCACAATCTTCAACATCAATATACCTTATTATAAACTTTCATATTTTTCTTTCTTTTGATAGAAGAATCCAGTTCATCTATTTCAATTCTGCTTAAAGGTGACAATATTATCCTGCAGCTCCTGAATATAAATAGCAAAGTTAGATAAAAATATGAATTGTCATATTTTCTGGTCTACATATACATATTAGAATTGAACTATTTTTTTATTGCAAAAACATCTTCCTAATCAAAATTGAAATTTCTAACAATTTTTTATCAAGTCACACTCTAGGCCGAAAGCATCAATTGTGACTTCCACCACCGACTGCAATCCTTGTATACCAACCCAATTCATACTACAACACTTTAGTAATTAAAAAACAAACAAAAATTAACTTTAGTTTAAATATATACAAAATCTTATTGGATCCTTCAATTAAATTTAATAGGCCATAAAGTAATTGCAAAAAGAAAGAAATGGAGAAAAACGAAGGTACAATAATGCCTAACTAGATTTATCTTGGTGAAAACATCATATGATATATCTTTCTTCTAAACAAAT
Organism: Coffea arabica; assembly: GCF_036785885.1. Taxonomy (NCBI): domain Eukaryota; kingdom Viridiplantae; phylum Streptophyta; class Magnoliopsida; order Gentianales; family Rubiaceae; genus Coffea; species Coffea arabica. The sequence continues at coordinate 45,121,433 of NC_092330.1, read as the reverse complement.
ACACAAAATTGTAGATAATTACAAAATGTAACCAAAAAACAAAGAAAAGGAAACAAAATGTGAAGTAAGAAATCAAATCATAGGAGAAGAAAATAAAAGAATGAATTTTTGTTCTATTATTCATAGAAAATGATCATTGGTATAAAATGAATTCTAAATTTTTTTTTTACATATTTTAAAATTTCACCTTTTATCCATGAATAACTACCAAATAAAACATCATCCCATAAATTTAACAAACAAATGCTAGTTGGCTATAACATTATGATAAAAAAATAGAGCAAACATGCGAGATTAGAGATGAAGAAACAAGGAAGAAAAGAAAATGTAAAATGGGATAAAAATAATAAAGAATTCTTTTTGCTAAGTAGTTATCATGTTGACAAAAAAAAAAAAAAAAAGAACATGGCAACAATTTTAGTTAGATTAGTTTTAAAAAAATAAAAAATAAAAAAATTGAGGGATGACAGTAGTTACTGCAAGAAGAAAAAAAAGAGATGGAGTTGATTTTCTCAAGGAAAAAAAATATTTTAATCCTTTAACCCAATTGAATCAAAAAAGGGAAGGAAAAAATTTGGTAAAATAATCAAAGGTCCACTTGTCAAAAATATATGTAATACATGTGTAAAAAAAATGGTTAGTTACAGTAACTTGACTTTCTTTTTATATACAAAGTAGATTTTAGATACAAATGTATGTCACTTTCATTTGGAGGCAAATAAAGATTATACTAATTCATACATCGAATCAGGCTCAGACTCAAAAACTTTCCATTGAATAAGGAATAATTTCATAAACCTTCCTTGAGAGTTGTAACAGTTTTCACTTAGTACCTTTTTAAATTTAAAGATTATTACTTGCCTCCCCTACTTTTAACTTTTTTATCACATTGTCAACCTATTTTAAAATAATTTAAAAACTCCTTTTTAGATAGACAAGATGTTTTCATTTCACAAGTGCCCTTTGCTGTTTTAATCTTCTTTTTTTTAAGGGTTAAAAACAAAAAAACCTCATGTGATAAACTTAATATACAGAAAAGTCCCCCATGGTTTCAAAATATACAACACGACCCCTCATACTTTGAACTAAATTGTAAAGGTGACGGAATCCGTTAAACTTAACAGAAATGACTTATTGGAACCTAAAAAAAAAATTTTATATCTAATTTTTATCAAATATACCTATTCTACCCCTTAACTCTCAATTCTCTCTATTTAGAAAATACAACAAATGATTTTTTTGAGCTGTCTTTTGTTTAATTATATCAGGGTATTTTGGTCATTTTGACCATTTCCGTTAAGTTTAACGGATTCCGTCACCTTTACAATTTAGTTCAAAGTATGAGGGGTCGTGTTGTATATTTTGAAACCATGGGGGACTTTTCTGTGTATTAGGTTTATCACAGGGGGCTTTTTTATTTTTTACCCTTTTTTTAATCAAAATTAAAAGCATGTAATAAGATATTGAAAATAAAGACAAACTACACAAATGTGTAATTTTAATGGACACAATATAACAATAGGTATTTTAGCATTAAAAAAAAGTTTTAAGAATGTATTCAAAGTCTTTTCAGCCCAAAAGAAAAGATCATTTCTTTATTGTGAAATGTTTTCGATCAATTTTAGGAGTTTTTTAAATTTTTAGAATTTTTAAAAAATTGCAAAATTTTGTGTTTAAATTGATGGCTTGAAAACTAGGGGAAAAAAGGACAAAAGACAAAAGGTTTATGTTTACAAACTCATTTGAGATTTTGTTAAAGACAAAAAATTATTATTTTTATTCAAAAATTGCTTATGGATGAATTTAGGGATTTAGGTGTTGTCTAAGGGTCTGTTTGATAACATAAAAAAGTGCTGAATCTGAATTTTTTCAAACATTCAATTGTTTTGAGTGTTTGATAAATGAAAATCTATTTGCTAAATTTGTTAAGAAATACTGAACCTGTGTATATTTTTTTCAGCACAAGAATCTTAACTGAATGCTTAATTTTGATAAGAATCAATAGAATTACTTCAGTTACCTTATCTTATCTACCAAATCTACCCTTGTTTGTTAATTATGTTCAAAATTCTTATCTAATTAAACAATATAATATTCTCTATCTAACAATTTTTAGTTTCTCTTTTCTCCATTTCTAATGACTTTCATATCTTCTCCATACTCCTCGTATAATATATTTCACATTTTATATTAATTTGATTTAAAAATAAATATTGTCATTTTCATACCTAACAATTTTAAATTAATTAAATCATAGATTCTATTTCTTTTTTTGAATGAAAGGATATAAGGGCAAAATTATCAAATTAAACTTATTAAGCATTCAACTATAAATATTTATCAAACAGTATAAATAGGTTTAACATTAAAATTCAGACATTCATATATTTTTTCAGTACTTAAAATTCAGCAAATTAATTGTTTCAGTATTCAGATTTCAGAATTCAGACTTCAGAATTCAGATTCAGTTTTATCAAACGGAACCTAAGGGTCTGTTTGATAACATAAAAAAATACTGAATCTGAATTTTTTCAGACATTCAATTGTTTTGAGTGTTTGATAAATGAAAATCTATTTGCTGAATTTGTTAAGAAATACTGAACCTGTGTATATTTTTTTCAACACAAGAATCCTAACTGAATGCTTAATTTTGATAAGAATCAATAGAATTACTTCAATTACCTTATCTTATCTACCAAATTTACCCTTGTTTGTTAATTATGTTCAAAATTCTTATCTAATTAAATAATATAATATTCTCTATCTAATAATTTTTAGTTTCTCTTTTCTCCATTTCTAATGACTTTCATATCTTCTCCATACTCCTCATATAATATATTTCACATTTTATATTAATTTGATTTAAAAATAAATATTGTCATTTTCATACCTAATAATTTTAAACTAATTAAATCATAGATTCTATTTCTTTTTTGAATGAAATGATACAAGGGCAAAATTGTTAAATTAAACTTATTAAGCATTCAGTTATAAATATTTATCAAACAGTATAAATAGGTTTAACATTAAAATTCAGACATTCATATATTTTTTTTCAGTGCTTAAAATTCAGCAAATTAATTGTTTCAATATTCAGATTTCAGAATTCAGACTTCAGAATTTAGATTCAATTTTATCAAACGGAGCCTAAGTGCCTGTTTGATAACATAAAAAAGTGGTGAAACTGAATTCATTCACACATTCAGATGTTGTGGGTGTTTGATAAATAAAAATTCACCTGCTAAACTTATTAAGTGGTGCTGAATTTGTATGTATTTTTTTCAGCACAAGAATCGTAGCTGAATGCTTAATTTGATAAGAATCAAGAGATTTATTTCAACTATTTTATCTTATCTACCAAATATATCCCTGTTTGTTAATTACATTCAAAATTCTTATCTGATTAACAACCTAATATTCTCTATTCAAAATCCTTATCTAATTAAACAAAACAACCTAATATTCTCTATTTAAAATTTTTTTTAACAATAGTATTTTTTTGAAGTAATTTTCATCCTTAAACATTTATATTTTGATATATTTTTTTTTGTGCAGATAAATATTATTCATGTGATGCAGTTTATCCACACACACGTGACTTTATGACACCATATCCAAATATTAGATATTGGTTGTCTGATTTTCGAAATGCTTCTCGTCCAACATCAGAAAAAGAACGCTTTAACCAAGCACATGCAAGGTTGAGAAATATAATTGAACGTGCTTTTGGAGTATTAAAAGCTCGTTTTCCTATTCTTAAAACGATGAAACCATACACTTTTCCCACACAAAGAAACATTGTCATTGTATGCATTACTGTTCACAATCATTGTCATTTTCATACATAACAATTTTAAGTTAATTAAATCATAGGTTCTATTTCTTTTTTGGATTAAAAGATAGAAGGGCAAAATTGTACAATTTAACTTATTAAGCATTAAGTTATGAATATTTATCAAACAGAATAAATAGATTCAGCATTATGATTCAAATATTCATATATATCTTTTCAGTGCTTAAAATTCAGCAAATTAATTATTTCAGTATTCAGAATTCAGATTCAGTGTTATCAAACGGAGCCTAAATCTATGGCTTGAAAACTTGAAACATATGTACTCTCTTAAATATATTTTTAGAAACTTATTTGAGGTGTTTTTAGCACACAAAATTTTATTTTCTTCATTGTAAAATTATCGGATAATTTTTATGGTTTTCTAAATTATTTAGAATATCAAAATTTTATTATATTTCTTGTATAGGCTAATTAAATTGGTGGGAAAATTATCAATAGGTCTATCAATCTTTTTAACACCTTGTAATTCCTAATTAAAAATTCATATAGGCTACATTTTGCAAAAATTAATAGATAAACTAGATTTGTTATGAATCTAAAATGCTTTACAAGAAACTAACAATATTGGAATGAAAATATATTCTCTAACTAGGGATGACAATGGGGACGGGTGGCCGTGCGGGGGGCTCACGGGGCGGGGGTTGGGACGGGGGTAGGGCGGGGGCGGAGGGGGGGAATTTTTTCCCCCCGCTTAGAAACGGGGCGGGGGAGTATACCCCCGCCCCATCCGCCGCCCCGCCACCCGCAAAACAAATATATATATATAAATATATATATAAATGACTATATATTATATGTAAGTTAATTAGTTATAAACTTATGATAATGATATTATTAGTTAGATGTATTATATAATATATATTAGTTTATGTAATATAATTGATATTATCAATTATATGAATAATTATACATGTCTACTAATAGAATTTATTAATTAGTTATACTAAATTTACTAATACATTTATACTAAATTTCTAATTACACTTAATAGAATAACACTTTTTTCTAAAAAAAAAGCACAAACACAACGATGAATTAGTGATTGCATTTGTACAAAAAATGAAAATTTGACTATTTTAGTTATATTTCTTTCATTATATTGGATTGTATTCAAATAACTTCTGTTTGATTGTTTTTATGAGTTTCAATTATAAAATTACAATGAATAATAATTTTGTGATGTATTGATATTTTAGTACTTGATTATTTATTAAAATTTAATTATAATAAAATTGTATAATAAAATTTTATTAACCCCGCGGGTGCCCCCGCGGGGGAAGCGGGGTGGGGGCGGGGGACAGGGCGGGGGACGGGGGGAACTAATAGGCAACGGAGCAGGGGATGGGGGAGGGGTCCCCCGCCCCAACCCCGCCCCGTTGTCATCCTTATCTCTAACCACCAATAATTTTTTTAACAATATATTTTGAAATTGGTTGGGAATATTATAAAATGTTAAAAATAGGGAAATTAAGTGATATTTTTCAAAATTAAAAAGTGCTAAGTGACATTATCACAAACCTCATGAGAGATTTTTGAAATTATCCTTTTGAATAAAGGAAACTTTTTATATGTAAAAAGTAGTTTTCTATCAACTTGATTTTACTTTTTGGTGTTTACAGACCACAACTGTCTACTGATCTTCAAGGGGGAAGGGAGTTAAAGCTCTCTCCTGCTAATTGGTCAAGGAATCAATTCCTTGGCTAGTCAGTTGGGGTGGGAGGGAATTGATGACGAGGAAAAGGGGTAAAAATAATTTTTTCAGCAGATCTCAGGATTAAGTTGCCTTTTTCCAACTTGTTTGCTGTATTTTATGATTTGTCTACAACAAGGATCTAGTTGTCATTTGAACCTAGGCATAATTCAAAACCCTCTTATGAAATTTCTGACGGTTGCACTGACATCTTTCAAAGTTTTGAAATTTATATGAATCTCTCTAAAACTAATTATCTTGTAACAAGTTAGCCCAATAAAAAAAAAAATGATCTTAGGAGAGAAAAAAATGTGGTTCCCCAAATACCTCTCATACGTTACGTTAGTTAGTTAATCTAGTATAAAAATATAAATTGTTATTTTAATAAAGTCAAAGGTGAGGATTGTAAGTGCAAATACATGGGCATCAGCTTCTGCAGCCACTCTTTGAAACGGTCAGTCTGCGAACACGCCTTGTTTTGATTGCGATTTTTCATTGGAAAATTATGTCATTTTTCGTGATTATATTTTTCTATTATCTTTTTTTATATACATTAAATCGGTCCAATAATTTTTTCATGAAAAATGTAATCCAAACACAATCTTATATAAGTGTAGCAAAAAAAAAAAAAAAACAATAAGAGAGTATGAAATATAAAATGATCATGTCATGTTTTTCAATTTATGCATGATTGGACCTATTCATTTCACTTGTAGGGCTATTATTCGGCGTGATCAAGAAAAAAAATTAAGAAACACGTAACTAACAACACTTCTAAACTTGAACATCAGAAAAGTCTTTTCTCTCACCTTAAGTAAGATATTCACGGTCAGCAGATTGCTAACGAGAACTAGACAGCAATTTTTCCTCCGTTTGATGCCTACTCACATCCTTACCTGCAAAATTGCTCACGTTCAAGGTTTACTTCTCTCCAAAAATTTTAAAAAAAAATCCATTTCTTTATTTTTCTTAAATCTGATTTAATTGAGCTTTTTATCAAGCATATCAATTAGAAAAGGAAACCTAGTATAATAGAATTGGCAACCTTCTCCCATGGCAAGTTAGATTTTTTTTTTTTCAGTTCTAAATTGTGTTTATTTCTATTAATTCGATTAACCAGTGGTCTAATTCATTAAGTCCACATAAGATATCCCTTGAAAGCTTTAAGGCTAATTCGATCATTTCATCGGGGCTGAGGTGTCAGAAACCTCAAGAAAGCAATCCCTTGAATCTTTCCAGCTGATCTAGTCAATAACCTTCAAAAATTTTGTTACACCGTGAGTTGATGAAATGGCGTGATAAAATTTAGATCACATAATTTACATATGTCGGATCTACTCAAGTGCTTGCTAACTTTCAAATTCACGGATGAGAAAAAGGCAATACACAAAAAGGGATGACTAAACTTTAAGAGCATTCTGCTCGAAAAACAAAAAATAAAAATTAGAGAGCATTTCAGAATGTGTATTGATTTCGTCGTAGTCGGTAACAACTTCTCTTAATTTCTTCTTCTTCTTCTTCACGTGTACTTTATTCCCACCCTGTTAATCTTGTCTCGCTCCATTAACAAGTTTTTTTTTTTTTTTCCCCCTCTTCTTTTTGGTGAGAAAAGCCATCAAGCAACAAGTCTGAGTAAGATGAAAATTGGCGTAAGCAGTGAGGAAGAATGAGATAGAATGATAAATAATCGGAGTATTTACCCACTCAATTTTTAAGGAGGTCTTTGTCACGACAAGAACAACTTAGAAAACATCCCGAGACATGCCCACTTCATTTCTTGACTTTTAAAACCGTGGAGCAGCATAAAAGGCTTGACTGTGCGTAAAATGCACAAACAGGACAGGAGTTCTGGAATATTATTATTATTTGAAATATTATTTAGAATAATTATAATTATATTTTTTGTAACATAACGCATGTGTGATAAAAAAAATAGTTGTAAAATTAAAAAAAATGATTAAATAACTTGTTTGTAATGCAGGAAAATAATTTTTTACAAATATAGTCCATTCAAGCACAAGGATTTGAAATAACATCGTATCCAAAACCGTCCATTCAGTTCCCCGTTGAAGATTCTACGGAGAGCGACTTAGCAACCAACTATATGATCATTTTGGCTGAAACTGCCAACCAACATGTTGTGTCGCGATCAAACACCAAAAAGTAAAGGGTTTCAAAAGTCTTTTTAATATTCGACTTGGTTTGTGGTTAACTTGGGATTAGCCGAAAAATAAGAAGCAATAGCTAAACTAAAACCGAAAATGAATTTAAGAAGGAACAAAATAAATATCATTGTATGCGCCTTAAAAAGGGAGAGAAAGCTGAAACCACCAGATCACTGCTGATACCTATGCTCATGTTGGTCGATTACGCATCTATTAATTTTTTACTCGAGCGTATAAAATTCATTTCCTTTCCTGCATCCGTCTTTGCTGTCTAAAAGATCACCAAACATTTGAACACAACTAAAACTCAGCCGTAATTGTCCAGCTCAGTACACATTTTACAGTCCAGTGCCCACAGAGGCTGCCGGTTCGGTGGCTTTCCATCTAAAGTGTTGGTAATTAGTACTTGGTGATAGCCAGCAATAATGGTTGCAGCAGAACCGTGGGCGTTAATCCATTATCTATGGACAGCAAACAAGTCTGGGTCGTAGCAGGTGATTAAGAAGGGGCCGAGGAAACAAAAGCCCCACCTCCATAATTCAGCCTTGCATACGTACGTGATAAAGACTTGGACATGAGACGATGATAAATGTGCGGATTATCGATGAGCTATTTGTTGCTGAGGCCTTTGCAAGAGTGTGCAATCATTTCCTTCAACCGAAAAAAAAAAAAAAAAGAGTATGCAATCAGGCAAGAAAATATCAGACCGTCCTTCTCAGGGCTTTGGTGATACTACTCTTGGTGTCAGTCGACGGGATAGTGACGGGAGTCCCTAGGCTACATAGAGCACGTCACACCCTATCCTATGTAAAGTTTTTCTTTTTTTTTTTCTTCGTAATGTTAATATATATATAACTTATACTGGTCTAATTTAGAATGCTGGTAGAATTTCGTCGAAAGAAGTCACCTAAAAATAATAGTCATAATTAAGTGATAAATATACGATGAAAGGTAAGAATTATATCCTTAATTTTTTACCTCCACCAAAATTTGAAAGTGTTAGTGGTGCCCAACAGCTTGTCCAAGAGGCTGTTGGCTTATCGTATGTGAAGACTTGCTCAACTCTTGTATGGTTACTTATGGCAGCAGCTGCAGCAGCGGTAAAAAATTTTTTTTTGGGGGGAAAAAATTAAAAAAGCTATTTGTTCCTCGTCTTCTTTTTGACCCTTATTCTGGAAAACACGAAGGTGATATAACTAATCAGTCAGCAAAAATTTTGATAAAAAGCCAACTCAGGGACACGTGGTTGTCAACTCCACTGCTAAACCATTCCATTCCAACCAACGCCCGCCGTGCCACGGTAGTCCACCGTCAACAATCCCCTGCACGCGCCTCCACCTCTGCACTCAAACAGTGTGTGGACTCGCCTTCGCAGTCTTGAGAAGATAAAGCCCCCACGTCATCGCTATTCGCTACCCCGAATCAGATTCTCCGCATCAATCAGAATAGATCGACAACTCCAATAATTGCGCGTGTACATTAAGCGCTCATAGAACGTGACGCGTCACCCTTACCTCGTTGCACCGACCCAACAGGATCCTTTTATCCTCTCCCATACTCAACTACACCCCTTCCTGATAAAGCACTCCTCTAGCTATTTTCTCCTACACGCTACATCGTTTTAATGCAATCGTTCTAAAAAGGGGTTCTTGTCATTTGCACCCTTCAAGCTTGACATATTTTACTTTGTACCTAAGACTTGACAATCTTGGTTAAGATGACGTGCATCCCAATTAGGGTTTAAACACCAAAAAGCTATTTCTAAGTGAATTTGAGCTCGGCTAATAATAGTATAACGTTAAGATATACGTAACAAGGATAAAACTAGTGGAATAAAGATTTATGGATAAATTATCATACAATTATTGACAACCATACTTTAGAACTTTTTTTTATCAAAACGTATCAATCCTCTCAATTTTAAAGATGTTTTATGTCATAATTTGAGCGATTAATCCTAACAACAGACATGACCATTCCATATTGTGTCCGTATTTGAATTAACTTTACATGATAAATTAGCTATCGCATTTCAATAATTTGACGTTTCTCAAATAGGAGATACTAGCTTGACATCCTACTTATACGATAACTCCCGACTCTCGACTCACTGACAATGAGGGCAAAATTCGGTCTGTAAACCTGTGTTAAACGTTATTTTGAACGCAGTCTTTCTTACCAAAAAAAAAAAAAGAGGGCAAATTGCGGTACAAATTTTTACGGGAGAAGAGACATCCAAATGAAACTCTGATGCAAATTTACAATAAAAGAACTTTAGGGTTGCAAAGTAGAATAAACACAAATGCATAAAATTTCCTCAATAATCCGTATGCAGATGTGTACTGGACTAGCAGCCCATTGCACAACTATACGTCATTGAAACAGCACACATTCCTTTTAAAAAAAAAAAAAAAACCCCCCCCCCCCCCCCCCCCTTTGTTGTCTTGAGTCTAACACGATAAAATTCCTTTGTGCCATTTGCAGTTGTTGTCCCTCTGAAAGCTCTTTTTTAAGTCTAACACGATATAAAATTCAGTACTAGTAATTACTACTAATTTAGCAGTAGTAGTATTTAACATTACGGAAGCACCATTCTCCGATAAGGTTTAAAACTTGGCAACGTTTAAAATCCATTAAACGGATAAACGTAACTAAAATCCCCCCTCAAAACTTTATCCATTCGCCTCGATTTCCACAAATTGAATTTTTGAGGCCTCTTTTCCATTTGATCGCTCCAGGAATCAAGCTTTTCCTTTTCTTATAGTTCCGGGTTGGAATTGGCATTTTGCGAATTTTTCAAAAATAGATTTGTAACAGGAAATTGAAGAAACACGATGGGGAGACAACAAGATCAGCAGTCGAAGGTGTTTTACGAGCTGTCAGCAATGATTATGAACATTTTACGATCTCCACCGACTCCGATTGAGTTTTCCGACGAGTCTGACAGTGTCCCGTCGGATGAATCTTCCTCGTCTGCAACTGGGTTGGCGGTGAGGAGAAGGCAGACGGGTATGCAACAGATTACACCGGCCGGGTTTGCTTCTTTGCTTTTGGGGATATCTCTGGCGCTGATGCTGTGTGGATCGGTGACTTTCTTTATTGGGTTCCTTTTGATGCCTTGGGTGATCGGATTGGTGATGGTCTTTTATGCAGTTGGGTTGGTTTCAAGCTTGTCTATGCTGGGACGGGCGATTCTTTGTCACAGCTCCTGCCCGCCATCTCCCAGAAAGGATTGTAATTGTAAGATTCTTCGTTTCACTTCACGTTTTTAGTTTTTAGTTTTTTTTTGGCTTAACTAGTTCTCCCTCCACCCAAATTAAATTGTTTGTCGCATACACCTTGATGGTGAGGTTAGTGGATTTGTTTTCAAAATTGTCCTCCAAATCTGAATTTAGTAGGCATGGAATGCATATTAAAGTGGGATAATATTAGAAAAGGAGAATAAAGTAACTTTTGACTCTAAACTTTAGTAAGGTGACCAACATTTTAAAACTTTGTAAAGAAAAACATGGCACTGTCCTATTTCAATTTCAATAGGACGGAGAGAGAGTATTATATTCTTTTTCTTTAGCGATAAACGTAAACGATTCTGGCTTTGTTTGGACTGGGCTTTATTTCTCAAAATTTATTTGCTTACATCATCATTACAATTTTCAATACACCTTTTTACCTTCCCAATTACCTTTTTATCTCACATACATCACATCACAAAAAGTGCTACAGTAAAAATATCTCTAATAATTCACAATCCAAACAGACCCTCTGCTTCTTAGCTAGGTAAATTGATGCGTGGTTCTGACTTACCGGTAGCCTGATCTTATGATTGTGCTAGCTATGGGGGGTGGAATTTTAATGACTCTGTAGATTGTGAAATGAAACTTGCTTAGCCAGATATGTCGGTCTTGTCTTTAACTTATCAAGAATGTCTTTTTCTGGTTGTAATTGGCTAATTAGCACTTTCTTAACAAAGTGTCCTTGTGACGTATTAGTTGCCAGATACAAGAGTTTGGGGCTGTTTAATTATGGGTGCGACGGCTTGTTTTTACCTGTTATGAATTTTGTTAGTCCATTCACAATCTCTGGAGTGGATTAAGGACTTCGCATTCGTTGTCCATCTTAATGGATGTGCTCTTCCTGCCAACTTCAAGATGCTTTGTGTATCTTTAGATTGTTGTATTGTATGGTGAGATGCAAATTACCACCACACTCATTGTGTGATGATTTCTCAAGCTCTCTCTCCTTTGCAATGGCACTTTCTGGTAAAACTTGCAAAAGCGTTTTTGGTTTACGACTGATGCAATGCGTGCCAACATTTTTGTGTGTACGCAGTTGCATGGATGGTGACTGCTTCCTGTACGGTTCTGGGCTCTGTGCTTGTGTGTGTGTGTGTGTGTGTTTACCGAACAATAGCAGTGAATTATTTGTGCTCCGGCGTTCGGTGTGTTTAACATGTATGATTACTCTAAATCTTGTGGCCTTTCAGTCTCATTTTCAGTCACACTTTGGCGAAGGCTTTACAAAGTGTAGTATTGTGCATGCAGTAGAACTGTCCTTTTGCGTCTCTCCCACGCGTCACTGATGTGATTACTAAAGAAATGTTTGAGATCCTTTATCGTCCTTTCATTCACCGGATAACTACTTCCTTTGACTGATTTGAAAATTTTTTTCCTGCGAGTGATTGACACTGTGGAAGTGGCCCTGGCATCATTTGTTCCACGTTTTAAGTTGTGTCGTGAATTTGAGGAGAACAGCAGTCTCAATTTTACTCGGGAGTCGGGACCCCATATGGTGGTGTAATTTCAAGTTGACTTCATTCTACCAACATTTCTTGGCCATTGCTAGTGGTGTTAAAGATATCTCGTCATGGAAATTCTCTAGTAGTCCAGTATCTGAGTTATATCGATTTGTTTTCTAGAACTTGAAAGATAGTAGCAAGTGTGTCATGAAAGCTGCTTCTTCTTTTTTTTTTTTTTTTTTAATTAATTAATTTATTTTATAAAGTAATAGGTAATAGTGGCTTATTCCATTGAGTAAAACCATATTTTACCTGGTACTCTGTGCCATAGCACATGCTTTCCTGATCTGATCTGGCTTTTGTTGTCCTCTGTTTTCTGGTAAATAAATGGTAAAATGGTCTGAAATCACTGCATCGAAGACTTGCTGAATAAAATTCCCCTGTTCTATCTCTGCTGCAGCCTGGAAGCTCTTGTGAAGCAGTTTAGATTAGTTGGGAGATGCTCGGCAAGATTGAGCGGCCTGATTTTTCTTATGGCTGGCTGCTGCTCTCTGTAGTATTAGCACATGGAAGGTTGGAGCTGGCTTTGATTTAAACTTTTAGGAACAGTGCCCAGTCTTTTGGGTACCCGTACCTCTCTCTCTTGGGTCTATTTTTTTTTTTTTTTTTATATGGCCTCTGCATTAAAGACCGGAAAGGGCGCGCTGTACAAGTAATCGAAGAAGCATATATAGGGGGAGCATTATTGTTACTACTCAAAACAAAGAAATAGGAGAAACCAATTTCTTTCTACAGTTTTAACACATCTCTGCACCACGTTATGTTACGATGGCTTTTTGTGCCTTTGAATGTATACTCTCTCCGTCGCGCATCCTTTCATTTGGAGACAGAGAGCAAGTAACAGGCACGAATTGTCAGCTGTTGAATGTGTACTAGTATTTCTTTCTTTTTGGGTACCAGAAGTAAAAGTCGGATCAATAACTAATTTACCAGGACAGGCATGTCCGGGTTTCAACGCCAGATGCAAGAAAACACCAGATGTCTGGAGGATTGATGACTTGTGTTGGCAGGATTTCAAAGCGCACCGGACTAGCTCAGGGCCTGATGCGCTGGATTCGTCCATGCATTTGTTGAATTTGGTGGAAGAATCGCATCCTAAAGTCTTCTTGAGGCAACGGTAACGAATACGAATTGTTTACGTTTTGGTGCTAGATTGCGGGGCTAATCCTCAAGCAATTAAGCAACTAGACTATCACTTTAGTGAAAGGGCTCAGATAACACCAAAAATTATTGATTGAAGATGGGTCGGGTCAAGGGAACGGCAAATCTCAAATCGCTCATCCATTTTCAGAAACGAGTTTCAAGACAGAAATTAATCAATGTGGTGGTGGTGGTGGTTAAAGAGATCGCAGAATGCGTGCACAAATTTGCAAGTACAAGTAAAGACGCAGCTGCTTTTTTTATGCTAGTAACGTAGCACGGCAGCAGTATATAGATTGCAAATACTACTGAAATGCGATCAGTTGATGCACTTGAAATGCCCAAAACAACACCGATTACTGAACGAAAGCAAATTAAAGCAGACCAACCGCACAGTGGCCCCCTCCCCCAATGAGAACACGATAAAATCCCGTGCAGCTTCAGGGGCTCAACCCAGTCAAACTACACCAGCAAACAAGAAGAAATTAAGAAATCAAGATATCTGTGGACAGACAGAGACAGCAATAGGAAAAAACGTTTATAGAAGAAGAAGAAGAAGCTAGCCCCGGGGGGGGGGGTTGGTGCGGTTTGGTCTAGCCGGTGTAGATATGAACCCCAATGGCAATGAGAAAAATGGTGATGAGGCCAAAGAAGATGATGGTGTGAACCAGTATCGACAGCCCACTTGTCTGCATGTTTCCGAACTCCACCACTCTTGATCTCCCCGGTAACTGAATCAACAGCCCTGGACTCAACAGCACGAACAGCACCACCGCTATTACCACCGGCCCCCAATCTGCCATCTTACTCTCACAACTTGCTACTGCTGCTGGATCTCGTCTCTCCTGAGTCCTGCCTTCCCTACCTCCCTCTTTCTTTTACTATCACTACGCACCAGTTTTGCTAAGCTAAGAAAGATTGATTACACCGTACCACTTATAGGCTTGAAAAAAAAAGGCAGCGGATTCTTGAAGGAGTGAGCGAAGAAAGGAATAACGAGAATGGGAGGAATAGGATACAGCTAAAATAGTTGTCATAAAGTTAGCAGTAGTAGTAGAAAAGCTGGTGGATTTGGGGCATACCAAAAAGTTACAAGTGAAACGGGCAACGGGGATGGGGTTACGGTCCTTGTGACCCAAAAGCATTTAGTAGTACGTGGCAGACGGGCAGTATCTTAAAGATTGGGCTGCCGTTCATCTTGCCGCTGCACCACGCCATTTTGTTTAATTAAAAATCATAAACATAGCTTTTCTGAATTTTTTTTAAGTGGCTTTCATAGCTTTGGGTGATGAGATACACTGCATTCGATTTGCTACGCGACGGTTAGTAGTGCGTGTTATTATTATTATTATTGGTTTTTTTTTTGCGTTTGTCTGGAATTTCGCGCGGAAGTAGTATAGCTAAGGGAAGCAACTGGGTTGATTTTTCGTCTTGAGCTGCATGCTTATAAAACTTAAAAGCACCGAGTACTACTAATACTAATAAGTTAATGGTCTTTTAAAAGCGAAGGCAAGTTTGCTTCAGTCGGGAAGCTTAGCTACCGGGGAGTTAATAAAAAACAAAAAAATTGCTGCCGAAAGTTTACTTGAAAGAGCAGCGCTGCCCCTGCATGGGGAAAGTAATAATGGATTTGTTTAATATTTGATTTGTATCATAAATACTTTTTAACTTATTTTTTATATTTTTAATTATCTTTTTATCTCACATACATCACATCATAAAAAGTGTTACATCAATTATTTCAAATAATACTCTATCCAAACAAATCCAATGATTCCAGACGGTATGTGGTTCTTCTTGCGAATTAAAAACAGAATTAGTAAAATCTTATGTAATTTTAAAATACCAATGCGCTTCAGTTCTTTCCAATTTTTCCATTGATATGCTTGAATCCACCCCTTCTCCTTACTACATAATAGGTATATGTATAGAATAAAATTTATCGTATTCGAAAAAAAAGTACCAACACTTTCTCGTAATAGAATGCAATTTTATTTCTATACCATTTTTTGTAAAGAACCAAAATACAGAAGAGGATGCTTGGGGTTTTATTATTTAAAATAATTAATGTAACATTTTTTAAGATATAGTGAATGCGAGATAAAAATTAATTAAAACTTATATGTACGATGCAAGTAAAATAAAAACGCTGATCTACTATATTTTGTATGCAATTTCTTGACGGGAAAGAGAGTGACTAGACGTAGATGATTCATGAAAAACGCATGGGGCCCTACACTAGAGAAGACTCGAACCACTCATTCACGATCCTTTTAGCAATAGCGGAACGTGTGAACAACTGAAGCTCTACTAAAACAAGTTCTCATCTTTTATTACCATTTAAAAGGTGAAAAAAGCTACCTTCGGGTTAGTAGACCTGAAAGCGAGTGACGTGATAAATATTACCAGTAGGCAGTAGCATGCTGCATTTGGGTGTTCTGCTGCATTTGGATAACACCCGACCCGAAACTTTGTACGTGTAGATCATTATTAGGGTTGATAATGCTTTGCCCCTCAAACTAAAGGGAGTACTCATACTTTGCCCTTGGCACGGCTAGGAGCGGCTCTCTCATGCTCTCTTGCAACGTGTTTCTCTTGCGGCTCCGTGGTGACTTCGAAGCTATTCCTGCTATCGTTTCCACGCAAATTTGGTATCAAACTCTGATACCACCTATTACGGGCTGCCTAATTCCCTATAAGCACTCACACCGTGTGACACTAGCAAACGTCTACGACTCTAGCTATGAATAGTTGGCTAATTCAGCTTTTGCTCCTATGCGCGGTAAATGTGCGGAAGCATAAAGAAAGAAACGAGTAGGGAAATGTTGGAGGCTAAGAGGAAAGCTTGTATTGCACTTGAAAGCGCTTACAAGAGTGTTTCCACCGTTGTTTACAAATGAGAGGGCTTGGCCTATTTATAGGCAAGCCAAGAATGCTATACAACATTCTAGAGAATTCTCCCTACACTTAGTCTCTAGAACTTTCTACAAATAGTTAGACTCTTATGTACAAACTCTAGACCTACATTAGAGCATTCCGGAATATTCTACAACTCTCTACACACCTCTAGTAACATCTAGTATAGCCTCCATGCTTCTGATAAGCCCGCATGGCTTGTCAAGCAGTTGGGAGAAGAGAGTTTGGGTCTACTAACAGTTCCAGTTTTCCTGTTAGGACATCTTTATATGAGTGCATGTTGGCTGCCTGTCGGGCACGGTCGGGCGAGGTTGTCATGCGGACTGTGCAATGACATTATTACCCTTTTATTCATGAACTTATCTGTAATTTTAGTATCATTTTCTTCCATTGCTAAAAGATTTGCATAATCTCAATCATATCAACTGCATAGAAATATCAAACTACAAAAAAGTTAAAGATGGTTAATATTTAGTTTATGTCTTTGATTTTTTTGTTGGATTAATGTTCACATTTATATGTGTTTTATTCAATTTATTAGATTTCAAGTCAAACAAAATGGATCAATAACACAATGCCTAAAATGAATACAATTGCCAAAATTTCAAAAAGGTTATACTACTAAACTAATTTTTTAAAGTATTTCTTATTATTTTAAGTTATTTAAACTTTTATACTAATATTATTGTCATTTTCATTTATCAAATTATTCCAATATTAAATTCTTAATCAAATTCGCTAAAAATGGTTGATATGCCTTAGTTTTAAAATTAAAGAAGAAAAGTGGAGATAAAATCAAATTTCATTTTTTTTAAAGAAGAAAAAGCAATAATACTAAACTATGAGTATATCAACAAAAATGAAAATGGTATTAAGTTAAAAGTTTGCGTAAACTGAAATGATAAAAATTACTTTTTTTTAAAACAAAAAGCAAGTTTAATATTACCTCTTTTTGAATAAGATATATGGTAATTATCCTTATTTTGGCATTATATTATTTATCCTTTTTGTTTGACTTAAAGTATAATAAATTGAAAGAAACATATACAAAAAGTGAATGTTAACCCAAAAGGAAAAATTTTAAGGACATAAAATAAATGTAAACTATTTTTTTTCAGAGATTGTTGTATTATTGATAATATAGGGAAGATGTACATTTTTTAATAATGAAAGGAAATAATAATATTAAGTTATAGATAATTTCATAAATAAAAGGACAATAATATCATTTCACTCACTTTTGTTGGTATTTCTAGCTTTGACTAATGTTCATGGGGTAAAAATGTACATGTTTTAAGGTTGAAGGGCACAAAGTGTGAATACCCACTAAGTTCAGGGGAACAAAGTACTGTTATTAACCCTAATTAGTATTATTATCATCTCTTTTAAATGAGTGGTCTGGATAGAAAGGAAGACTTCCTTCTCGCAACTGTACTGTAATCACCATTGCAGCTAGCATTTCATCTTAGGCTGGTGGAAAAAAAAAAAGAAAAAAAGGAAAAAACAAGCCATGATTTGACCTCACAACCACCTTCATGAGACGAGCCTAGAATTATTCGGAGTTGGTACAGAGATTTCTTTTTAAGCAGTAACTCCATAATTTATTGGCATACAATAATATATGACTGGAATGAATTTGTTGACTATTGTCTACGGCGGCAAATTGTTGGCCGAATAAAAGCTTGCAAGTCATTGAATGCCTTTGCAGTGGATGTAATTACATCAATCCCTTTCAGAGTTTTATAATACCACTACTAGTTGCATGGACCTTCCTCCTCTCGTTGTTTGAGATCACTCCTCCAAAGAACAAGGCGTTTCGGATTTTGTTTCTTTCTTCTGTTCTTTTACTTGCACCCTTTTAATTCTGAGATAAGCTAATTCCACACTCTAGCATCGTAAATTGACATCCTAATGCACTAAGGCATTGTACCATTAATATTTGATGATAACTCGTACAAAGTGCGGATTTAGTTCCCTTATTATTTTTGGTTTTGCATTTCCGATTGTGGATTCCGTCTTTGTATTCTTTATTTATTATTGTTATTACTACTACCATTTAATTGGATTTTCCTGCCTGCTGCCTTTGCCATCTATCAGCCCAGTGCAACGCAGTTGGGAACCTGCCAATTGTGTCCACTGTAAAGTTGTTGTAGACAATTTCTCTCTCTCTCTCTCTCACACACACACACACACACATGTATATATCTATTATATCTATGAAGAAGCTAGAATTTTGATTGGTAACCAATGAGTTCAACGTCACAATCGATCCACTCTATAAGCGAAATCCACTCCACCAATTCACCACCAATACGCTGTGTAATTTCACCTAATCTTCGTAATTGATGAAGCAATCGCCTAGAGGCTAGAGCACGACCGTTCGTGCAAATAGCAATGAACAGTGTAACTCAATTGAAGCAGTTGAATGAATGGATAAGGTGCAACTCTCGACTTAGACATATTGCAGTAGATTCCGGCCGGGAAAACCGAAAAGTCCCAGCCCAAGTATTTAAAACAGCAGATACAAGTACTACTACTATAACATTACTATTGACATTTCTGGTTTACGTTTGCGCCACCGTGGAGGCGCAAATTTTTTTTTTTTTGGTTAAATTGAAAAAAAAAAAGAGGAAGAAAAGAAAAGAAATTCGTGCCTTCACAGTCGTCTCTGAGACTCTACCCCAGGTACAAATGGAGCTTGATGGCCAGTAAGAAGACAGAAATGAGAGCAAAGTAGAGGAGGGAATGCACCATTATGGCAGCGCCACTGGTCTGCAGATTGCCGAATTCCACGCACCTGTGGTGGCCGGGAATTTGAAATAGCAGCCCCGGTGATAACAGAACGAACAGTACCACTGCCACGAATATTGGACCCCAGTCTGACATCTCTTGCTCACTTTGCCAGGCAGGAGGGAGATGGACGTACTAGGAAACTTGCGAGTTCGTGAAGGAAGGATCGAGTGGCCGCTGAAAATGGAGAAGTGAAATAGTTATATTAGATCAGATGATGAGTTGCAGTCAGTGGTGCCGCAATTTAGGCAGTGTTAAAGAGCTCAGAAGGGGAGGGAGGACGGCGCACTTTGGAGTTTGGATGGAACGGGGGAAAAAAAAAAAAAAGAAAATAGAGCAAACAAACAAAGCAAAGCTGCAATAAGGCTGGATGGGAGAGGAAACTAAAGTAAAGGGAGTGGCTCAAGTTAGTTGGATGCTCTCCAGCCGTCCCATTTTCCATCGCTTACACTTCTTTCATGCACGTGGCGGTGGGGCGCCCACTTCAATTCCATAGTTAATTTGATTTAATTTTATTATTGTTACTCCCTCCCTTTTTTTATAACTGACGTTTAAGAAATTTGCTCTAGTATACTTTTATCTATCGTTTTATTATCCCCATACAGTATTAATTATTTTTTCACAATTTTATCATTTTATTTCTCTTTTCCAATACAGGGTTCTTAATTACTACTCCATTTAATTTGTATTGTTTTTGGCCTAGTAAAACAACACCATTTAGTACTCTAGTGAGAGAAAATATGAGTGAATTAGACAATTAATAAGGGTACAAAAGGAAAATAGTGTACAGATTTAAGTAATAAAAAATTTTTTTTAATTGGTGTGCAAAATCTTAAACGTCGATTATAAAAAAAGGGAGAGCTGGTGCAGCTTTGATGTAGTGGTCAATGTATGAATTGACACATTTTAATTTACACCTACTATTATACTACAAATTTACATTAAAAAAAAAAAAAGCTGTAAGAATTGCGTCAACTCAACTGATTTAAATTCCACTTCTTTAAAATGGAAATGGGAAAAACATCCAACTCCACGCCTGAAAGAAATCTATTTTATGTGGCCGTGTAGAGTATTCACAACTTGCAGTTAAACCGGGGGTTAGTATGATGAGTGGATGGAAAGATTGGCTTTTGCAAAGTGATAATTACACACCCTACGTGTAACGTGTTGTGTTAACTCCACCCATGCCTTTGATGAATTGATGGCGCATTGCTAATTCGTACCGTTACTATTTAAATTTGTGCAATGTTAGGATTTAGGAAGTAAAAATGTTGATTTAGCCTCATCCATTGGTTTTTTTTTTTTTAATGCTAAATTTTAATAAGTTTTTTTTTATCAACAATATGGGAACAAATATGAGAAAAAATTTAGCAGTAGTAGCTGTACATCTTTACTATGCTAAAAGCGAGAGTTGGAATTGCTACAGTGAAAATGGACCGGTTATCTCGTGATTGTTGTGACTTTGAGGGACGTTTTGGTTTTTTGCCATCTGGTAGTAGTGGCTTTGCTGGAAATTCGCTGCTGTCCGCATGGCCTTGTTTCCTTCATTCTTTCCGTGACCTTCTCTACCAGGTGTTTCTATTTTTAGTACAAGGGAACCTTGCACTCAGTTGCAAGCTGCTACTCGGTTGATTTTTAAGTCAAGAGGGCCCTCCTGTTTTGGAAAAAAAAATTTTAAAAAATATGAAAGAATCCCGTGGCCGTGTAAACATTTTTTTTTTTTTTTTTGCAAAAGGATAAAACTTTCTTCATAAAAAAAATGCAATTTAAGAAATGGATTATAGTTTTTAAACTTTTACAGTTGTCCCAATTTTTCTTTCGAGCATGAAAAAATGATTTTATGAATACATATTTTCAGATTTTAAACACGAGTTTGTTATCTCATTTGTAAAATAGATCTACTGCCTAAATTATGGGCAACTTCAGTGGCTTTTGCATTCATGCTTCAGTTGTGTGCTTGGTCAATTTTGGTGGCTTTTGTGTTTGTGCTTCAGAGTTCAGACGTGTATTTGTATCTTCATCATATAGTTGTAGTTGCTTCAGCTCCCCTGGTGAGTGGGCGGTGGGTGGTGTCCGAAGCGGTTTGTGGGAGTCGCACAAAGCTCTCTTGCCTATGTAATATTGAGAGAAAGTCATCTGAAAAGCAACATATTGGATGTGTTTCTTTCTCCAATTGAAGACCTGGATTTGGCGGCTTTACAAGGTGAAGTCTTCGCACTCTCACCTACGGGATCTTGTGAGCAAGCCATCTCGAAAGCAATTTCTTCTTCCAATTAAAAGCTTCGGGTTCCATAATTTTGCTAGTTGAACTCTTTGCTTTATTTCTGTCTTTTGGTTTTTCCTTATAATGTGAGGTCTAATGAGTCAGAATGTTTGTTCAAATCATTGCAATGGTTCACCAAAGGGTGTTAAAAATTTTAGAGATATTTTATAGGTTTCAACTGTTGTGAAATGGGAGCCATTGTTAGACTTGCTATGGCCATCTTGTTGCATGATTATGGTTTTTCTGGTGATCAGTTTTTATGTTTTGTTCCCACTTGAAAGAATTTGCAGAACAATTGAGTGCATGTGATGTATATACAGGGATTTGTCTAATGCATTGATTACGCATTTTAAGTACGATTTTGGCCTCAATAAAAGGCCTATCTGTCCTTCAAATTTCTTTCATTTAATATGAATGTGTATCGTCTTTGTTGGGTATATTTAGTTAGACCAAGTGATGTTATCCTGTATTTTTCAAAATTATATCTGTTAGCTGTACTTGTTTAACCTAGCACAAGTTAATCACTTCTATGGCATGGTGAAAGTA
Organism: Coffea arabica; assembly: GCF_036785885.1. NCBI lineage: Eukaryota > Viridiplantae > Streptophyta > Magnoliopsida > Gentianales > Rubiaceae > Coffea > Coffea arabica. The sequence continues at coordinate 45,099,275 of NC_092330.1, read as the reverse complement.
GAGATTGAAAGTAAAACGACAAGAGATCCCATCCAATTAATGATCTTTTTCTTGGTTGATTAGGTAATTGTTGATCATTCATTTTTTATCTGCTCTAAATTAAAGGTAAGCATATCTCCGGTGCCAGCATCACTTGTATGCACAAATTCATAATACTCGCATGTAGGATCAAGTTTGCTCTTATGCAATTATGTCTTGATGTCTTGTCTTGTTGAATTAAAATTATTGGCTACTCTCTAAGGCCATTAATTTCAGAGTAAGATTATTATGGAATTTACTGGCTTGCCCAAATTGGACCATGTAACAACCTATTACAGTTAGTTTATCTTTATTGTTCTAGCAAAAAAAATCTTTTTGCATTGACTGTTAGATCGTTGATAATTTATTGCAGTTATGAAATACTAATATATCATATCGATATCTCACGTTAAGTCAATTAGTAGTCCAAGTCCAGTAGGTACAAAAATCTCTTCTGCATCATAAATAAATTGAGTAAACTAATAACGACAATAACCAATTTACCTAAAGTCAAATTCCCCATAGTTACTAGCACCCATCATGTATTTAATATATAACCATTTTATATTAATTCACTTGCCTTCATTTGATCTTGTTTAACACAGACTCAGGGCAACCTCACGCATCGCGTGAGGCTGAAAAAAACTAGTTTGATGTAAGGCTCCCACTTTTTGAGTTTTGGTCTCGTACCATCGGCCAATTCAGCACAGCAGTATAAAAAATTACCTTACTTAGTGGGCTACAACAAGGACATTAAGCCCTGATCAGCACTCGAACACGACAAGGACATGGGACACAGATGGACATTGAGTGGCCCCTATACGTGAAATCGCTTGATCTGGATTCACTGGGTTGTATCCGGCGTCAATGGGCCGAATAGTCTGGGCTGTATCCGGCTTCAATGGGCCCAATCCGGCTGCAAATTGTAATGGCCAAAATTTGTTGTCATTTGCAGCTACATATTAAAAACACAACTAACTCTATAATGCTGTTAAATTGTTCATATAAGCATCTAAATTTGGATAAAAAATTAATCTTTTTATTTTAGTGGACGAGATAAAAGTAAAAGTATTGGTGTAAAAAGCATACAAGTCATGGTCAACAAATCAACAACAAAAGGCACAAATAGTTTTGGCTGAGCATAAGGTTCAACAAAATAAGTCAATCAGAAAATTCTTCTATTTCTCTTTGTTCATAAGATCTATATGTGCAGATTATATAAGATTGTCTATCCTAACTGTTCTCAAGTGATATCAATCACAAAAAAGCGTCATCTTAGGAAAGCAATTGATACCATTTTTTATTGTAATTATGGTTGCTAATTTGAAATGAAATAATCATTGTTTTGGTTTAATTAGTTAATCTTATTTATTTAGTGCCCCGATCTTTTTTTTTAATAATGCATAATGTCTTAAGGCAAAGTAGTACTTTCACTGTATCTTGTATAAGTAATGCATCCAAATTTCTGATAAAGGAGGTTACTGTAACTTTTAAAATCTCAATGGAGGTCGATGAAAGTGTCAAAAATCTCAGGGAGGTTTCTAGAATTATCCCTTATTTTTAAGGGGAAGGAAGGAGGAAATGAATTGTAGTGGCGCTGTACTTGTGCTGCGCTGTCCTGTTCCTTACCGCTCCACCAGAAGCATTCATCGATTTCCTCGTGCCGAAAATAATTGATGAGTCAGTGGAGTTCAAAAGCCTCCGTGTTCTTAAAAAAAAAAAAAATTTTTTTTTTTGGTATTTGACCATTCTTGGTTGGGCTTAGTCGTGGTGTTCACACCATGTTATGCGATTGAAGTGAAGAGTTTGAAAAACAGACTGAATTTGAAGCACGTGAGCTTTGATTCTTATCTCTAGGACTACAATACAGCGCAGGAGAACTCAAAACCAGTAGCTGCCCCTGACAATCACGTGCTTGATTACATACCTTTGTATTATATTATATTGGCTAGTAGGTAAATTACACCAATGCCAAAGGGGAAACTTGTTATTCTCTGGACAGAAAGAAATAATCTGCCCTCCAGTGGCTACTTAAAAAAAAAAAAAAAAGTTTTGTGTTCTCAATTCACTGATGAGATAAAAATAGTAGTATAAGTACTTATACTACTACTAATTATTTTCAATAAATAAGATCTTATATTCAAATCTAATCTCGTGGCCGTGGCCTGGACGCGGAAAAAAACATCACATAACACTAGGAGGCATAAACGCACTTCGTGCGATGGAAATGTAAAATGCCCTGCCGAGTTTTGTATAGAGCAAAAAGCAAAATATATCAAGTATAGAAATTGTAATTTATGTAGAAAAAATATACCGATTATTAGTAAAATCTAAAATGAATGGATCTTTAAACATGTAGTCTATGGAGTTATGTCTATTCAATAATTTGTTTTGCATATGGAAACTATTTGCAAAAGAAATCACAATAATTAATTATTAGTTAAAAAAGAAAAAAAGGAATTAAAAAAGAAAAAAAAGGACATCAAAGTTATCCAAGAAACACTTCAAACATTCACTATCAAATTTGTTTGTTGCTTCTAGTTAGTGAATACACGAGAATGGGATACCAAACACCTAAAATTCATATTTGAGATAGCATAGTTCATCAGACAATGTAACTAAATATTAGGAATGTCTCGACCAAATGTGCTTAATTGTGCGTGGTTAATTGTTCAGTTGAGCGTTTTCTATGAAATTGAAAGGAGTAGAGCTTTTTCCATGCTATGCTGATTGTGGACTTACCCATATCGAGCGTATGGGCTATCATATTCACTCGGAATCACCGCCAACACCTGCACCTGCACCATCACCAGCAACAGGAGTGGCAACAGAGGAAATGAGAGCACGAGGGGAAGTACTCTCTACTTATTGTACTGTTTAAAATTACATGTACTCATCAAGCCTATGGGTCGAATTAATCAAAACTGTAGTATCTACGTCCGACACAATAGCCATTTCTTTGGTCTCTCTTCTTTCCCAGTAGAAAACCCAGGCAGCCTTTCAACTGACTCATTCTTGTGGAGATTATATACCATCCATATTTGTACAAAGTACTTTGTTTCAGAAAATACTCTATAAAGACAAAAATAATGCTTGTAAACCACATTGTTATACCAAAGAACTTCCAAATTGCTCATCCACAGAAGCTACGACATATCCCGTGCAGAAAACACACTCAAGTCCGGCAACAAAATTGACATTGCACGTAAACAAAAATTGTTGGAAACAAGTACCACATCATCATTTTGTCAACATTACTTTCACTAAACACAAAACTGAATGGCCAGTGGCCCTACTAATATTGCAAAAAATACCAAATCTGCACTAATTTGAAGTCTATGAGGGGAAAAACAGATTTTCAAGTCTTTAATTGTTTAAGCGATAAACAAACGGAGAGAACTCCAACACAGTATGAACTTAGTAACCCCTTTGAGATCATTGACCACATCATATGGAATTGGGGTTACAGTCTCTAAAGTTGCACCTTCTACCACGAAACCAGGTTTGGGGCCTTCAGGTTGCCTCTTGGTACTGATGACCTCACCTCTTGCCTTTGCTGCAGCCTTCAATTCATCATTTCTCCTGATTCTATACTTGATTTCCTCGTTGCATCGAGAAGGCTAAACATGCTCTACGCAAACATGAATCCTCATCCTGATAATCCTGTTACCAACCTGCAGGTAAAATTCGTGGAAGCAAAGATCAGCTTGCTTTCAAGATAATGGGATATAAAGTAACAATGTCATGATGATGTGTACAAAAATTTCACTATTAGAAACCAGGATGTTGATCAATGATGCAGAAGGAAGCAGAAGACAACCTAAACATTCTTGGGTCGCTCCTAATAGGTGTATCATGTATCTCATACATCAATAAAGCAACAGGGAGTTTAGTAAATGAAACTCATGCAGCTCCTTGAACAGTGGCTATTAGTGAAAACAGAAAAAGTAATGGCATGATATGGCATCTTGCAGTCTGCAGGAGCTAATTTTTATAACACACTCAAAATTATGCTACTGATCTCATCAGTTGAAATAGAACATCTATTTCAAGTTGAATTCATTTATTCTTTTTAAGCTTTTTCATATTTGTTCTTTGGGCTGTCTAACAAGTATTATACACAAATCTAATACAGAAGATTAGAATAGAAGATAAGTGCCAATGACTATCTTATGCCTTACTGATTAATAGATTAACACATTGTTCTCAATGGAATGGAATAGGAAAATATTTCATGAAACCCATGCTCACAGTCTCACCAGATAGGAAAAAAGCACAAGTACAATTTGTTTTGTGCGGTAGTCTATCTCTGAGGTTCTGAGTAAGCCAACTAATTGGGTTCAAATTGAACATTAACCTGACGTTTTACATAAGTAATTGTACTTCGAGTCAACATTCTGATAATTAGAATAGATGTTACATGTTAAGTTAATGCATAACACTTAGCAGCTGAAGACAAGGAAATTAATGCAAAAAAAATAGAACACTTGCCCAAAGAGATGTCCACCCAAATTGCACCTCTGAATCATAACCAGTTTTAAATTTTAAGTCCTTGCCAACTGTGTGCTCCAATCATTTGAATCAAAATTAGACCTGTACCTGCACATGTGGAATATCAGAATAAAATAATATATCAACGTGAAAAATCGAAACACATATCAATGGTAACGACAAAAGTTACGCAGATTGCCTCCATCACCTAGTGGCTTCCTTCTCTAGTTAGAAGCACATCCCACCATTTTAAGGTTTACTTATAAGAAGCAAAAAACATTTATTTCTATGTCCTAATCATCATAAATTCATAAGAAACTCAGAAGCAATTCTTTGTGGATTGTAAGCTGATTATACATAGGATAATAGCATTACTTGCATTAAGCATCACAGGCAAAAATAAAATATGCAGGAAAATAAACAAGAAATCAACCCCTGCTTGCTAGAATTTAGTCAAATTTAGAAAATGCAAAAACATTATACCGAAATTTAATCCACTATCAAGTATCACAATAGAATTCCTAAGGCGGCTTTCTAAATCTCTGCTATTCCAAAAGATCCAAGTCATCTCCTCAAGCTTAATACATCACATTACATAATAAACAAGCATATTAATCACCAATGCAGAAATACCCTTACTGCATTCTATAATCACCGAAAAATTTTGGAGAGTCTGCTTTATAAATGCAGGTGAGCATTCGACAACTTTACAAATCAAAAAGTCAAAAGCATATAGGAATTGCAAGAGACACGGACCAAAAAAAATTTTCTTTACAGATCAAGAGGGTAAAACCAGATCTAACCAAAAAAAAAAAAAAAAACCACCGCCACCAAGAGAATGAAAATATAAAGTCATTATTTGTCTCATAAGACCTGATGTTCTCTATATTGACAACAAGATAGAAGCAAAATTAGATAAATAAGATTAATGGAATACATAAATTTCCAATTTTTAAGCAAAATTGTAGAAGTACAAAACTTCTTTCTGAGACTTGCAAAACCCAAGCCTGTAGCCCAAAGAACCTACAGCATTTAATTTGCCACAATTGAAGACATACTTAAAGAAACCAAGGTACCATATATTTCCTTTTTTCAGTGCTTAGGCAGACACAAACATACAGAGTTAAAGAAAATCAAGCGCACTTCATAGAAAAGATGGATTCTTTCACATCTTGCTAAGTACTTCAAACGTACACCAGTCCAATGAACAACGTTTGCAAAGCAGCATCTTTAAGGGGTTTTAAGCGGCTTTCAAATAGAGCCATGAAAAATCAGTGTTATAAAATTTAAGACCATAATTACTCAAAGGCCAAAGGAGCAACAATACCACAACTTTTGGGATGGCCTGCACGGGTAGTTTTAGTATGAGACGCCTCTATGACCTGGATCACAGAGGTCCACCGAGGAAGGGAACTATGGATCTCAGACACACGCAGAGGCTCCATGGGTAGCTAGAAAAAAAAAAGGGAAAACAGGTTCAGAACCTGAGAGAATTCAATTCTATAAGCGCGCTTAAGAGCAGCAGAGGTCGAATGTATAACATGACCAAAAGAAAAGGGAAATACTTTAGAACGAACAAAAGAGGAGCAACGGAAAAAACATGCATAAAGTTGCGCCAATGTAAAGTTCATATAACTGTATTAGAAGCATAAGACAGCATGATGTTATAGCCACATCATCAGGCAATCTCAGAAATACAGCTCATAATCGTCCAATGGCCAACGACATCGCAGTAAGCGAGTTTTTTATTAACTAAAAAAAAACCAATAAAGTATCAGAGAGCATGATAGCTAAAGGGGCAAAAGAAAGGCAGTTCTCCCTCTAATTCATCAATTAAACTGAAATCCAAAAAAGACAAAAACTTTATCGAACAACAACAAAAAAGCATCAAAATTTCTCCGAGTGTAGGGAAAAAAAATATCAAGAGGTAGGGGAAAAAAAGCCAGTTAAGTGTGACAGACCATGATAGCAAAAAAGCAAAAAGAAAAGCACATTTCCCTCCAATGCATCAATTAAACAAAAAATCCTAAAAAGACAAAAGCCCCAACCTTGACCAAGTAGACAGGAACCAAAAGCATCAAAATTTGCTGCAAACGATGACGATGATGATGAAAAAAGAAACAGATTATCTATAGATAGGCAAAAAAGAAAAAACCAATAAAGTATCACAGAGCACGATAGCAAAAAGGTCAAAAGGGAAGCAGATTCCCCTCCAATTCATCGATTTAACCAAAATCCAAAAAGGCAGAAAATGATCAAACAACAACCAAAAACAACAAAATTTCTCTAAGTGAAAAAAAACCTAATTATCTAAAGCTAGGGGAAAAAATTTAAATGCACGAGGTAAAACCACTGTAAAGGAGCAGATCCCTAGGTGTAAGAATTGGAACAGACGGCAACACAAAAAAGAGAAGAACCGGAAAAAAGGACATGCAAGTTTAAAACTAATTTCAGCTAAAAGAGAAAAGCAGTTCTCCAATACGGATAGAAACAAACTAATTTGGTTAATCAAGTTAATCAACCATGAACTATTGAAATATTCGGATTTTTTTAAAATGTAAACATCACGATGTTATAGGCACATTATCAAAGAATCTCAGAAATATAGGCCTTGACCATCCAATGGTTGGCGACATTGCAATAAACGAGGGGCAAAAAAGGGGCAATAAAGTTTCACAGACCATAATAGCAAAAGGGGCCAAAAAAAAAGGGTTCCCTCCAATGCACCAATTCAAAAAATAATCCCAAAAAGGCAGAAACTTTACCAAGCAACAACAAAAATTCAAAATTTGTCTAAATGATGATGAAAAGAAAACCAAATTATGTAGAGACAGGCATCAGCAACAGACCAAGAACAGAGAAGAGGAACAAAAAACAGAAGGGTTTATTTTTTTGGTCAAGGGACAGTTCCCTTTTATTTTCTGGAGCACAAGACAATATAGCAAAAGGTGGGGGACCAGAAGGGGAGGGAAAAAGTGCAACACTCCACAGACAAAAAGCATCACATGACAAAACGCACCAGACACTGGAACAACCCTGGAACAACCAGGAGGGGCAAGATCGTACCTTGGTTCGAGAGAAAAAACAGAAGGCCTGCGTTCGGGATGGGGAAAAAGGTAAAAGACGGCAACTCCTTGGCCTGTAAGGAAACAGTTCCAAGAATCACTGAAAGAGTAAGATAAGAAGATGGCTCGCATCAGTGGTGAACATAAGCTATATAGCAGACATTGGCAGTTCATTTGCCGAAACCACTCAGACACGAGGCAATAGGACGATTCAAAATGCTCACAAATGCACACGTAGCTAGAACCAGTAAGAGAACAGAACCCAAGTCTCCCAAATACACGAGCCGGAGCATACCTTGCAAGAAAATATTCTCAAATCAAGCAACACAAGATAAGATAAGATAACATAACATAAGATAAAATAAGGAAAAAATGAGGAAAAAAAAACACACAACCACATAACTGGCTTTACTAAAGTTTGCAACTTTCCGGGAGCCGGAGCATACCTTGCAAGAAAATATTCTCAAATCAAGCAACACAAGATAAGATAACATAACATAACATAAGATAAAATAAGGAAAAAATGAGGAAAAAAAAAACACAACCACATAACTGGCTTTACTAAAGTTTGCAACTTTCCGGCGAGCAAAATAGTAAATCTAGAGGACCTAAAGGATCCAAAAACTAAAGAAGACAAAAAAAAAATCAAAGAAAAAAAAAAGAAAACTCGCACAGAAAACCGCAACTAATCGTAAAGGAAGATCAAGAAGACTTACAACGGAGGAGGAGGAAGAGAAGCGAACGGGCGGCAGCTGATCTCGACCACTGAAACCTAGAATTGGCCGATGTCTGGCTATACGGGCCTTGTGCGGCTGCAAGAAGGGGAGAAAAACCAAAAAAAGAAAAAGGAAAAAACATGAGTCTCAAGCTCAGGACCAAGTAGAAAGCTCACGGCAAAGGGTGGGAAATGAACGGCCAATGTCTGGCCACACGGGCCTTGTGCGGCTGCGAGAAGGGGGGAAAAAAAACTCAAGCTCAGGATCAGGTAGAAAGTTCACGGCAAAGCTGCATCTCACCGAAACGGAAAAGGAAACGGGAAAAGGGAAAAAAGGAAAAGGAAAAGGAAAAGGAAAAGGAAGAAAGCTCACCACGGAAGAAGAGAAGAGAAGAGCAAACCCCAAAGCCACAGTTTAAGCAACGAATGAAGAGAACCGGATATCTGAGCAGGGCAGTGAAGCAGGCTTAGAAGCAGCATTGTCCAAAAGAAGGAGAGAGAGAGAGACGGTAGCGGTAAGAAGAGCCATGTGATAGTCCCGGACAGAGAAACAAGTTTACCAGATAGGCAGCGCGGCAGACAACGCAGCAGGAGGCACATGGGATACCGTCAGAGGAGAAGAGGCGCGCAGTGCGCGAAGAACACAATGTTTTCAATCCACATGCGCGGCACGTGAGAGGACGACGAAACTCTGGCTGAAGGGCGTTCGCACTTTATCTACTTATGTTGATGGCCACACGGGCCTTGTGCGGCTGCGAGAAGGGGGGAAAAAAAACTCAAGCTCAGGATCAGGTAGAAAGTTCACGGCAAAGCTGCATCTCACCGAAACGGAAAAGGAAACGGGAAAAGGGAAAAAAGGAAAAGGAAAAGGAAAAGGAAAAGGAAGAAAGCTCACCACGGAAGAAGAGAAGAGAAGAGCAAACCCCAAAGCCACAGTTTAAGCAACGAATGAAGAGAACCGGATATCTGAGCAGGGCAGTGAAGCAGGCTTAGAAGCAGCATTGTCCAAAAGAAGGAGAGAGAGAGAGACGGTAGCGGTAAGAAGAGCCATGTGATAGTCCCGGACAGAGAAACAAATTTACCAGATAGGCAGCGCGGCAGACAACGCAGCAGGAGGCACATGGGATACCGTCAGAGGAGAAGAGGCGCGCAGTGCGCGAAGAACACAATGTTTTCAATCCACATGCGCGGCACGTGAGAGGACGACGAAACTCTGGCTGAAGGGCGTTCGCACTTTATCTACTTATGTTGATAAGTCACCAAAGAGAATTCGACGGGGGTAAGCTTTTGACCGTACCACTCCTACGCTAACTTCAACAACCCTTTTGGCGGACTTGAAACCGAGTCCTATATTTTTTTCTCCCTTTTTTGAGTTTTGACAACAGTTTCCTCTCTCTCTAAAAGTCATTAGATGGCTAAACCAAACGACAGCCAACCATTAGTTCAATGGCCACCACTAAAGCATTTAAGGCTTGATAGAATGGACACTTAAGGTTCAAATTTTACCTATCATCATTCGTCACTAAAATGTGGTAAGTCACTTTAAGTGTCTTTCAGATGGTTGCGTAGGACACTTGTTTTAGTCGATAAGTGATTCAGTTCTCTCTCGATTTCCTTTTGGGTTTCTTTAGGTCCAGGTTACTTTAAACCTTTTTTAGAGGGGTGGTGCGTAGGACATTTGTTTAGGTTGATAGGTGATTTAGTTCTTTTCGATTTTTTCTTGAATTTTTTTAGGTTCTCCTACAAAACAGAATAAGATAGAATAAGGGTCCGTTTGTTTCAGAGGAAAATGTTTTCCACGAAAATATTTTCCTAATTTCCCGTGTTTGGTTGTACAAAAGTTACTGAAAACATTTTCCTATGTAAAATATTTTCACTCATCTTATGGAAAACAACTTCCCTTCCAAACTTACTGAAGTTGTTTTCCGAAATGCATGTATCCCGCCTGTAGTATATTTCAAATTTACTGAAAATATCTTGTAGTATGTTCTTTTTTTTTTTTAGTGTAAACAGGAGGATTCGAACCCAAGACTTCTTCCTTACACTCCCTCTCCCGTACCACCCAACCCAACCCAACCCTCCCCCTAGTATATTCAACAAAAAAAAAAAATCTCATCCTACTCATCCTATGTTAGTAATTAATTATGTATAATAAGGGCATTATTTTCTAGAGAAACTTTCAGCAGTGAGAGTGCAAGATATATGTCACAATAAGCATTGCATGTGATTGATATTTGACACTAAATGGCCAGCAATTTGTTTATTGCTTAAGGAGATATTTTTTATTCATATATACATTTCTCCAAGATTTTTTAAAGTTAAATAATGAGATAAATTTTCTTATTTTGCATGGGAAGAAGTATGTAGTTATAATGTGTAGAAAGTAAAGATAGAGATAAAAGTGAAAATATTTCAAAAGTTAAACAAACACCAGAAAAATGAAGTAAGAAAATATTTTCAATAAGCTAACCAAACACCTGAAAATGATGAAAGGGAAATGATTTTCATGAAAAATTACTTTCACGGAAAATATTTTCCCAAAGAAAATATTTTACTTCCAACCAAATAGACCCTAAGTGTAAGTTTATCATATTCCGCAAAAAAAAAAATAAAAATACAGCTCCTAAATAAATAAATAAATAGTACGTACTAGTAGTCTGCAAATATATATTTTTTCTAATTAATTTTTTTGATTTTTTTTTCGCATTAAATTGCAGTACTCTTATATATTTTCATTTTGTTCTCTTATTCTCTGTCAATCCTGCGCCTTTCGCACTCCAGCACTCGCTGGACTGGACTACTGGAGTCTCTAATAAGTGGAAGGAAGCCTCTCGCTCGCCCGGTTGTCGGTCACTGGCCAAGTAGCTCAACTTCCCCAAGCTTCGTAGCTAATCCAATAAAATCTCTCTCTGCCATTTTTGGCCTTCCCGTTGAGGCGTTGATCCCCCGAGGGTGGGTTAAAGGAGTTTTTAATTAAAAACAATCTGGGTTATCCTTCATAATTTGGGTCGTGCTTTCGCTCTTCCGCGGCGATTCTACTTTGGCGAGTCACTTGGGAGCAGTTGACCAGTGACTTTGGCGGTGGTCGTTGGCTGAAATTCAAGACGAGGTCTGAATATTTGCTAATGAACTGCCTTCTCTGCAATTCCTACGGCTTTCTCATTTTTTTGGTAGAATTCTTTATCTTCTGGACGCAGTGACTTCAAATATGTCACAATCAGGTTAGACTCTTCTTCTTCTTCTCCTTTTTTTTTTTTTTAAATCCGAATTTTGTAGTTCTAGATTTCGCCTTTTGCTCCATCATTTACTTGCTTGTTTGTATATGCAGCAGCAGGATTCCTCTTCATCTATGTAGGTTAAGTTGCAATTGTGTAGTTGGTACACTTTATATCTTCAGCTCCATTTTTCCGGTTTCTATTTTCCTCTCAACCTTAACATTTTTTGTTCGATTTTATTCGGTTTTATTCTTGAAGTAATTTTTCTTAATTAATTTATTTTTTAAAAAATATTGAGCATTCTATTTTGCTATGAATTAATTATGTAGTTAGCTCAGGCGTCAAATATATTTTCTTAAACAAAATCAAATGAATAGACGAAATTGATAACGGAAATATTCTGGCTGAAGTTGGTATTGTTAAATTGTAAAGCTTTGCCTATGCCTTGGACCGAATTACACGGTCATCATGGCTAACGTGTCTTGTCTGATACAAAATATCTGCATTGCACAGTCGTCATTAACTCCTCATTTGAGATTGGAGGATATGCTGAGATTGTTTTGATAAAATGAATATTAAGCCATCAATGTTCTGGTTGGGTTCGAGGTTTGCATGTGTTTTGCTTACTTGTGCACGTTAAATTGTCGTATATTTGAGAAATGAGTGGTGGCATATTCAGCACCTTTTGTAGTTCGCTTTACAGTTTAGATTTCTTCTGTGAATGCACTTTTTTGCTTTTCTTGTGCTCACGCCTTAATGTCAGACACACCTTTTGTCAGGGCCTGTTTTTATATGTGTTTGCTACTTTGTTGGACTTCAGGGTACAATTTAAATGATCTGGTTAGAGAAGCTCAATCTCGCTGGTTGAAGCCTGCTGAAGTACTCTTCATACTACAAAATCATGAGAACCAAATGATCACTAATCAGCCTCCTCAAAAACCAGGAAGTAATCATCTTATGTTTTACCTCTTGAGTGCAATTCTTAAAACCTTGCCCTTCCTTGGGCCTGACACCTTATATGGATGCTTCTTTGGTCTAACATAATCATTGCCTCAACAGGTGGATCACTGTTCCTTTTCAACAAGAGGGTCCTTAGGTTTTTCCGTAAGGATGGGCATAGTTGGCGGAGGAAGAGAGATGGGAGAACTGTTGGTGAAGCACATGAACGGCTTAAGGTTGAATATTAACAATTTTCCTGTTATAAATATCTCGATCCATTTCTATTTTCTACATACTTTTTAAGTGTCTGAGTTGACCCTTTTCTGTGAGGTTTGTCTTTCTTGTTCTTTTAAGTTACATAAAAAGACTAGTTGGCAACTAAGTAAATAAGATAACATAGATAATGTTCAAGAAAATGGTGGTTTTAAAGAAAAAAAAATTAAATGGAACTTCCAATTTAGGGCTGTTGGAGCAGTACATATTGTGTTCTGAAGCAAACTCATTTAACTTACTGCAGTTGAAGATGAAAGATTGCTCCCTTCTCCCAATTCGTTTACATTGGGAATAAAAATGAAGGCTCATTAAATATATCAATCTAGCAGTAGGTTTCTTCTTTTAGCAGTACATATTCTTTTGCTTGGACCATATTTGTTCTGGTGAAAGAAACTAGTTTCGGGTGGAAAATTAGCATGATGGCTCGAGAGTTTTCATTACATTTCGTAAGTTGCTGCTCCTATCAACCCAAAACTTTTTGAAACATCAACAACGGTTTAAAGTGGTCGTCCTGGGGAGCAAGTCCTTTACATAAGCAGTTGTTATCCTGCATTTGTCTGAATAACACGTTTCTTTGATAAGGGCACTAGCATTCCAAGATTTTGCCTTATCCTGCTGTGATACTGTCTCCACCTTGTCATGAAGTTCTAGATACAATATGCTGATATCTTATTCATAAAAGACTGCAAAGTTCCATGCTTTCAGCTTACATCTTTTTAAATGGCTAGGTTGGAAATGTGGAAGCTTTAAATTGCTATTACGCACACGGGGAGCAGAACCCTAATTTTCAGAGGCGTAGCTATTGGATGTTGAACCCGTAAGTTAATTCTTGTTATCATGAATTTTTCCTGGTCTCCTTAGAAGTCAAGAGATGTTGGCATGTTAGATGGTATCCTATGTAATGATATACTGCTGAGGTTAGATGATTAATTGAGATTATGAAGTTATGCAGTGGATCTCCTTCCGTCAGATTAGAGCTGATTCTTTTTTTTCAATTTTCTCATTTTTTCTGATTGTCATTGCAAGTCTTCTTTTTAATGTTTGGGCAGGGCCTATGAACACATTGTTCTCGTTCACTACAGAGATATAAGTGAGGTGAGAGTTCTTCAATCAGATTATTGTAATAATCTCATGTTGTTATTTCAACCTTTTGCTAAAAGGACGCATCTCATTTTTTATTTCTTTGGTGATTATGCTCTCCCACTCCATGCTTGTGCTTCATATTCGACGGTAACCCTATTGCTGGATGACTTGCCTAACCATTCAGGGCCTTGTTGCTAGGGGTACTTCAAATTTGATGCACAAGGCATGGCATTTCCTGTTGACATTTGTGCTTTTAGAAAATCTTCCCGAAGCTTACTTTTAGTGATTGTATCAGATTTGAGCTTGGCATTATCAGTGGACACTTGTTAAGTTTGCCTCAGCTTTTAAGTGTTTATGGACTAACATGTTGCTGCACCTAGTCGTCATTAATGATCGTTTACGTGCAAAGAGTAGATGTGTTTTCTACATGACTCTGTTTACTTGGTAGTTGAAAAGTACTGTTGGAGTTGATAACTGACTGAACTTTAATCAACCTTGTGTCTTGTGTGACTTTTTAAGCTGCAGGCAAGGAACAATGCAGGAACCATATCACAATTTTCTCCAATATCCTCCTCTACCTTCAGTCAGAGCCCGATCTCAGGCAACACTCAGCAGCTAGGCTCTTCTCCTCTCCTCGGAGAATCTTATGAGCAAATTCACAATTTATCTAGTCCTGGATCTGTTGAATTTAGCTCTAGTGTTGTCATCAAGAGTAATGGAATGAATTACTCACAGGATATAGAGAGAACAGAGGAGGTTACTAGTTCATCGAGCCATGACATCAGTCAAGCATTGAGAAGGCTTGAGGAGCAGTTAAGTTTAAATGATGACAGGCTGGAAGAAATTGGTAGTTGTTACACACAGAATGAGAACTCACACGATTCAGAAAAGTCCACACAGGGTCAAACTCCATCTGTTCCAGGACAAGGTGATTGAAGCATTCTTCTCTTGAACCTTTTTCCAGGCTTTTGTTATTGGTTTGTTGCTTCACTATGCAATCACAATACAGCACTTTCGTTCATTCTTATGTAGAATTTATAGTAATTATGATGAATGTAATTGGATGTTTTTTATTGTTGAATTTTGCTTTTGAAACTCTTGTAACTTTTTTCCTTTTGCAGTCTGATAACTTTGAAATTGCTTTGATATGGGAAGATGACTTTTGTTTCATGTTTTCCCATTAAACATTTGATCTTCTTGCCGTAAAGTTGCTGAACGATGTATTTTATATATCTTTTAGTCCATGATGCTTTAAGTTGGAGAGTGATCTCTTCTTATCTGATGGTTGTATGTGAACAGAATTGTGCTGATGCTTCCTGTTCTATATGGAGCTTGTCGAGCTAAAAACACCTCTTTTGAACATTCAGGGCTTCTAGCTATGTTGCTATAGCTTATAAATTCCCTTTATGAATGGTTTTATGTTCTATTGATCTTTTTCTTTTACATGAGGGAATCTGTTGCTATAGAAGCCAGACGTGGATAAGCACAAATGCTAATAAGTCTTTCCTTTGTAGGTTATGAGATTGAACACCAACAGCAATCGTTGGGACATGAGGGCTGGACAGAGATGCTAGATGGCTGCAATAGTTCAGAAGATGTTTTGGCACAAGTGAGACATGTAGACAAATTTGACAGAAATGTGAGAATGAATAATCACTATGAGCATTCATCTTCTGCCTGTGTGGTACCAATCGTATCTGTTTGTTCTTATATTTGATCATTTCTATGCCATGCTAATTTTCTGATGTGAATCGCTGCTTACCTTATGTTTGAAGTCAGTTTAAGGTGCATATAACTACCACACCACATGTTAAGACCCACGTCCTGCTTTGTGCATTTTTTGCTTAAATATAATATCTTTGTTAAGCTGTTCTAGTCTCAATCTTTCAAGGTAATTAACCATATGCACAACAGGGTGTGCTTCTTGATGAATGGACTAAAGAGCTGGTGGCTGAGCAAGATGGTTATACTTGGTTAGATTATGGAGGAACAAATGCTCAAGATGGTAGTCTCAACTTTAATAGTAGCTTATATTTGAAACCTTCTATTTTGTAAATTTGGGATGCTGAAATTCCAATTACCTTATTGTCCTGCCAGTTTCTTTACCAGTTGCCAAGGAAGTCCAAAATCTGGCATATCCTGCTTATTCAGCTGCAGTAAAGACCTACATGACCAACCCGGACAATTATACAACACTATTTGACCACAATCAGATTGGAATCTCCCTTGAAGAGGATTTGGGTTTAACTATAGCCCAAAAGCAGAAATTTACTATTCAAGAGATATCTCCAGAATGGGCTTATGCCTCGGAAACAACAAAGGTACTCGTCAGGGAACTCAATTTTGCATTTACTTTTAAACATGGACATTCTTCGATTCTTCCTATGAATATTACTGAACAATGATTCCAGTGTGCGTGTAAGAGGTCCGCCATTATGTTAGTTGGAACTAACTAAGCGTTGAATAGGAGGCATGGGATTCATTGGTTTCATATCATTGCATTTGTCTCCCTAGTGAGCGTTATTTTTGTAGAATCTTTTGGTGATTGGTTGCTTAATTTAATGGTCCTGCTTCTGGTCATATATGGTAGAGTTCTTGTTGGAAGTACTTTGCTTCATGTTCTAAATTGATTGGTAAGCTGTAATCATCACTATGGTGTCTTGCATGGCATGATTAGAATAATGTAAACTGAAATGGTACATAAAGGGATCCTAAAGGTAAAACAAGTGGTTAGGTATGAGCACAAGATCTACTTCCATTTGTTGTATAACATGGATAATTTCTGCAGAAACAAAAGTTTTCTTAGCAAGCAAATCTGCAATTATAAGTGCTGTTATCTTGCTTGTTGCTAATATTTTGTACCTAGTCTGCATGATGACCGTCTTCCTCTATGATGGCTTAGTATGACTTTTTGTCATCCAAAAGGTTTTTACCTACTTCGGCCAATATTTGTAGAGAGCTTTGCTGCACAAGTTCTTATTGTTTTTACTCTGTCAATAGCTGTTTTTTTAACTATTCCATCAATGACCAAGTCCCTATTTGACTGTTCTGGTCAAACTGTTAGATTTTCCTTAGCAATTATTTTTCTCATTGACCTTTTTTCCCCTCAAATAATAGTTTTATTACATGGTAGATTTTTCATGAATTTTGTCATCATTGTAACCCCCAAAATAAACATATATACACAAGAAATGATGCCTGAAATAGATTATTTAATGTGTGAAAGGCAAATACTGACATTCAACTAGGGCAAAAGGGTGTTTCTTATGTCAGGAGGTGCAAAAGGGATGGAAAATATTGAAAATTGAAAAGTTGAAGAACAATAGTTCAAATTTTGAAATGAAACTTATGTACAAACTGTGTGAGAGAGCTCTTGAAGAAGGAAAGCTTCGAACAACAGGGATTAGGTAATAAGCTGGCCTGACAAGGGTGAGGGAAGAAACAGAACTTTCTCGGCCAATCAAGAGTGTGAGAGATTTGGTTGAGGTGAGTTCTAATCTGGGTCAATTTTGTTACAATTAGAGAGAGGCGTTCAGAATAGATTTTCTACATGATGCTTTTAACTGGGCCTATCATAAAACTTCTACGGTTGGATCAATCTCAGAATACAACCTGGGAGATCGACAAGATCTTTTGAGTATGCAATTATTCATGTTGAATTTGATGTAAATGGTTATTTCTCATCTTATGCTTATGATGAGTACCCTGCGTTCTGGTCAGCCTGGTTGATTATGTTCTGCTTCTATTTCTCCGCTTGGCATTGTAAATTCAAATATCAAGAATCGTATTGCAGGTTTTCATAATTGGATCATTTCTCTGTGATCCATTGGATGCTGCATGGACTTGCATGTTTGGTGACATTGAAGTTCCAGTTCAGATCATTCAGGAAGGGGTCATTTGTTGCCATGCTCCTCATCACTCGCCTGGAAAAGTCACAATTTGTGTCACTTCCGGTAATAGAGAGTCCTGCAGCGAAGTCAGGGAATTCGAATATCGTGTTAAACCAACCGTTTGTAGTCATTGCAGTCAGCCACAGAGAGAAGCTAGTAGAAGTCCTGAAGAAATGTTGTTACTTGTCAGATTTGTACAGTTGCTTCTATCCAATCCTTCAATGCAAAAAGGAGATACTTCTGAATCAGGAGTTGATTTATTGGGCAAATCCAGAGCAGATGAGGACTCATGGGGTCAAGTCATAGAAGCTCTTTTGGCGGGCACTTCTACACTATCTATCACAACAGACTGGCTCCTAGAAGAACTTGTGAAAGACAAGTTGCAAAATTGGCTTTCTTCAAAATCACAAGATGATAACATGCCATGCTGTTCCTTATCAAAGAAAGAACAAGGGGTAATACACATAATTTCTGGTTTAGGATTTGAGTGGGCCCTGCACCCATTTCTCAAGTCTGGAGTCAATGTTAACTTTCGTGACATAAATGGTTGGACTGCCCTTCATTGGGCTGCGCGTTTTGGAAGGTGGGTAACCCCTTCCCTTTACCTATTCGTTACTGACATTCAGAACTTTTTATTGTGTAAATTAGCATGACTTATATGGAGTTTGAGTAGGTGATTGGTAGAAATGCATGAATTCTGCCTGATTACATAATCCAAATTGCTCAAACTGGCAAGACAGAAGGACACATTCACCTGTGATGCCTTTTCTGCTTGATTACATTGCATAATCCAAATTGCTCACATTCACCTGTGATGTCTTTTATGTGATTCCATAAATCTTTTCGTTGTTTGCTTCCGATAGTGCTGGCCATACTTTTCAACCTTGATGGAGCAATTACCATTGGTTGTAGCTGAGGAGAAATACGCCACAAAATATGAAACTGGTTGTTATTCAGATGGCTGAAGTTTAAAAAGAAATTACATTCTGTTAATGTATGGGGTGCTGTATCATAAATGTGGAGGAAGTGTTTATTTGAAAGGCCACAGCTTTATCATTTAAAGATTCCATAGTGTGTTATTGGCAATACACCAAATTATTTGACTTTTGGCCTTCACCCTGTTCTCTGTTGGCCACAGGATCTGTTGGGTTCATTGTGAGGGAAAGATAGAAGTTGAAGATTTAGTTACTTCAGTTTTGGTGCATGATTTCCGGGTTTTTTGTTGGGGGGGGGGGCTGGCAGGTTTAAGTCACTGAATGTGTTGACAAGACATATATCTATTGGAACAAAGTTAACATAAATGGGGAGAATATGACACTTATAAAAGCTCTGGATTAACTCATGTTTCTTTACTGGATGGTTTATGAGTTAGTTTCTCACTCAAATTATCATACATGAGTTCACTGCAATAGCTTTAAGAAAACTTCTTCTTCTTCTCCTTTTTTTTTTTTTAAATCAGCAGCAGTGTTTCTCATGGAGTGCAAAGTTGATAGGCTGCACAGGTTTTTTTCCCCTGTACTTCATTGCATTTCGTCTGAAAGTTTACTCTTGATTTGTTTGTGGTTGTAGCAGCCCTTCTTGCAATCATGTTTGCTGCACATTACCTTGAAGATTTACTGCAGTGCATTTATTTGTTTTTGATATACCTCATGCATATTTCTACATGGGAACTCTGTTTACTAAAATCCTTGTTACAGGGAAAAAATGGTTGCTGCACTGATAGCAGCTGGTGCATCTGCTGGAGCGGTTACTGATCCCAATTCTAAGGACCCAACTGGGAAAACTGCTGCATCTGTTGCTGCCACTTGGGGAAATCCTTGTTACAGGGAAAAAATGGTTGCTGCACTGATAGCAGCTGGTGCATCTGCTGGAGCGGTTACTGATCCCAATTCTAAGGACCCAACTGGGAAAACTGCTGCATCTGTTGCTGCCACTTGGGGCCACAAGGGTCTTGCTGGTTATCTTTCAGAAGTGGCACTAACTAGTCATCTCTTTTCCCTTACCCTGGAAGAGAGTGAGCTATCAAAAGGATCTGCTGATGTAGAAGCAGAAAGAACTTTGATTAACATTCCCAAGACAAGTCCCACTACAAACGAGGACCAGCTTTCTCTGAAGGATAGCTTAGCTGCTGCGCGGAATGCTGCACAGGCTGCTGCACGCATACAGTCTGCATTCCGTGCACATTCTTTCAGGAGGAGGCAGCAGAAAGAATTTGATATTTCTGCTGCTTCAAGCACATCTAGAGACGAGTATGGAATCCTTTTATCTGACATACCAGAGCTTTCGGCTGCTTCAAAGTTTGCCTTCCGCAATTCGAGGGATTACAACTCAGCTGCTTTATCGATACAGAAGAAATATCGTGGTTGGAAAGGTCGCAAGGATTTTCTTGCATTTCGTCAGAAAGTAGTGAAAATACAGGTGCCATGCTTTCTCTTATGGGCAAAGTTTTTTGGGATATCTAATATTTTGTTACCTACACCTGAGTAACATAATAAAATATTCAGTGAGGAAGATCATGACTGTCCTTTAACATGCCCTTAAATTTCCTATTAATCTTGAAATACATTTGATAACTTTGTTGAGAATCAAATGTATAATATTCATCTTCAAGTTTCTGAAGACTGGTATCTGAAATTTTGAGGCTGCTTGAAGCATGATTCATGATAGCGTCAAGTGCTTCTCTGTCATATGAATGATGAATGTACATGGACATCATTGCTCAAATAAATCAGAAGTTTTGATACCAGGAGACTTTCTTAATCATTATTTGGTTTTTTCTTCTTGGTGTATGAATTGCATGTGACTAGCACAAGACCACCACACCTGTTAGAAATTTTTCAAGCTGATGTTGAAAAAGATTGGAAATACTTTGTCTAATTCTGAGAACTGTCGTGGCAGGCTCATGTGCGAGGCTATCAGGTCAGAAAGAATTATAGGGTATGCTGGGCCGTGGGTATTCTGGAGAAGGTAGTTCTTAGGTGGCGTAGACGTGGAGTTGGTTTGCGTGGGTTCCGCCTTGAGACAGATGCTATCGATGAAAGTGAGGATGAAGACATTCTAAGGGTCTTCCGTAAGCAGAAGGTTGATGCAACTATTGATGAAGCTGTGTCAAGGGTATTGTCAATGGTTGAGTCTCCAGGAGCGCGCCAGCAGTATCGCCGCATTCTGGAGAAATATCGTCAAGCTAAGGTAATCTTGGTATGGCACTTAGGTTGGTAGACACTATTTACTTTGCACAGTGCAAAACATGGAAAGTTTTTTGGGGTATGACAAATCATATCTTATTGTAATCTATAGGGACGGCAAACCTAGTGAAGAAAATAGTGCATGATTTTCTCCAAAATTTGTATATCCAAGCATATGTTGAATCTGCTACCTTCCTATATGAATTTTAGCCTTTATATTCAATTAGCGCAAGTAGGGAAAGATGTTCATTTACGCCTGTTAAACACTTCAATTTTGCAGGCTGAGCTTGATGGTGCCGAGAGGGAAATATCCTCGACTTCATATGACGTATCTAGCATGGAAAATGATGACATTTACCAATTTGTGTAGATGCGATGGATAACTTGGCTTTTATTCTAGACTCTGTATGTGGGGATAGATGTAAATTGAAGTTCAGGTAGCTTAATTTGGTTATTGTTTAGGGTTAGCTAGTTTGATTGGTTATATTGCTGAGATTGGCATTTTGTAAATGCGCTGTGCAGTTTGATGTAAATGTCAATGGTAGGGCTGTTACGTTTAAGAGAAATTTGCGATAAATTTACCTTTTTATGGTACATGACCATGTGTGTATGATTACACGATGTTTGCTCCTGTAAAAGTGAAGACGTCCTCGCGTTGTTTTAGCATAATGTATTTAGTGCAAGGCTTTTTCGCGTTGGCTGGAAGAAGGCACTGCTACTTAGGGTGAAGTCCTTTGCTCTTTTCAATGTCGGCAAACAATTTCTCGTCATTACTTTTAGGAGGCTAGCTGCAAAATTGATCTCTTGTGCGCACGGCAGAATTCCAAGAAGATGAAAAGAGAGGAAGAATATGTACCAATTAACCAGAGTGGGATGGCTACCGGAACTCTTGATTAACAACACCGACTTGATAACATATAACAATTTCACGAGGAGTACGGGGTTATCTCAAAAGTTGTTCATTGCTCTCTGGACGATGCTGGAATAGGTCAAATTTTATGCCGTGCTGTTTTAGTAAAATACATCACTGTGAGAAAACCTCATCTACATGACTAGTATTCTACTTATTAATCTTTTTTATACTGGCAATATTAGTGGATCTAAACACATAATAATTAGGCTCAATTTAGATTTAAACTTCAAATTTCTTCTATAACTAGCGAACATGTATCGGACGAAATTTCACTAGAATATTGCTCTGGAAGGAGAGCTTGAGAGGAGTAAATAAATAAATAAAGAGGCCTATAAAAGGAAGGAAGGAAGCACAACAAATATTCTCCAATATTTGGGATGTCGAAGAAGCTTTGTGGGACGTCGGTGGTGTAATTCTCCCAGAAGAGGATATCTATGCGGATAAGCTGGACGGTTGATGGCGAAAGTGTTGACCTCGCTTCTACTGATTCGATCAGAGCAAGTTTTCCGCAAGATCCCCACCTCATAAGACCGATTCTTCTTTTACGAAAAAGAAGTCAGCAGAAGAGGGTGATCGAACGAAATGGAATCAAGGGATAAGGTGAAGCTATTACAGACAGCCATAAAGCAACTGATTGAAGAAGCGAAAGTAAGAAATACAGACGGGCCCTCATTGGATGAGAGCTTTGTTGCAGTCTCTGGCGACAAAGATGGTTCCCCCGACGACGACGACGACGACCGCCGCCTTCTTCTCTCCAAATTACTTTCACAGGTAAAGCCGTAAAGCGACCTCTAAAGTAAGAAATATTCGACTTAGCTTTATTGGATTTTACCTTTTCAATTTGTTAATTGAGAAATATTTTTGATAGTCCACAGACGTACGCTATTGCTATTTCTTTCTTTCTGGACTTATTAACTTGCTTATTTGGATATCTAATCCATCTTTTGCTCCTATGCCTAGAAGTCTTAGTAACACATTAACTGAATTCTCAACGCGTTACTTGTCAAAGGATTAATCAGCTTTGGCGCCTGTAATTTTAACAGTTAGATGCCTTGCAAGAAGATGGCATGCTCGAGGAACCCAAAGCATCAGCTGACAATAGAAAGGTACCCAACCCTGAAGCTGAAGCTGGCGAGAAGAGTGAGACTGCAAATGAAGCAAGGAAGGGGGACTCGAGCTCCGAAATTGGGAAAGAAGATATCATTAAGGAGGTTAACGAAGTTAAGAGGCAGAACTTTATCACTCATTGTCTTCTGTCAGCCATGATTGTTCTCACTGTTGCCTGGCAGCTTTCCCAAGTCTCGCTCATTCTGAAGGTCAAAGAAGGTTTAAGCCACCCATTTAAATCCTTGGGGGGTATGATCACGGGGCTGCTGAAAGGTAACAGAAGAATTACGGGTCAGGAAGTAGATAAACTAGCCTCCTCTGTGATGCCAAAGCCAATTCTTGCGGCCTCATCTCTGCCGGATCTAAAGATTCCAGAGCTTCCCCGTGTGGAACTCCCAGTATTTGATGTAGACAATGGAGAATAGCTACCATGCTGCTTTAGTTTAATTGGATCAACAACAGCATTTTGTTATTCTGTTAGCTGCGAGCAAAACATTTGTGTTTTGCTTGCGAAATGTCCACGCAAGCAAGCAGGCAAACTACTCTGTCTGAGTATCAATTGTTCCAGTCAACCACGGTACTAAAAAGATCTCAGATTACATCACCACACCTTAATGTTTTCCTTCAATCAAGTTGGAATCAGGACGCAGATTTGATGAGAGAGATACAATTCTCAACCAATTAGTTCAAATATCACTATCCCATTCATTTGAAAATTCTTGGCAAAATTAACGCAGCATTAAAATAGGTCTAATGACAACTCAACCATCCGCCAGTCACCATAAAGCACAGACGAAGACAAACAATTACTGAACATCCCGAAAATGCCAAGTTTGGACACTGGAAAGCTAGAATTCAAAGCTGAAACTAATTTGGTTTATGGCACTTGGGCAGCATTCGACCCCAGTGATTTAACAAATGGACATGTACCGCATCACGCGTAATTCAACCGGAAAATGTCATTCAGCACATAAAAGCTACCCTGAGGAGTGGGCATCAAATGGAACATCTGCCGCAAAATCAGATGGCAAGTATTAGCGACCAACAAATATGCAGAAGCAATGGAAGAATAAACGGGCACACAAAAGACAACCACATTCAGAATAAACACACAGAACTGTACTTTCCGTGTAACTAGAAAGCACAGCAATCACATGCTTATGTGGATATCAACTTGAGAGCACTTCAAATGCGTACAAGTGAAAACTACAAATTATCCTAAATCAATTTCCTTAAAGAGTCATCAAGCTAAAGCACAAAAGCAGAATGGAGAAGTTGTTTGAACAGAATTGACCAGAAGAACCATGTCGCGCTTAGAGTTTAACAGTATCACCAAAAGGAATAGATGATTTTAAGCAACAGAAATAAAGCTGAAACCCAGCAAAAGCCAACAATCTTCCAAACCAACTAGGCATCGCACAGAGGGTAGCACATTGTTAAGACCTTGCAATACTACGTGATTAAGTAGCTGTTCAAAACTTGTAGTAAACTACATATGTACAACCTTAAACAGGAACTATTCTCTCCGGCCAAAGACAAAAGTGGTGAAACAATCTGGATCCATATGCAAAGTAAATGGTCGGTGGTGAAGGTAGTATGCATATTTATGAAATTGCCCTCTGCGTAAAGGGAAGCAACGCAAAATAGGCAGTCTGTGTCATTAAAGATACCAATATTAGACAGGAATATTTCTCGAGCAAAAGCCAGAAGAAGTGAAGAAATCATCTGGGACCTTATTCACAGAGAAGTTACACTTTACGCAACAGAGAAGCAATACAAAATAGGTAGTCTGTATCAATATGGATACCAATATTGCAGTTAAAGAGTTCAGCACAATGCAGAAATGCTAGTCAAGCATGCTGCATCTGCAGCTATGAATGGAAAGTAGTTAATTGACACCAAAATATGGAGCAAACAATTAATGAAGTTGCCAACATCAACCTTCATTAGCAGAATAACTATTTAAACATGGTCAATCGCCAGACTAGAATGACAACAATTCCATCTTCTCACAATCTTTCAATTAGAGCCCAAAATAAAACAGATATCGACAGCTCAACAGTTAAAACGGGCAAATTCCACTTCAACACCCTCATGGACTCCAAACTCAAATTTCAAATGCTTAGCATCCTGAACTCTTTTTTTGACACCTCTCAGTTTGGTGCAAATGGATCGCAAGTGGGCCATCAGGCCAAGTTATTAAAGAGAACGTTGGTGTCATTCCTTTAGTATTGTGAAAATCCTCAACGACTGCACCTGGACAAATTAAAAGAGATGCAAGATTTCCCAAACTAAAAATTGGTTTCCAAGTGAACATTGACGGAAGGTTTACAGGGTGCAAAAGGAAAGTCACCCGCCACAGTTAGAAAGTGCTCATTTCTCATTATACTACATGCTAAAACGATTAAGACACGTGATATCGTGTATGAAATGAACTGGAGTATAAAGTTACTCTTGCCAGATTTTTAATCCTCAGTTAAATTAACATGCTAAAAATAATCATCAACACCGAACGTTATGATATCTCAGTGTTTAAATCCAATCAAAAAGGAATAACAGGAAATTTATTTATTGGAGGTTGGAGAAGAGGGGGGGGGGGGTTTAAAAAGAAAGGCGGGGGATACCTGGCTGAACTTGAGGGGGTGCTCCCCGCCGTCGACCACGAGAAGACCGGAGACAAAGACAAGCATGCCACCGGCAGGACCAGAGGGCTGGCAATCGACGGTGGTGATGCCGTGCTGGCACTGCTGGAAGGGCAAACCAGTCAATTTGGCAAGGATGTTGGAGGAGCCCTGAAACTTCTCGCCTTCGAATGTCAACATGGACTGGTCTTGATACAGGTTACCCAACCCGCTCCGATTGGTGTCGAAGGTTGAATAGTAGTGGTCCACGAATGCCTTCGCCACCTGATCCGCCTGATCCATTTTGCTACACCTAACTACTGCGGCTACGGCTAGTGGCTACTAGTATTTCTTCTTTTTAATTTTCCGGACTCAGGACAGGACTGGAGAGTTTCTTTTTTCTTCTCTCTCCGCTTGGGCTGTTGGGATGGTTCCAGTCGGCGGAGGGAAGACGAGAAAACTAACTAGCCAGCGGGGGCATTGCTTTGTAGGAGGAATTTTCTAGGGGAAAAAAAAAACTAAGAAAGCCTTGAGGGCTCCTGTGTAATTTCACTCTTGTGGAAAAAAAAAGAAAAAGAAAATTAAAGCCCAGTAAGCGGGTGCCCAGTTTCTTTTCTTAGATCCCTCCCAACTCCCAAAAGGCAAAATCTAGCACTCCTATCAAAAATTAAAAAGAAACAAAACCGACACAAGCTCCATGGTTGTTAATTACCTACTCAACAACTTGACAGTTCTATTCTGGCGGAAAGGTTTATTCAAAATGGAAAGGTTTTGAATGGGGTGAGTTGATGAAGAAAAGAACCACATGCAGATGCGGATGCAGATGCAGATGTAGAGTTACTTGATGAACTTTCACAAGTAGTTGTCTGATGTCGCCCGCACTCTACCCATTTTTATTCTTAAAAAAAAAAAAGATATACTCCCTGCTTACTATTATATCTTCAGTGCCCAGCTTGATTGAGCTTTGAAGATATATAGAGTTTGGCATCTGATGCTGACAATAAAACAAGATACTGATCACTATTGATATTTCGTAGCTCATGACGACAATGATGGAGAAGCTTCAGTCTTTTTTGGCCACTAAAACTTTCTTTCCTAAAGGTGCCTGATGCAACTGCCGAAGTGGAGATCCGAACTGGGCTGTGGCCTGGGGAGCGAGCTGATGAGGTGTCCGACCTGCAGATGAACGAACTGCCGGGCTTGTCCCCGGTAGCAACTCCGACGATCAAGTCAGTAAGTAATCGAAGTAAAAGTAGTAGAGTTTTGCACTATGAATGGCGTACCTTGTGTTTTCCCCACGCGTTGTATTTATAGGGCCATAAGTAGTAGTTTCCTGGTAGGACAGGGAGTCCTTACTGGAGAAAAACTCTTCCTAGGGCTACACGATCCAGTTCCGACAAGTTAGGATTCCGCAGCCCACCAGGCCCATCCGCTCGGGAAGGCGGCGCCCGCATGGGCCTCCGAGCTGACCTGCAAGACCGAGCACCCCCTCATGTCCGAGCTCGTGGGCCGGACTGATGTGTTTGCGGACCGGGCCGATGAGCACATGGGCCCCACTACACTAGCTCCCCTCTAGTCTAGAGTCATCGAGCATGCGCGTGAATATAGGTCGAATTTCAGGGCGTCGCGTCAGTTCGGTGTGGGGCCCCCGTCTGGGAGTGGTGCAAGCAACCGTCGCGTCGGTTCGTGTCTGTCACCTCAACCGTCACCTCGACCAGTTATGGCGGTTAAGGACGGTTCCCAATGAATGGTTCAAATAAATGCGCGCCCTTTTGCTTTCCCGCCCTGAGGATCGCCTATAAATAGGCCTCCTAGGCGTCATTTTCACTCCTCCTCCTTCACTTTATCAACTCGTTCCTCCAATCCCTAGTTCGCTGCTTCATCCTTTTTCCCTCGAGAACACGTCGGGTCGCCCTGCTTTAAGAGCCCAGAGTCAGTTCGCGCACTCCTTAGATCAGTCTTTCATCCGATCTCCTCCTTTCACCAGTAAGTTCCCCTTTCCTTTTTATGTCTTCTTATAGTTCCGACAGTTCTGACATCACTAGCTCAGCCCCTAGGCATAGAGTAGCTAGCCCCATACTCGTAGATAGCAGCTCTTCAGACTCCTTTAGTTCTTCTCCCTCTAGTTCATCTAGGCCAGAGCTCGCACCCTCTCCCGTCCTGTCTCCTGTTAGAGCAATGGGCCCGGCTGAGCAACCTGCCCAACCTCTAATCGAAGCTACTGAACAGGCAGCTCCAGATCGGACGGCAGTAGGGACCTCGGGGGGGCCTAGTGGCGACTTTGGAGAGGTCGACACTATTTCCCCAGCCCTGGAGCAAAAAGATGTTGACGAGCTGGTAGAAAAATATGAAATCCCAGCCCAATTCGAACCTAGGGCCGCCCGTCCAGAAGAGGTCGCCAGCCGATCTCCTCCCGGGTTCGTGGCGATCTACAGGGATCAGCTGATGGCTGGTCTCCGCCTGCCTATCCCCAATTTCTTCTTCTTTATCCTCACTTTCTGGGGTATCCGCATAACTCAGGTCATTCCCAATGCTGTTCGTTCCATCATAGGCTTTTTCATCCTCTGCCGAGTACTTGAAATCCCCTTTTCTCTTGACCTGTTCCGAGCCTTCTTCCAGATGAAGGTCAGTGGAAAGGTGCCTGGGTGGTTCTACTTTGCCCGCAGAAATGGAGCAAAAACCCCCACCCGCGAGCTGTTCACGGGGGCACCTTCCTCTATCAAGGACTGGAAGCCTCAGTTCTTTTACGTGAAGAACCTAGGCTTTCCTCCCCTTACCTGGAGAGCAGAGACTCAAGTTTCAGATCCAATTCCGTCCCCGCTCCCCGTGTCCGAGCTCAGCCGCCTACTCAGCTCGGACATAAAGCTGGACGTGAAAGAGTTCGGCAATGCCCAGCTTTGGGCGACGGGGTTGATCCGAGCTAACCCCTCGGATCCCTCTCCAGAGAG
The DNA here is from genome assembly GCF_036785885.1 of Coffea arabica. Taxonomy (NCBI): domain Eukaryota; kingdom Viridiplantae; phylum Streptophyta; class Magnoliopsida; order Gentianales; family Rubiaceae; genus Coffea; species Coffea arabica. The sequence continues at coordinate 45,070,812 of NC_092330.1, read as the reverse complement.
CAGACCCCTCTCCCCAGATGAGCTGACCACCTGTAATCATCTTGCCCTTCCGTTTCCTTCTCTCTTTTTTTTTTTTTTAAAACCATGCAACTACTGACCTTCTGGGCCTTCGTGCAGTGAAAAGGTTTTCACAACTTCTAACCATTGGAGGCACTAGCAATCCGGACGTCGCCACTCAAGGCCCTTCGGCCATCCCAGCAAGCTCGGCAGTTGCTCCGCCGGTTCAGCCAGCTCCGGCCCAGTCCTCCAAGGCTGTTGAGGCTGGAAAGAAGAAGAAAAAGAAGACCACCGCCAAGAGAGCTAGGGTGGAGACGACCTCGTCCCCAGCTCAGGAAGAGAGGTCGACGCCCGAGCCTGCTCAGGGCGGCCACTACGGCGTGAACATCGCCGAGGAACAGGCCCGGGCTGGAGCTCCCCCTAATCTATGGTAACGTCAGAGCTCTACCCTGCTCTTCGACCCCCAGACTCGACTGGTCACGCACCAACACCCCATGCACTTCTGCCTCCAATGGAAGTTATCCATAAATGACCGAACTCAGTTTCTCGTGGTGGCCCGGGAGCTCACTCATGGGGCCATCCTTCCACGGGACTACAACTTGGTTAAGGCCATGGACTCATCCAACCTCCTTGACTATTACTACACGGGCACGGCTCATGTGAATGTGGTTGGGTCCAAACTGGCCTGGCGCTACGAGAGCCTGCTCCCCTTGATGAGTGAAACGAAGGCAGCCAACGAGAAATTGTTCAGCCAGAATGAAGCAGCTGTGGCTGAAACTGAGGACCTGAAGAAGCAGCTCGCACAAGTCCACTCAAACTTCGAGTTGGAGTTGAAGAAAAACTCCGAGCTGACCTCCCAACTAAAGGAGGAGCAGCAAAGGAGTGCCGAGCTGTCTGCTCAGGTGGATGCGGCTAGGGCCGAAGGACGCCAAGAGGGCGTGCGGGCCTTCTTTAGGTCGGAGGACTTCACAAACGACCTGGCCATCCTGAACACCCCCGTGCTGCAACATGGATATTCCCAAGCACTAAAGGAAGTGCAAGAGCTGGGCCTGCCTGGATTTGACCTGGAGAAGTTTCTCGACTACAACCCCCGAGCTATGGAATAGATTGACCGCCTGGTGGAGGGCTACTCGCGTGGGCGAATGTTGGCCGACCTAGTTGCCGATCCCTTGCTGCCAGCGACCACTCTTGAATCCGAACAAGAGGAAGAAGAGGGGGAGAACTAGGGTAGGGTCTTAGGATAGAAACCCAAACCGTCAGTAGGCAGTTCGCTTTATATGAGCTCTGCTCTTTCTTGTACAGTTTCTTTTGATGGAATGAAAAACCTTTCTTTTGCTCCATACTTAGTCGCATTTGCAAATTTTTTGTCATAATTTTAAGATACATCAGTGTGACCTGGCGACTACCCCAACGAGCTTGCCTCTAAGACAAAGTAATTTATTAACTGAATACATCGATATTAATAAAAATCTTGACCTTGGAACGAACTGTCATGCGGGAGCTGAATTCTTAACGAAAAATCCTCAAGTTGGAATTATGCCAAGTTCGCGGGACCTCTTCCCCGCTGAGGTGGGCTAACTTGCAGTACCCACCCCGATCTGCCTCTTTCACCACATAGGGACCCTCCCAATTCGGGTCCAGCTTGTCCGTGCCCTGAAGCCGACTCACGCTATTCTTCCGTAAGACCAGGTCCCCTGGCTTGAAGGATAAAGGCCTCACCCTAGCATTGTAGTGTCGCGCGATCTGTCCTCTGTACTTAGCCATGCGTATAGCCGCCTCTTCTCTCCTTCCTTCCAACAGATCCAAGTTAAGACGTAGTTCGTCCTCATTGTCCCGAGTTATGAAATTGTGAACCCTATCCGAAGGAACACCTATCTCCGCAGGGATCACAGCCTTTGCTACGTAGGTTAGAGCGAAAGGAGTCTCTTGGGTGGCAGTTTGGGGAGTGGTTCGATAAGCCCACAGTATGGTAGGCAGCTCGTCCAGCCATCCAACTCGGGCGGACTCCATGCGTTTTTAAACCGTGCAGGATAGTCCTGTTAACGTTTTCGACCTGTCTATTGGCTTGAGGATGACCTACCGAGGTGAAGTGCTGCCGGATTCCGAGTTCCGAGCACTAACCTTGTAGAGAGCTGTCAGCGAACTGTCGTCCGTTGTCCGAGACCAGGACTTGGGGTATACCAAATCGGCAAACGATGTTTCTCCAAAGAAACTTCTGGACCGACCTGCTGCTAATGGTGGTAAGGGGTTCGGCTTCCACCCATTTGGTGAAGTAATCCACAGCCACCACTACATGTTCATATCCCCCAGGAGCTCGAGGGAACGGACCCAACAGGTCTATCCCCCATTAAAAGAAGGGCCAAAGGCTCTGAAGAGGGATCATCTCTTGAGTCGGGGCATGGTGGATCGGAGCATGCAGTTGGCAGGATTTGTACCGTGCTATCAGTTCGGATGAGTCCAAGAAAATGGTGGGCCAATAATACCTAGACAGCATTCCTTTTTTGGCCAAAACCCTCGGGCCGACGTGATCTCCGCAGATACCCTCATGTAGCTCACGCAGGATGTAGTCTCTTTCCTCCGGGGTCACGCACCTCAACCATGGACGTAGGTAGGATTTCTTGTAAATTACCCCGTTCGAGAGCTCGTATCCCCGCGACTTGAGGAGGACCCTACGTGCCTCTACCCAACTCGAGGGGAGCTCTCCATTGGCTAGGTATCGCACGATGGGATCCATCCATGAGCCCCTTACTTGAATAACGGCCGCGTCTACCTGATCATATGCCCGATTTCTGACGACCTCCACCAAGACCTCCTTGTTCAACTTGCTCACTGAGGTGGAGGCTAGGTTGGACAGTGCATCCGCTCTCTTATTTTGGCTTCGTGGGACCTGTTTGAGCTTGAACAGTTTGAACTGAGTTCTCAACTCATGCACTTTGGCGACATACTTTCTTAGTGGTTCCTCTTTAATTTCATAACTGCCCCCCATTTGATTTACTATTAGTTACGAGTCGCTGTAGACTTCTATTGATTCGGCCCCCAACTTTCGAGCTATCATCATCCCCGCGACCAGAGATTCGTATTCGGACTCGTTGTTGGAGGCCCTGAAATCAAATCTCAGGGCGTAGGCCAGTTCATCCCCCAAGGGGTTAGTCAAGAGAAACCCCGCTCCACATCCTTCCTTGCTCGACGACCCATCTATGAACAGCGTCCAGGTCGGAATGGACAGACCTATTTCTTCGGCGACCTGTTCAACCCCAGCAGCCTCTCTGGCCTGTTCGGCCTCCGCGGTGTCTCCGATCAGTTCGTCCTTGGCTTCCTTCGTGGCCTGTACGACCTCAGCAGCTTTTTCGTCCTGTTCGGCCTCGGCTGCGTCTATGGTCTGTCCAACCTCGAAAGTCTTAGTGACCTGCGTGATCTTGGCAGCTTCTCCGGCCTGCCCGGCCTCAGCTGTGTCTTGGGTCAGCTCGGACTTGGCGGCCTGTGCGACCTTGGCAGCTTCTCCGGCCCGCTCGGCCTTAGGTGTGTCTCTGGTCAGCTCGACCTGCGATTCCTGTTGTCCGAAGGAGACTCCTTCTGCTATAAAGTCTGCCAATGCTTGGGCCTTCATGGCCGTGCGGGGTTGGTAGCTGAGGTCGTACTCGGATAGCTCCACGGCCCACCTCACCATTCTTCCCGACGCATTGGGCTTTGAAAGAATTTGCTTGAGAGGCTGGTCGGTCATCACTACTACTGGGTGAGCTTGAAAATACGACCTGAGTTTCCTGGCCGCGTGAACTAATGCTAGAACATACCGCTCAATCGGGGTGTATCTTGACTCCGCGCCTTGTAGAGCTCGGCTGACGTAGTACACGGGTTTCTGGATTTTGCCATCCTCCCGAACTAGCACCGCACTGACTGCCTCTTCCCCCACTGCCAGATAGATAAATAAGGTTTCTCCATGCGTGGGAGAGGTTAAGGCCGGCAACTGAGCGATGTGAGCTTTTAATTCGTCAAAAGCTTTCTGGTACTCAGAGGTCCATTCAAACTGGGGACCTCTTCGCAAGGCTTTGAAAAAAGGGGAACCCCGAACTGCAGACTTCGACAAGAACCTGTTCAGGGCTGCCATCCTGCCAGCTAATCGCTGGACCTCCTTTATATTTCGGGGAGGAGTCATGTCCATGATGGCCGTTACCTTGTCGGGGTTAGCTCTTACACCGTCCTTGGATATCACGTACCCGAGGAACTTGCCCGACCTAATCCCGAAAGTGCACTTTTTGGGGTTCAACCGCATCCGCGAGCTCCGTAGAACGTCGAAGATCTCTTTGAGGTCGTTGATGAACCGCTCCTGAGTTCGGCTTTTCACCAGCATGTCATCTACGTATACCTCCATGTTCCAGCCGATCTGATTTTTGAACAGCTTGTTGACCAGCCGCAGGTAGGTCGCGCCGGCATTCTTCAACCTAAATGGTATGGTAGTATAACAGTACGTGCCGTACTCAGTGATGAAGGCAGTCTTCTCTTGATCCTGCTCATCCAGGGCTATCTGGTGATACCCTTTGAAGGCATCCAGAAAGCAAAAATCTCGCATCCAGTAGTCAAATCTACCAGCTGGTCGATGCGAGGAGAGGGTAACAATCTTTCGGACAAGCTTTATTCAGATCGGTGAAATCCACGCACATCCGCCAAGCCCTGTCCTCCTTTTTGACCAGCACCGGGTTGGCCAGTCAGGTCGGGTAGTAGACCTCCTTCATAATTTTGGCCTCCAACAGCTTGCCTACCTCCTCCTTGACGACCTCGTTTCGCTCAGGCGCAAAATTCCTTTTCTTTTGCTTTACCGGACGGATGTTCGAATCCACGTACAACTTATGAACTGCCAGTTCAGGTGGGACTCCGGACATGTCGTTAGCACTCCACGCAAAAATTTCGGCGTACTCTACCAGGAAAGACTCCAAAGCTCTTCGCGTTAGCTCGCCCAGGCTAGATCCGGCCCTGACCACGCGATCGGGTCGCTCTGGGCAGATGGGCAACTCGACCAGACTCTCGTCCGTCTCCAACCTCTCCTCTTTTTCAGCAGGCCCCCAGGGCTCCAGATAGGCTGCTTGAGCCACCAGCTTCTCCTTACCTTTGAGGGTTGCGATATAGCAGGCCTGAGCTACCTCGGGATCTCCCAGCACCTCTGCCACTCTAGCGGGCGTTGGGAACTTCATGCTGAGGTGTAAAGTCGAGCAGATAGCTCGGAGTGCGTTTAGAGTCGGTCGTCCTAGTATCATGTTGTACGAGGACGGCTCCTTAACCACTGCAAAATTCACCGGAACAGTTCGGCACTTCGGTGAATCCCCTACAGTGACCATGAGGGTTATCATTCCCTCCGGCCTTACTGGCGGACCTGCAAAACCTATCAAAGGAGTCCGAACCGGGATGAGTTGCCTGTCCTCTAGTTGCAGCTCTCTGAAGGTCTTGTAGTACAGCACATCGATGGCGCTCCCATTGTCGATGTACACTTTCTTCACTTTGTAATTACACGTTATGACTTCTACAACAATTGCCTCAAGATTGTTGGAGGCAAGGGGTACCGCGTCCTCAGGTCCATAGATGATCTCCTCATATATTTTTAAGCGTTTGTGCGAGCTCTCCCCACTGGGGAGAGGTCGGTTATTTCGCCGAGTCATGTGGCTATCTTCCTCCGCAGGTCCCCCTACAATAGTGTTGATCATTCCTGCTTGGTTCTGAACCCCCTGCTCCGGGGTTCGACCTCGGGGACCCCGAGGTTGGTCGTGCGAGCTGGTCACCCGTTCTCGCTTGAACCCCCCTTGCTTCTGATCAGTCCGCCCGTCAAGAACGAACTGCCCGAGATGACCTCTTCGTATCAGCTTTTCAATTTCCTTCTTAAGGTGACGGCAGTCCTCAGTATCGTGTCCGATGTCCCGATGGTAAGCACAGTAAAAGCCTTGGTCACGCTGACTTTTGTCGCCAGCCAGCGGCCGAGGAGGGCGGGAGAGCCCTTGTTGTTCCATTACGGCGAGAACCCGAGCTCTGGGCGCTGTGAGCGAAGTCCAGGCTTTTCCTTTCTCCCATGGTCGGCTCCGAGGTAAGCGCTCGGATACGTTCCTCCGCCCTTGACCTGGTCTCGACTCTCCCAGGTCGGCGCCCTTTCTGCGCTTGTCGTCTCGCAACCTCTCCTGGGCGCCTTTCAATCGATTGGCCTCCTCGGCGTTCGCCTTCTCATGAGCTCGGTCTAACATCTCCCGGACGGACTTGAGAGGTCTCTCCACGAACTCCGTATATAACTTCTATCTGTGCAACCTATTGACGAAGGCAGCCATCACAACCTTGTCATCTCGGTCCCGAACCTGGAGGGATTCGTTATTGAAACGTACCATATATTCGCGCAATGACTCTTCGGGCCCTTGGTGAACAGTCATCAAATGAGCCGTGGTTTTGGAGAAGGCACGCGAGGACACGAACTGAGCTGCGAACAGCCGCGCGAGTTGGCTGAATGACCGAACTGACCTGGGAGGCAATCCCTGGAACCACTGTCAGGCCTTTCCTTCCAGGAACATTGGGAAGGTCTTGCACCTAACCGCATCAGCAGCCGTCTGCAAGCGCATCTGAGTCAGGAATGCGAACAGGTGATCTTCTGGATCCGTGGTCGCGTCATAGGACTTCATGGACGGTATCTTGAACTTTGCTGGCAGGGGATAGTCTTCGATATCTGGCACAAAGGGAGAGGCGATGTACCTGTCCGACTCCGGATTCAGCATTAGATCCAGTTCATCCTGGATCTGGTATTCCTCCTTCTTGGGAGGGACCTCCACCCGTGATGGCCTCATGATGGTTAGTTCGGGAGTTCCTGTGAGAGGGCTCCGAAACTTGGATCTGCTCACGCTTGAGCTCCTTACGTGCCCTCTTCGGTCGAGGGCTAGGACTCCCTGACCGGGATTTCGAATTCCCCGTTTCGCCAGCTTTTCGCACCTTGGGCCCCGGGCTGGAATGGACTTCGAATTGTCCCTTCAGGTAGTTCACAATGGCCTCGAAGGTAGGCAGATTCGCTGCCACCGATTGCACCAACTGTTCTGGCGGGATCCGCGTGAGCTCGATCCCCTCATTCTCCAAGATGGTATCCTGGTGGACGTGTTGTGGGTCACCTTGCCTGTTCCCCTCAGAACCATCCACGTTCCTCTGAGATCTAGTTTTCGGCATGTTTTTCGCGAAAAAAGAGAATACGTTTCCTACATACGGCGCCAATTGATGCGACTGCCGAAGTGGAGATTCGAACTGGGCTGTGGCCTGGGGAGCGAGCTGATGAGGTGTCCGACCTGCAGATGAACGAACTGCCTGGCTTGTCCCCGGTAGCAACTCCGATGATCAAGTCAGTAAGTAACCGAAGTAAAAGTAGTAGAGTTTTGCACTATGAATGGCGTACCTTGTGTTTTCCCCACGCGTTGTATTTATAGAGCCATAAGTAGTAGTTTCTTGGTAGGACAGGGAGTCCTTACTGGAGAAAAACTCTTCCTAGGGCTCCACGATCCAGTTCCGACAAGTTAGGATTCCGCAGCCCACCAGGCCCATCCGCTCGGGAAGGCGGCGCCCGCATAGGCCTCCGAGCTGACCTGCAAGACCGAGCACCCCCTCCTGTCCGAGCTCATGGGCCGGACTGATGTGTTCGCGGATCTGGCCGATGAGCACATGGGCCCCACTACAGTGCCATTAAGGTGGAATTTGGAAACATGATGGATTTTATTAATCATCAGTACATTGTGTTTACGTCAGAACGCTGAACAGCCTTTTGCTTATTGAAAGACCTGCCAAGGAGCACGATCTAAATAGGACGTCCAGTCCAGTGAACGAAATCATGCTGATCTGCAAAGAACCGAACGAACTATGGGACTAACCCCCCCTCGGTCATGGCTCCCTCCGATGTTCAAGTCAATCAAAAGATTAAGGTATAGAATAAAATAAGCGTATTGTGTTGTATATTGTACATTTTCTTGGTTCAACCCGTCACTATTTATATGATTTTTCCTGATAAGTTAGGAGAGTATCCAACTTGATCCTCTTACATATATAGTAGTTATCTCATTCAAGAGCATGAATCCTACTAGATTACTAGGAGTAAAGTCCTCTTTGAATTCAAGTTCTAATAAAATCTTATCCCGAAAAATAAACTCCTCAGAACTAAGATGCCTGCTACTCCAATTCCGTTCGAGAGAGAAAAACTCGAATAAGGAGATCCGACCCTGACACGTATCCACAAAGGATTTTTTCCTCTACATTAGTTCCCTTCGAGACCGGATTTATTGTACGACCAACTGAATCTGATCTTAATTTCAGGGACGTGTCAATTCAGCCAATGGTGCATATCACCGCCATCATTACTTTTGACATTTCAGACTTCCATCTTGTCAACTGTCACCTCACCGTCCTGAACGGTTAATGGCCATGATCTTACCTCAAAAATTTGTACGATTGAGATTACAAGTTGTAACTCGATTTTCACGTCATGTGTAGGTCCCACAAAAATTTGCTCTAAAATTACGCGATGTACAAAAAAAGTTACACAATGTACAAAGAAAGTCACGCGCAATTGAAAATGACCAAAACCATCCGAGACGATTGCAGCGTAGTTGAAAATGACCAAAACCATCCGGGACGATTGCACTTGCAACCGTCCGTACCCGAGTCCCTCAGTAATGGAAATGGCTATCACTCGATTTAAATTCAAAAATTTTTTGAGGTATCTGAATTACTCGGTTCATCCCCAATGCAATTCAGTCATTTTTTGAATTTTTCATCTTTTGCCAGATTTTGAAAATTTCTTATTCTTTGAACATGTTCCGCTCTTACTTCTATATGAAAGTGTCAGGTCATTTTCCGAATTGGTTCTACTTTGCTTGTCGAAGTGAGAGCAAGCATCAGACTCGTGAACTATTTGTTAGAGTTTCTTCCTCCATTAAAAACTGAAAAGCCTTTTTTTTTTTGTAAAAAATCTAGGCTTTTCACCATTAGTGTGGAGGGAGAGAACACAAGTCTCTAATGCCTTTCTTTTACCTTTTCCTGAGGTTGAACTGAACCTGTTGTTTATTTCGGACATTAAGTTGAATGTGAAGGAGTTCTCTTCTGTTTAACTTAATGTTGTTGGGTTCATCCATTCAGACTTTTCAAATTCTTCTAATAAGACTAAAGATCTTTCTCCAAAAGAGATGGATACCCATACTGCTTGTTTTCATCTTGTTCTACATAATTTTGTTCTCCTTTTTTTTTAACTCATACTTGTTTCTTTCGCAATGAAGAAATTCTTTCAGCCGCTATTTCTATCCGAAACTACCAGTTTGGTTCCAACGTCTACTACTCACGCCACTGCTACTTTCGCTACTTCAGCTCCCTATCCAAGTGTCAATTCCAACACAACCTGCTTAGATCAAGGATGTAGGAAAAAGAAGCGGAAAAAGTCTACGGACAAGAAGGCCCAGATAGAGAAAAAGACTTCTTCCTCCCCTGTTCGAGAAGAAACACCTCACTCTGCCAAAGACGTAGAGCACTATGGGGTGAACACGACATAAGAGCAAGTTAGAACTGATCCTCTACCCAATATGTGGCAATGCTTGAGTACAGTGTCGTTTGATCAAAGGTCCACTTTCGTCACTCACTACCACCTAATGCACTTATGCTCTTCTTGAAATTTATCCATCAATGATCGAGATCAATATCTCAAGGTTACTCGGAAATTATTTCAGGGAGCCATCTTGCCCAGCAGTTATAACTTTATCAAGGCGACTCCTCACTCTAGCCTCTTGCAGCATTACTGCGCTGTGACAGTTTAAGTTGGGGACTATCCTTTTATCGTTTGTTCTTCCTTCTTCTTTTCCGTTGTCTTCTTATGTACTATTCTTGTTGTCAGGTGAATCTGGCAGGAGCTGAACTGACTAAGAGGTTTGAGGACATGATCCTAGTTTTGGCCAATACATTGGAGGCCAAAAACGCCTTATCCGATCAGTGGGATGCTTCCCCCTAAGAAGTCGAGACTCGCAAGAAACAACTGTCCCAAACCCACAAGAACCTCAAGTTGGAGAGCAAGAAGGTTTCTGCTCTATTTGCTTAGTTAGAGGTCGAACAAAAAAGGTTAGTAGAACTCGAAGCCAGGCACACTGCTACTCTCGAAGAAGGCTAGAAGTTAGGGGTCAAGAATTTTCTGAAGTCTCAGGAATTCCTTGCCAACCTAGCTATCTTGAATACCCCCATCCTTCAGTATGGGTACTCCTCTGCTCTTCATGAGATACAGACCCTAAATCTCCCTGGGTTGGATATTGGAAATTTCTCCAATTATAACCCCAAAGCAGCCGAAAAGATTGATCGTCTAACTTTAGCGTTGTAATATTGATCTATTCACTTTTTGTACCTGGTCATTTTTATTACTACTTCCTCCATTTTTTGTTCAACTCATCCAAGTTGTATCTCATCTCTTCCTCGTTATTCTACGCAATGAAATTTTGTACCCTCGCTGAAGGCAACCCAATTTCTGCTTGGATTACTGCCTTTCCATAAGTTAAGGCAAATGAAGTTTCTTTCGTGGCAGTTCAGGACGTAGTTAGATAAACCTACAGTATACTAGGTAGTTCATCCACCCACTCTGTCTGGGCAACATCTATTCGGGTCTTTAACCCATGTAGAGTTGTTCTATTAGCATTTTCAACCTGATCATTAAGTATTCTTTTTCTTAGTTTAACTTGTCACTATTTATAAGGTTTTTCCTGATAAATTATGAGGGTGCCCAACTTTATCCTCTGACATATAGTAGTTATCTCAGTCAAAAATTATGGATAGGGTATTATTTGAAATATTATTGGAAATAATTACTGTAATACTTTTTGTGATGTGATGTATGTGAGATAAAAAGGTGATTGGAAATATAAAAATGTGAGTTAGAAAATGTGTTTATGATGCAAGCGAAATATTATTTGGGATAAATTTTGTATCCAAACACTCCTAGAGGTAAAGTTCCCTTTGGATTCAAGTTTTAGTAGTCTTATCCCAAAAACTAAACTCCTCCAAACTTGCTTGTTACTCCAATTCAGTTCAAGAGAGAGATGCCCGAACAAGGCGCTAATCCTGACACATGTCGGCAGAGGGATTTCCCTCTACACCTGTCGTTAATATGGAGTCTGTTTGGAATCTGAGTTTTTTTGGAGTTTGTCTAAAACTTTACTGTAGTGCACTGTAGAAGTTTTTGAAAAACTTTTGTAGAAGTTTTTGTAAGATAAAAATTTTTTTGTTGAAACTTTTTTGTAAAATGAAAAACTTTTTTTTTCCTTTTCTTTTTTTTTTCTCTTTCTCTTTCTTTTTCTTTTTCTTTCTTTTCTTTTTCTTTTCTTTCCTCTCTTCTTCTTCTTCTTCTCCCCTTCCCCGTTACCTTCGCCTCCCAGCAGCAACGCAGCCTACTCCACCCCTACTCCGCCACCGGCCCCATCTCCAGAACCTTCGCCAAGGCCTCCTCCAGCCCCTCCTCCCACGCCTCCACCTGCTCCACCTCTGGCACCACCACCAATGCCTCCACCAGCCCCTCCTACTCTCCCGCCTGCTCCACCCCCAACTCCACCACCAGGCCCACCTCTTGCACCACCACCTGCTCCTCCAGCAGTTGGGAAAGATGATTTCAAAGTCAACGCTGGTTTCCACAGGCCAAACGAGACTTCCATGCCACCTTTCCTAACTCTAGATGTTCAAACTTACCTGCTACAAATACCCCTTCCATCGACACTTTTTTTTGTATACCTACTACCACTACCAATTTTCAACTGACTTTCTTCAATCCCAATTTTTCTGAAACATAAGAAATCTCCAATTTCAAAAACCCATTTTCAGATCCTAAGTTACTTCCCATGCCATTCCAAGAAAATGCCAGAATCATCCAGCTTCAATTTGGCCATGGCCTGGCAGACCATTTTGTCCACAGTTGGCTCAGTTGCAGCTACAGCAATGGTGTTCCGTTCAGTTGTCCGCGAATTTGTCCCAGCCGAGATGGAAGGGTGATGGGGGAGGAGTGGGGGAAGGGAATTTTTTTTTTTTTTTTAAAGAAAAGGGGTCATACAAACTGGGTAAAGGGAGAGGATGGCAGGGGAAGATGGTGGGGAGAGGAAGAAAGGCAAAAAAAAAAAAAAAAAAAAGGGGAAACGGCGCCAGACGTGGTGGTCGGCGATGGAGGTGGTGATGGGTTGGGATGGGGGAGGAAGAAGAAAAAAAGGGAAGGGAAATGTTTTTTTTGTATGTTTTGGGTATTTTGAAGTGTGTAAGTAAAAAATTTTGAGAAGTTTTTTGGGATCCTGTAGCAAAAGTTGTTAAAAAACTAATAGGTAAAAAACTTGCCTAAAAACCTGGCTTCCAAACAAGCCCATGGTTTCTTTCATTCAACGAAAAACCTCAAAACATCGGAATCCCACGCCAGACAGACACGGGCATTGATGAATGGAAAAAGGAAAAAAGAGGACGCAGCTCGGCTGCCTCGGAAAAGGAAATCACAAGAACGAGCCTTCTAAAATGAAGGATAAGAAAAATTCCACTTCGGCACTCGATGCAATTGTGGCCACCTCTTTACTCAAAAAATGGACAAAATTTATACTGAACCACCCAAATTATCATTTTACACTCGAGCCAGTTTTACTCCCTGTACTACTTTTTTACATGGCTGCTTCCTTGTTAAAAAAGCAGACAATAATAATTGTCAAAAGAACAATTCGGCATAGGTTGGTTTTGGAAACTCTCCTACACAACTGATTGTTTTATTGTCGTTGAAATATATACACAACTATACATCGATGCATATCCTGGTATATATTATCAAGACGTGGCATTTCACACCATCAACTAATTCAATATCTATGGTGCAGAGATGATCCTCCCCATATGTTGCAGAAGAGCGACGATTAAGAGTTCATCTTCCAGGCTGATTTCCATTCTCGCAAATGGGAAATGGGATAAACTGCAGAGCTTCAATTGTAGACTCGATTCTTCAAAAAATTTTCCTCGAGTCTGGTCAGACTGCCCTATTTAAGGCTTCAAATATCAAAAGAAGGTTAAGTTGAAAAACTCAGTTGTCTATCTGAGGCGATGTGAATGCCACGAACACAAATCCTCGGCTAACATGTACACTCCCAAGTCCAATGGAGAAATCAATTTACTGCCAAAATACCAAGAAAAGATGAAGAATGTCAGACTTGCAGCACCAGCAGTGGCGCCAGTGTCTTGAGCATTTAGATTTGGTTGTTAAGATACTCACTGGGGAAAAATCCACCAAGTACTTGAGGAAGCCAAGACACCTCCGATAAGCACTTCTCTTGGAGCACATCGGGCATTCACCGGGTTCCTAGCTAGTTTTCATTCGATACAATCTAAAAAAAGCGTGATACTTCACGATAAAGCCGCTCAGGATCAAATGGTTTCGATACATAGCCATCCATTCCACATTTTGTGCATTCTTCATTTGTAGCCTGGATCACATCAGCTGTCATGGCCAAAATGGGCACATGCCAGCTTGAAACATTGTCAAAAGCTTCAACGGACAACTCCCCTTGTTCGATTTGAGAAGTTACTTTAGATTCAATGCTGCGGATAAGCTTTGTAGCTTTAAACCTGCGAGATTTCAAGTCATGCGATCTTTAAACCATTGCACGGGATGAAAGAAAGGAAAACTCGAATGGTAAATTCAAGTTTTCCAACAGCAGTCTACGCTACCATGCTAGCATGATGATTCAAATGACGATCAGACTCTTTTAATCATTGAAAACACTAAGCGTGAAGTCCCATCATATGAATGAGATTTCCTAAAGGGATCAATTAAGCTTATTTCCTAGCATCCATAAATCTACAATAATACAGAAACCAATCAGATGTACATACCCATCCATCTTTGGCATTTGAATATCCATGAAACAGGCATCAAACTTATGGGGAGGCTCCAAGAGTGAGACTGCTTCTTCCCCGCCATCTGAACGGACCACATCAGCACCATACTTTTTCAAGAAACATTCTGCTACTTTTAGATTCACTTTATTATCATCTACCACAAGAATTCTTCTTCCCCGAAGCAGATCTCCAAGACTCAGAGGAAGCTCTATATTGCACGAATTTCCCCTACTACCAACGCCCATTAAACGCTGCAGGGATGCAGCAAGCATACTTGCCCTTATTGGCTTCATGACAACGGATGAAGCAGGAATACCAGAAGCTGGAACAGTCGATCGGGTAGAACTTAAAGAATTAGATAAAAGAAACAGTTTTGGTGCAACACTAATGTCAGTCCCTCTTAATCTCTCGACGAACGGAGTAGACGTATTAAAATCATTATCCCAAACTTCCTGTTCAATGAAAACAACATCTATGGTAGCCTCCTTGGTGCTAATACTAGAAAATGCACGGTTCAAATCAGGAACTACTTCAACACAGATCCCAAGGCGCTCAATGTGATATTTTGACACTTTGACCCGTGCAGGTCTTGGATCAACAACTAGCGCTCTCACGCCGTGGAACTCCGAAGAAATAGAGTTGGATTGATTGTTGATTTGTTGGCCCTTCGGGTTATTTGAATTACCGGAACCATTGGCAAAAACAGCTGTAAAAGTGAAAGTGGATCCCATCTTTGGCAAACTTACAAACCCTATTTCGCCTTTCATGAGCTGGACCAAACACTTGCTTATGCTTAATCCTATGCCAGTGCCTCCATGTGTTCTGGAAATTGAGGGACCCACCTGCATGAAGGGGGTGAATATACGAGACTGAGCTTCTGAAGGAATACCTGCACCTGTGTCCTCCACTGATACAATTAGATTGATTTCGTCAATTGAGGAGGACGGTAATGCTGCAATAGGTCCGTCTGGGCTGAAACCTCTAAATCCTCTCCAACTCTGTCGTCTGTCAGCTACAGGCAACCCACTCAATGTGTCATCTGAATATGATTCTGTTTCACCTTTAACAGAATCCACCACTTCTTCAACAAGATGGACAGTCACAAGTACGTGTCCTTTTTCCGTGAACTACAAATAGACAAAATATTAGTCATTTCCAAGCAAAAGAAACATGTACAAATTAGACACTATCTTTGCAGAAGGAAAAGCAAAGCATTCTTATTCTGATCCATTATCATCGCTAAAAATTCTTCAGGAGAAATATAAGCAGAAATCTTGGCTCTTGTTTCAAATAAATTTGGCAGCACTCATTCATCCGTTTTCTTTAATTACAATAGTTTAAATCAAGGTCTCATTTACTATTTTGTTTCGATTTACTGCATGGGCATCATATTTGCCTGATTTATATCCCAGTGTAGTGAACAGGAATTTTCTGATAATTGTTCTCTCAAGAATTTGAGAATATCAAAGTTATCCCTTTACTGCAGTCCTAGAAATTACAGGCTTCTTTTCAAAAGAGGCGGCGAGGACATATAAAAGAATTGGTTTGTACATTGCATACTGGTGTAAACCTACAGTATTGTGGTAAAGTAGGAACAAATACCAAATGAAAGAAAGAGGATCAGTAATTGTGGGACTTCCCTTTCTATGTATCTTATTATTATTATTATTATTTGTCTGGGAGAACAGCTAAAAAAAGTTATTATCCTCTGCATGATCTTTTCCTTTCACAGACCAAAAAAGGAAAATCAAATCAGAAATGCACTTACTTTGATCGAGTTACCCATCAGATTCGTAATTATCTGTTGAAATCTCCGAGCATCACCAATTAGCATTTCAGGGACCTTATCAGAAACGTAGGCAGCCAACTGCATACAAGTTTTTTTTTTAATATATATATATTTTTTAAAAAAAGCACGTTAGCTAAAATAAAGATGCAAATGAAGCAAGTGTAAAATAGGAAAATCATCAGAAGCCTAATTGATAAGAGTACCTCGACACCTTTTTCCTGTGATTTTCCTGAAAACAGTGACAAAACATCATCCAGAATAGCTCTCAGGTCAAAGCGCACTGCCTCAAGCTCGAGTTTACCAGATTCAATCTTCGCCTGGTCTAGAACCTCATTAATAAGAGAAACTAAAGCTCTACCACTTCCCTGTGCAGTTTTGACATAATCTTGTTGAGTTACATCTAGATCTGTGTCCATAAGCATATGCAACATCCCTAGAAATTGGACATATTTGATGACATCAGTCTCTTGCTCCAAACAGATGGAAGCATCTGAATAAAAATAGCAATATTAGGGCAAGAACTTGCAGACATACCTAGAACACCATTCATGGGAGTCCTGATCTCATGAGAAACGGTGGCAAGAAACTACAGCAAGTCGCATGTAACATCAGACATTTTATCAACAAATTCTCAATGTGGGGAGACATTTTTGCACTTAAACTAAAAGTAAAATGTACCTGTGATTTTGCAATGTCAGCCGCCTCAGCACGCTTTTTGAGCTCCATCATATCATGATAATCATCCTCAACTTTGGCTATTCGATTTACTGTGGCATGGAATATTTGTCCCACTAGCAATGCAATCACAAGTATGCCAATTGAGGTTGTTGTTGCAAGCCATGGCCAAGGTGGTTTGTGTTTGAAGCTGCATCAACAATAAAACTTCATCAGCAAGATGCAACAGATTACTTTCACCACACCAATTATGAAACATCAAGGGTGGCAATTGAACCCATATACTTCTCTGACACCGAACCAGTACACACTCCTTGCAAGATCTCCTGCTCATGTCCATCACCAGCTCAGAAAAAGAACCACCAATGATGACTCCCCTTGCTTTCTCATAACTACCCTCTTGGAAAGAGTCATGCAGCAGGCTATCAATCTGCCACACCCTTCCATCCTGCACTCCAACACCTGCTCCATGCAACTCCTCATTATCACCCACCCTGTCTCTTCCCCTCCACCCAATCCCTCCCCCAGCACCCCCCCCCCCCAACCAAACAACCCTGAACAAAGACTTGAAAGGCACTCACAATCAGACCACAAATAGCCTCCTCATCCCCGCCAAACACGGCAACATATGGACAGTTCATAGTATATAGGGCACACAAGCAGACATGCATATGAGAAAAAGTACTTACAACTATAATGTGTATGTTTCCATATCTGTGTTTGTGTCTTTAGTTGCAGTTTTTGGACAAGAACAAGTTAAGTCCATCCTAGTAATAATCAACTCCTAACCCCATATTCACCTCTATTACATTTTATAAATATCCTTGCTTATTTTTAGGTGACAATAATATCAGTTAGAAAACATATGAATAATGGAATCCTCTAGCAGAGATAAAGTTAAGATTACCAAAGAACACTCCAAAATAGAGCACATGGTGCAGAAAGTTCAAGTAACAGCATGATTTGGAAAATTTTGACTATGCTTCCACTTTCATTTGAATGATCATAAATGTTTAGGCGTAGGTAAATAGGCAACCTG
The DNA here is from genome assembly GCF_036785885.1 of Coffea arabica. Lineage (NCBI taxonomy): Eukaryota > Viridiplantae > Streptophyta > Magnoliopsida > Gentianales > Rubiaceae > Coffea > Coffea arabica. The sequence goes on along the minus strand of NC_092330.1, from coordinate 45,053,437 downwards.
TGCTCAGTGAGTTAATAACCTGAAAGGACCCATAGAAAACATACAGGAAATAAACAGTGCATGGGTAAAAGAATGCTATACCGGCATCGCATCTCATGCTTGCGGAATGGATCACCAAAGTTGAGGGCACTAACATGCTGCAGCCCATCATCGGATACATTTGAACCGTACATGCTGATAGGATGGGATATATTTGTAGTGTCATAGACATTTACCAGGATAGTTTGCTTGCTTGCAAGCTGTTGAAGTAGCTTCTCTACCAGAGACTCAACGTCAAAGACACCACCTAGGTACCTGCTTGGAATAAGTTGAATACCAGAAGCGTTTGAATAAATCCAGTCTACTAACCAGAATACGTTACAAGCATAAAACTTCTTAGTATCTTCATTAAACCTACAAGTAGCAGTCAACAGTTAGTTTGACAACATACTACTGAAAGGGTTTCATTGATCCAGGAATGACTACTAAACCAAGAAAGCAATCAGTTCCTCTTAGAGTAGTTCAATTGTTGTTTCTTTAGATGCAGTTTGATAGCTGTATGACTAGTTGAATACTTTTCATTCCCTCTTTCTTCCCTCATGTTGTTTTGGGTTGAGAGGCAGGATAAGCCCTAATCCCTAAAGATAGGAGTAATATTTGGAATGCATTCAATACCTCTATTTTCCATTTCCTTTGGTGCAGTAAGAATTTCCATTTCTTTTTTTTTCCACTAGAACTAAAGGAACAAAACCCATCAAAAAGGCCAAGGCAACTGTAATGAAACAAGTCACATTCAATCACTTACCCATCAGTTGCTTGTGTTCTCTCATCTGGGGTTGCATCAGGGGGTAGATCCATCTTGTACACAGCAAAAGTCAATATTACACCTAAGCGGTTTGATTTGATTAGCCTGAAAGGAGCAGTAAGTACACCTTTTCCAGATTCTCTTGCACGCAAGATATTCCCACGATCTTCCTGTGGGGGATCAATACAAGGAATCAAACAAATCTTTCGTTTCTTTCCTAATCTGTTAAGCGGAGCAGAGAAGGTAAAAATGTTTCAAGTTCAAAGCAATCCAAGTCAACTGTGCTGCTGGAATATTACAATTACCAATCCTCTCCATCTTCCAAACATTCAGAAAAACAGCTTAAATTCACTCTATTTGCATGACTGACTAAAGCTGGAAAAGGCCAACTAGAGTGTTGAGACAAATAAAGCTTACCTCTCCAGAGAGCATATCAAGAGAAATTACATGGGCAATAGTATCCTGAGCAAAGATGACCGGAGCATATTCCTCCTGAACTGGCGATGGCTCTGGGACTTCTGAACTATACTCATCTTTATGAACTGGTGTCTGCTCAATACTATCCATTCTCTTAATAGTCCAGCCTTGTTGTTTCTCAAACTGCTCTCTTTCAGAATGAAGCACCCTTACAGCATATGCCACTCCGCTGGTAAGAGGTCTCTCAAAGGCTGTTCGCTCTGTGTACCTTGCAAATGTCATCTATGACATTTGGTAAGTTAGATTGTTCCTGAACAGAACCCTTAAGACAATAGAAAAGCGTCTGGATCTAGTAGTCAGCAAAAGTGCATCATTGAAACAGTCAGGACTCCTATGGTTATATAAAAATGGACACTAATATATTCCTTGAAAATACCAAGAAGCAACTCTCTCTGGCCAAGCACGAGGCATGGGAAAAGAAAGCCACAAAGCTAAGAAAACTTTACGTGAAGCAATATAAGCAAAAGTACCTAGATGACAAACAAGCTAGAATCTAAAGCTCAAATTGACCAGTCGGACAGAGATAACTTCAATCTGATCACATTTTAAGCTGCAAATGTCTCTCTCAAGGTAATTAGGACAACCAAGAGATGCAAGAAGCCAATCACTAGTCTCCATTAAGTAGAACATTTCTTTCATACAGTAGAGGTGATGACAAAAGTTTACCTGATCAATTGCCGAGGGATTCTTGCTGTGGTAGAAGGTTGAAATTAAAATAGACATAGCCTGGATATGATTCATGCTAACGTTGAACTGATCCTGCAGCATCCTAGCTCTCTCATCGCACATGCTTGCAATGGTCTCTTTCCTCTTCTCCGTAGCTAAGGAGCTCATGTACCAGAAGACCGAAACAGAAACTAGAATCCCAACAACTATCCATGCTACCAAAAGCTTCTTCCACCAGTTTCTTCTCACTCTCTTGGGCCCAATGTACTGGGAGTAGTGATGATGGATCTTGAAACTCTTACCTGAGATCTTCTCCCAAAATTTCATCCATAGCTGCTCTCCATCAGCAAGCAAACCAGTCTTTGTGGTCATCACTCCACCATTACTTATCCAATTCAGGGAAAACAAAGACACAAACCAGCAACATAGCACCAGAATTAGATGCCCCACCTTCAATCCAAATCCAATAACATGGAGTAGACTCATCCAAGATAGTGACTTGGTAAAAAAACGGTTCAACTTCAAACAGTCTCGGATCAATACTTTTTCAACCCCTGGCTAAATTTGGGAGAAACTAAAGGACTACCCATCTTCCACCCCCTCCCCCAAACTGTCAAATCTACAGAAACTGTCTAGTTAGACCTACTAAGAGCGTAAAAATTCAAACTTTGGAAGCAAATAACAAAAAATAACAAGGAAATGAGGCCACCGACCTCATAATCAGGAGACAATTAAGTTGATAAGAGCTAAGAAGCCTAAAAATGATTCTATCTTATCCACCCAAACTGCTTGCCAGAGGGAGGACCCAGAATTAAGAGAAGACAAGAAATCCCAAAATGACCCAAGCAAGAATGAAAGAATCCCCCAAGATTCCTACTTTTTTCCCAATTACAGGACAGAATTTTAATTTTTATCCTGTCTACTAGCACCAGCCAAAACCAAGATGAAGAATTGGGCTAAAACAAACCAAACTAGATTCTCTCACAAACTAAATCAATCAAATCAGAAAACAAGAACAACTCAGAAACCATAGACTAAAGCAGACGATAACAGTAGTGACTCCCCCCAACAATAAAATCTGACAGTCAGCATGGTTTGCAGGAAAAGGTTGCCTCGTATTTTTATGGATATTACTAGAGAAGTTTGACTCTCAAGACACAGCCAAGTTAGCTAAACTCTTGTGTAGTTTAGGAGACAGGAGGGAGGCAATAATTCAGAGAAGATTAATGATAGAATAGTAACTAATGTACCAGAATGAATAAAGGCAACAGCGAGAAAAGAAAAAGAAAACTGGATTCAATGGACACTATGCTACAAGAATCTGTGAAAGCGAAGATGAGAAGAATATGGTGGTAGGAAATGTCTGCTAGCACAGGCCATTATCTCTATCCATTCTATCTCCATCCAACCCATTAAAAAAAAAAAAGAGTATTCAAGAAAAACTCATAATGTTTTACTGCTACTACTATTTTATTCATTTCAGACTAATAGGAATATAATAATTGAAGGAATTACGTTCCCAAAGGCCAAGACTCAAAACTCCTATCATCATCTTTTTATTACTAGTAAAAACCGACAAGGGTAGAAAAGGTATGCTCCAAATTGTTCCACAGAGCAAGATAATTCATTGCTTTTTCCACGAGTACTAGAATACTTATGCTGTAACGCTGTTGCTGCTGCCCACTTTTGCTTTTTACACTCTTCTCCACCTGCACGGATGCAGCCCAGAGTGTATTCCAGTACACAACTCCTGCAGCTCATGCCTCAAACCCCACCGCTTAACTGGCCTTTCCCCCTTTTTTTTTGGTTTTCAAGTATTTTAGAACATAAGTAGGAGGGGGAAAAAAAAAGAAGAAGAAGAATGGTAACAATTAGAATGAGAGTCCGCTTTCAAGAATGGGAAAGTACTTAGCGCATAAAGGAATAGAGACCGCGAGAATAGAATTTATTTTGCAAACAGTTAGTTTGATGCTTTGGTAGAGGTAGACTACACTTTTTTTGAGTTTACAGTATTAGTTTTATTACCTTACATGTAATCAAACGCTACGTTTTATCCCTTTGGTCAAATGATAATTTCCCTTTGTTTCTTCTAATCTTAAGGTTCCCACTTCCCATTTGATGAATTTTATAGTGTGTCAGCAAATGGAGTGGAATTGTGGGAAATGGGAGAACCAAAAACATGGGAAAGAAAAGTAGTACTGTAATAAAGAGAGAGGGAGGAAGGAAAGAAAAGAAAAAAGGGAAAAAAATAAAAAGGTTGTGGAAGTCCGGCCCCATGATGGCTACCGTCGAGGTGTTATTATGTTTTGCCTAATTACCCCTGTTTTGGAATCTAAAGGACTAGTGCTGCTGCCTGGTTACAGGTTTACAGCACTAACTTTTGATGAGAACAACATTATTAACTTTTACATTATTAATGCATTTCCCTACCAATTATGTAATAATACACGCTTTTATTTTGATTGGCATCGCATCTCGCTCTCAAAGTTAGAAAAAGAAAATAATAATAATAAACAGAGATGACCCACGCATCAAGAATTAGCACTTAAAGTATCTGCATTGGTTGTGACAAACCCCCCTCATCTACCCATATGGTTCCTAACTACGGGATTTGTCCTCTTCGCTCTTATAAGCAGTTATTTAGTTCTTCAGACATCAGGAAGCAACCAGGTAAGAAAGGACAAAGAGCAGGGAATGGAGTGTGATAAATATGATTAAGGCTTTGATGGGGTAATATGGGTTGATTAGACTAAATCCCCCCCGCCCCCCCAAGATTTCTTTTTGAGACTCTTAGAACCAGCTCAACATGTCATATTTGCATCATTTTATATTCGTTTGATTATTTAACAATGCATAATGCTATTGAACGGGCCGAAATATATCCATGATGCTGGATCACTCTAACCCCAACGGTGAATCGCTATCACTTTTCGATCAGATGATAAGTTCAAACACATAAAGTTAGCAGCTTGTAAACAGCTACTCCGATCACGCTTAGTGCAACAATACAAATTTAAGCGTGTCACTGAAGCACGCTGGTGTCAAACTTGATATGAAAACAGCGAGTCATTACGTTGTGCACAAAGTTAAAAAGGGCCCTTAGCTTGCTCACAGAGAAAGGTTAAAATTTAATATAATCGAGTAATGAAACGCCCGATAATTTAAGGTTGCGTTTGGATTGCATTTTTCATGGATTTTTCGTTGAAAAATTACTGTAACGATTTGATGTATGTGAGGTAAAAAGGTGATTGGGAAATGTGTTCACGGAAAACAAGACCATATTTCGGTAAAAAATGGCTATCCAAGCAAGGCCTAAAATTTTACATTATACGACTCAGCACGAATTGTGCGACATTCGATCTTCGATCAACGATCGATGGAATGCTTTTGTCAAGAAATGGGTGGAGTTTATGAATGTGCTCGTGCCTTAAAATGTTTCAATGTTATTGACAAGGAGCCATAATTTTGTTTTAGAGGTTGAACTTATTATGACTAAAGGCCTCCAATTGACAGTGGTAAATCTTAGCTTAACATTTTGAAAATGATGCGGTATAAAGTGATGTGAACAACGGTAAAAGGGAAAAAAAATGGTATTCGAAATAAAAAAGTAGGGGTAGATTAAATGATGCAGGCGGTTTTGTCACGGAGTGATCGGGGCATCACTACGCCTGATCTCTTTATTTCCTTTGTGTGAGGTGCAGTGGGGCCCTTTTGACAGTGACGTCCCGCGTCAGCATCTGCACCGGTTCTCTGGCGGGCGCCAATGGCATTGTCCGACGTGTAATATCCATAATGGCTTTTACTTTGCAACGCGTCACTGTTGAAGTGGTAGAAAGGTTGGGAAGCATCTGTCTGCCACGTGGCGAAATATGGACAGTCTTAGCCAAGCTAAGCTTTCCATAACTCCTGCTACAAGTATTGTTAATGCCCAAAAAGCGTCTGTTGCTTATCATATTCTCAATGACTAGTTCGAGAATCAAGGCTCCAAATGGCATGCCTCAGCCAGTCAGCCTCACCAAATCAAACACTCCAAACCTCAGAGAAACTTGTTGGTTAATCTTTAACTTTTTTCGACTTGGGATTTTAGCTGGTAAAGTTTTATGGCTGGTGTGTGATCTAAACATGATGAAAAGCCTTGCTTATTTCCCTTTTATCCAAAGTGTATGGGATCACAAGCAGTTGAAAATTATGAACTAACCCAAAAAAAAAAAAGTAATTTTGGTTTAGTGACTAAAATTAAGACTTCAAAAATTAGAAACTCCAGCCTAGTAGTCGAAAAGGTTTTGATCTAATAACTGAAATTGAAAATATTAAGAATTAACAGTCCGTTTGTTTCGGGTGAGAATGTTTTGCAGGAAAATATTTTCATAATTTCCTGTGTTTGGTTGCACAAAAGTTACTGAAAATATTTTCCTATGTAAAATATTTTCACTCATTTTATGGAAAACAACTTTCCTTCCAAACTTACGAGGACTCGAACCCAAGATCTCTTCCTTACACTCCCTCCCCCGTAAACCACCCAACCCAACCCAACCCTCCCCCTAGTATATTCAAAATTAAAAAAAAAACCTCATCCTGCTCATCCTATGCTAGTAATTAATTATGTATAATAGGGACATTCTTTTCTAGAGAAATTTTCAGCAGTGAGAGTGCAAGATATATGTCACAATAAGCATTGCATGTGATTGATATTTGACACTAAATGGTCAGCAATTTGTTTATTACTCAAGGAGATATTTTTTATTCATATATACATTTCTCTAAAATTTTTTAAAGTTAAACAATGAGATAAATTTTCTTATTTTGCATGGGAAGAAGTATGTAGTTATAATGTGTAGAAAGTAAAGATAGAGATAAAAGTGAAAATATTTCAAAAGTTAAACAAACACCAGAAAAATGAAGTAAGAAAATATTTTCAATAAGTTAACCAAACACCAAAAAATGATGAAAGAAAAATGATTTTCATAAAAAATTACTTCCACAGAAAATGTTTTCCCAAGGAAAACATTTTACTTCCAACCAAACAGACCCCTAAAGGTTGTGGATTCGATTCTTCTTTTTGTTTATCTTTCCACTTCTTGAATTTACGAAGAAAAGAAAAACAATAATGATAACTTGAAAGGAAAAGTAACTCAAAAAATGTACGGATACACAAGATTAAAAATCCCCCTCCTAAACTCGACGACAGCTTGGGGACAGGAAGGGCCGTGGAGGGGAGGGGAAAAAAAAGGAACCATCAACCTCCTTATCGGATTCCGAACTGCCAATAGTTAGCTTGTCAATAGACGATAGTACTTATATATTAGTATGTTTTGTTAGCGGGTCACCGAGGCAGAGATCATGAATGGTAAGTAATTTCGCTGTCTTATCAAAAACAAAAAAATAATAAATGAATGGTAAGAAGTAATTAAGTACATCATTTCATCGGAACTTGGACTGGTCGGAGTCATTAAGGACCCTTATCACTGTCATTTGTTCTTAGTATCGTTGCGTACGGCTACACGGTTCTGTATTCAATGAGTTTGTTTGGATAAGAATTTATTTGGATGATTTATTTGATTCAGTTACTGTAGCATTTTTTGTGATGTGATGTATGTGAGATAAAAAGGTGGTTGGGAATTGTGTGTATGATGCAAGCAAAACAAAATCTGAAATTTTGTTTCCAAAACCAAGTTGTCCAAACAAACTCAATCACTTCCATCAAAGTACAAAGCAAAGCGCACATATCTGATGCTTCTCCCTAATTGCCCTTTCGTGCTGATTCTTGCCATATCAACTCTCCAAATGTGATATGATATGAATGTTTACTCTCTCTCGAAGAGTCTTTGAACATAGATAGCTACGTGGCTTTCACACCTGCAAAAGTAGTCGTAGACTTGAAACAATAATGCAGCAGCTAGCTTGTCAGATATCCATTTTGAAAATAATAAAATAATTTTGTTGATTAGCAAACCAAAATTTAGATTAAGTTATCAATTAATATTGGCTCTGAATAGCTAGTGGGTGATGAAGGAAAAGTTAAGCTATATCATATGAGTCGGGAGATATAAAAACATGCATGAACAATAAATAGTCTAAACTGGAACATGATGGTCTTCCGGCTTGTTAAAAAAACATTCCCAAAGTAACTTGCTACAGCTTCTAACCTCGTTGGCCCTTAAAAATTACTGTGGTTGGCTTCTTTAATTAGCCAGTATAAGTAGATAGATAGCGAGTCACCGTACTTAATTGGTGGTCACACAACAGTAAAGAAAAAGACTTGGAAGTCTAATAAAACATGGCCCCGACAAGCGAGGCTACAAAGTCTTGCCGTCTCTCTCACCGCTGGGGATCAACTGGTTTTCCCCTCTCCGGATCCAGGAAATTTAAAGAGTATCACAATACAACATATTAATAGGGAACAAAAAAGAAACATTTTCATACGCGTCTAATTCCGATACCATTCATTATAGATTTTTTTTTTTTTGGTAGAATTGGGTGAAAGTAGTTTACCTAATCACCATTAGTCTCACTTCTTCTTCTGCATTATTATTATTATTTTTTATATTTTAATGCAAGACACTTCACAACTTAGACATAGCCTGCACAAATTTTTTTTTAAAAAAAAATAGTAGAATAGGATTTAAGAAATTGGAAAGAGGAGCGGAAGGGAAATCTCTCTCTCTCTCTTTCTCTGTCTTTATAGTACGTAGAGGAAGGACGACATTTAAAAAGTAAAGAGAAAAAATAAAGATTAGAACTTAAAACCTTTAGGTCAATAGCAGAGGAGGGGCAACATTTAAAAAGTAAAGAGAGAAAATAAAGATTAGAACTTCAAACCTTTAAGTCGTGAAATCTCAACCTCAATCACTAAATCAAGTTTTCCTTGATAATAATAATAGAATATTTAAACTCACTATCTTGCTAGCTAATAAAGCCAAGGGTTTGGCATCTAACTTTTTGATTTTACTAATGAATACATTTGCCAATATCGTTGTTACTTGTTTTCGAAATTCTTTTTTTTTTTTTTTTTATAGTGAAAGGTATACTGCAGAACCAGCAGTATAATTGTCATCATCACAACCATGCATGATCGTAATAAATGGCAGCTGTTGCGTCCAACCCTTTCCACGAATAAAAGGTGCAAAACTGATTGCAGTTTTTGAAATTAATAATGAACTAATTACATCAATTTAGAAGGTTAAAGAAAGACTGACAGGAATATATTTATAAAAAAAAAAAAAAAAAAAAAAGTCAAATACGTTAAGGGAGTTCCTCGTCACCAGGTGAGTTCTGCTACCTAAAGTTGAGGGGAAAAAAAAAACTGCAAAAAATAATCATATTAACACACCGACTTGACCAAGCAATGCATGCATGGAAACTGATCAAAGATGCTTGTTCCTAACTCAGAATTTCCCCTCCGTTTGCTACATGTGTATTGTGTATGTCTGTTAAACTTCTGACCGAGTTCTGAAACAAGTTTATACGCAGCCGCATCTTTAATTAATATTTTAGTGAAAACGTGAATAGGATTTACGTTTTGTCAAAAGTACCTCACGAGAAGAATTGGAATTTTCATCCCCTTCACAGATGGCCACCACCACCACACAGTATATATATATACACACACACACGACTAGCAGCTGCGCAGCGCAAAATTATTATTGTTTATAAACTTTGTGAAATGGAATTTTTACATGCAAAATTATTTGTTTCTTTCCCCTTGGGCTTGCTTGGTGCACAAGAAAAGCCGTAGGGTTCTGTTCGATCCAAATTTCCCATTTCATAAACCAAAAAGCTTTTAATTTTAAATACGATGCCCGACTTCAATTATTACACGTTCATTGTTTGGTGCTTTCACAACTTGCTTGCATTCATATACGTACTATCCAAGATTAAAGAAAGAAAGTCCAAAGGGCGAAAGCTAATTAAGATCATTCTAAATTTGCGTTTGACTCAATCTATTTAACTATTCTTGTGCTGTATTATGTATCTTTTAAGTATTTTCAAAGTACATCTTCTTCATATGCAGGAAATTCAACTCCCGTCAAAAATCACAGCAACATGATCTGTCACGGCTTTCTACTTAATCATTCCATGACCTCAAACCAATTGGTCTAAACACGAAAAAGAAAAAGTGATCAGGCTCACCAAAAATCTCAAAATTATGCTGCAAGTTTTGCGACTTACATTCCTTTTTTTTTTTTTTTTTTTGTTGCCTTCCCCGGTAAAATATTATATCACTATCCCCAAAACCAATCCTCCCGGCGGCCCGGAAACAAAAAAGAAAAAAAGGACTTTCTTGCGTTACATCGTGGAGTAGCTGAAATTCAAAAAAGCGGAGGCCGTCCAAGCTGTCCAGAAACAAATAGTGCCGACATCGAAGTTGATGAAGGTTCGTAAAATGTCATTAGAAAGCTCGACAATTATTCAATCAAACCAAACCCAAGGAAACTCCCTTTGTTCTTTTCGTTTGCAGTATAAGGAACTCTCAAAAGTCGTTTGTCTTGAGAGTAAGACAGTAGGCATTTCAAGATGCGCCTCTTAAATTAATTTATCCCACTGCGCCAGCAATTTATGACTTTTTACGTTGTCAAGTCCTCGCCGGAGTTACAATAAGCTCTTTTTTTCTTTTTCCTTGTCTGTTGTGAACATTTTACCCGCCCACGATTTGACCGTCACCTAGCTAATGCCTAATAGCTCAGCTCCCTCCCAAAAAGTAACCTAGGGAAATGGAAAAGAAAAGTCGAAGAAGAAGAAAGAAATTACACTAGTACTACTACTATTTACGCAATCTCTCAAAAACTCTCTTATGAACAAGCGTTTGCTTTGTCACGGGTCAGAACCAGCAACAGCAAGAAAGACAACTAGCAATGATTAATATATATGTATTCCAGTGACAACATGACTACGAATGAGCGAGCAATGCATGAAGCTGAACTGCGAAACGCAATTAATTAAATCAGGTCATTCAATTTCCAAAGAGTGTTACGTTCCCACTAATATTATACTGCCACTGCAATTAAGGAAAGAGTGAATGCGGCCCCAACACAATGCAGAGAAGGGCGCTAGCTTACATCAAGGTGATCTAGAAGAAGGTGGGTTCAAAGAAAAAGAAAGATGCATGGAAAAAGAAAAAGAAAAAGAAAAAGAAGAGGGCTCGATTAATTAAGAGCTCAAAGTGCAATCAAACGTCTATAGTAATTATTAAATATTCAGCTTCTTCGGCTACTTACCAAATTAAAGAGATGTTTAATGTCAAAGCTTTTTGTCCGATTGATACATACGCTGTTTGTTTGTTCAGTTCTCATCTTGCAAGCCATGTCAAGATGCTGGCTGCCGCCGAAGGCATCAGTTATGTCGCAACAAACATCACTAGCTTAATAGGGACTTTGTCCCTTTGGATGTAGACCCCAAAATTTTTACGCACAGAGGGAGAGAGGGAGAGGTAGGCGTGCGTGCGAGCGATGTAGGAAACAATTAATTTTTACAATCCCTTAAGGATATAGCGTAATGTACATTATTGAATTGCTCGAGTTAATGGGGATATTTTCGGACCCTTAGAAAACATCTGTCATGGTGGGCCAAACAACCCATTAAACAATTGGGATGGCGATTCATACACGCGATTGATGGTGGGAACTCGCCAAACCTTATTCTTGTCTTTTCTTTTCTTTTAAATTTTTTTTTAATAAAAAAAAAAGACGCCAAACCACTGAAAAATATGCATGCCTAATAGGACGATGGACTTTTAGGAATTTATTTTATTTATATGGTTTAAAACCAGACCGACTTCTAGGAGAAAAGAAAAAAGAAAGTATAGGTCATGCTTGGATTGCTTGTTTTCGTCAGAAAATATTATCGTTTTTCATGATCACATTTTCCTATCACCTTTTTTCCTAACATATATCAAATCGCTATATTTTGATGAAAAATGCAATCCAAACACAACCTATAGCTCTTCTACCAGTTTCAAGAAAAAAAAAAAAAAGAAACACGTTTTTCTATTTACTATATGTCTGAACCAAGCATGTAAGCAAAGCATAAGCCAGATGTTGAGAACGCAAAAGTCAAAAACGCTGCCAACTTCTTCTCAAAATCTGTGAATGATGGAGATTCAAATCTTGTAGTATAATAATAATAATAATAACTACGTTCCAGGCAATCATGATCATTGGATCAGGAGAGCCCGGCATGGGGTTACAGTAAAAGATAGTCACCAATTAACGTTCCTGACCTTTTTGTCGATGCGATCAGAGTATGAATTACAAAATGAGGGATGTCTAAACTCTATTAAATTTTTTTCCAAAAAAAAAAAAAAAGGATGTGTATGGACACTTGCAAGCTAGCTAGAGTTACGTAAGAAGGCCAACTAGTTTTCTAATCTTTGATTCTTAATTATTAAGAGTTTAATTGGCCGTTTAATCAGCACCCTCATTTTGGGATGAATTTTTAAAAAAAAACTACTAGTATAGTAGTACTGAAAGAGAAACACATATGATATGATTACCATAAGCAGCAGGCAGGCTTAAAACATCCAATGGGCAGGCACCAGCTGACCACCACCAACCAATTCATCAATTCATAAATGGGACCGGCGCATTTAGTAGCTAATACTACAATAATTAGCAAGTGCAAGCACGTAATTAATTGTTATTAAACATGCCTTTTTTTTCCCCTTCAATGTATGTGAAAGCAAGTGCTATATAATTTTGCAAGTCCGCAATCATTTGAGTCCTTAATGTCGGGCATTCTTTAGTCCCACAAACAACTATGCAGCATACACACTCATTTTCAAAATTTAATGTCGAACCATCTTTCTTACATCGGAATTAAGTAACACGCGGCAATATTTCGTCGGAAGCACAGACGACAAGCGTCCTCTCCAGTTGTTGCTGTCCCCTCATCATTCATCAACACCCCCACCCCCCCGGGGGGGTCCTCCTTTTGCAAACTGTGCATGAAGGATGTGTACTTCTGTACAACCCACCCCCCCCTCCCCTTTTTTTTTTGGGTTAAAAGGGAGAGAGAGAGAGAGCTGGCTTCAATTGCATAAGATAGTTCACATCCCTTAAAATTTTAATTTGCAATTATGACGGGTTATGAATTGGAAAGGAATTAGATTAGAAAAGAATTACGTCAATTTGAACTTGTAATAAAATTATATATATATAATATTTATATAACCTACTCTAATTTAGTCTAAGGGGAGTGAGAGTTTAATAGACCATCAAAAAAAATCATTTAAAAGTGACAACCACAATAAAAATAAGTGACAAGTATATGACGGAAAGTCAAGAATTCACCTCCACTAAAACTGACCAACAGTCCAAGAGGTAGGGGGCTATTGGCTAATAAAATTTTCTATTAATATATTCTTAATTCATGAGGGACGAATTAAAGGCTGCATGAGCATCAAGTTTGTCCATTCCACACAGCGGGATAAATGGAGAAAAAAAAATGATTGAATGGGGGGATGTTAGGGGAGCTGATACAGTCGAACTCTAGCGTCATGTTTAGGGGTGCAAACGAGTCGAACTTGAGTCGAGTTTTGGTTAATCGAACCGAGTTCGAGTTAATTTTGTGAAACTCGAACTCGAGTTCGAGCTCGAAATCGACTTAATTAGATTGAGTTCGACTCGAACTCGATATTGACGAACTCAAGTCGAGCTCGTATTCGAGCCGCTCGCGAGTGGTTCAATTCGCAAAACACCCCTAATCGTGTCTTACGAGTGACTCGATTCGCGAAACACCCTGATCGTGTTGTAAGACTTGCTAATTTATTGGTACTACTTTTTTTTTTTTTTTCCAAGAAAAGGTCGATGCATAGATTAGATCCCACCAGAATGGCACGTCAACAAAGCATTAATGTCATAAAAAAGGGTCGAGCTCAAATACTCGGTGCCTGTGATCAGATGATTGAAAGTCGGAGTACGTGGCTTCCACGCGCAATAAATATTAATGTAGTAAAAAGGAAAAAACAACTTTTTCCTTTCAAGTTTCAACACTCATCAGGTGAAGTGTACTGCTGTTGGCTGTGAAAGGATTACGGGCATAATAGGCAACGGGCATTGGTGATTGGGAGGGTTAAGCACTTCCAGCAGCAAATGTGTGATTCCCCACTTGTCAATGATGAAAGGGCCGATCACTCATCCATCCATCAATACAACTTTATTGAAAATGCTTGCAACCTCATGGGGTCCTCCAGCCCTTGCAGGTCGCAATCCGCAAGCCAAGCAAATTGTTACTATCTTCCAAGCAGGGGAAAAAATATACATACATACATACATACATACATACATACATACTATCTTCCAGTTGTCATCATTGGAAAAAAAAAAAGAAAAAGAAGAAGAAGAAGAACACAAAACAAAGCTTGGCTTGGTATATGGGCGCATATGGTTTGAACAAATTGCATCCAAAGTGTGTAAAATTTTACTAGTTCTAGCTGAATTGGTAAGTTTAGAGTATAAAATCTCCAAACTAAACATATGAAATATAAATTAAGGGCATTGTGTGAAATCAGTCCATACAACATATTTTCAATAGAAACTTGGGGCACAAACGGTTGTTAGATCAATCATTTCTGTTAAATTTGTCTGGCTCCTCAAGATATACATCTATTTTTTCAAAATATAATTCATTTGATCAGCGGATAAAATATAAACAAATTTTTATGAATTTTACACATGACATTAAAAATGATGCACATGCACTAGTTTAAAACTCACCCGTTTTTTTTTTGGCCAATCATAACCATAAATCATTCATGGACGGTCATTTTCCAATGGCTAAACAACTCCGTGCTGTTGCCTTGGTGCCCACCGTCACATGGTATATTCGTCAAGAAACCATCCACAGTCAAGTAATCTGAAGTTCAATTTAGGCTCCCTCATCGTCAAAAGGGCGGAAAAAGGGATAATTTGAGACCCCATGAGTACCATTTCGACGAATTGCGTGTGATTTTCATTCTGATTTTTCTTTTTGTTTCTGTGTGTGTGTCTGCCCCGGGGGGGGGTCTTTGGGGCTTTCTTTGATTAGAAGAAAAGTTATGTGGGGAAGTGAAGTGAAATAAAGTAAAAAAAAAAAAAAGGAAAATTACTTTCCAATGTATTTTTCTTTGGTAAGAAAAATCTTAAGAGAAAATCGGGAGTTAGTGACAGTTAATGAAAATATTGTGAGTAACTAACAATTTTTTTCCAAAATATTGCAGATTTTGTGAGACACAAAATGCAATAAAGTTAAGAAAAGTGCAGGAAAATTTGCTAACTTTCCTGTGAAACAACGAAAAAATAACTCACTTTCTTGCACTTTTCATTGAAATAAATACTACATTAGTACTCTAGGAATTGGACGTCTTGGATTCAAATCCCTTATCTTCTCTGGGTTCTAAAGTTCCACTCCTTTCCGGCTAGACAAAATAATATATATAATACTACATCACCTGTTTTTAGGGGTGTTTTTGAAAAATTTTGATGTAGCAGAGTTTTTACATTATATTTTGAGATATTTTCAGAAAATATTTTGAAATATTTAAAAGTATAAGAGTTTCTATAATATATATTAAGATATTTTTTAAAATTTTAAACTAATTTTTAGATTACTTTTTAGAATATTTTTTAAAATTTTTATTATATTTAAAAAAACTAGTTTTTGAAAAATACTCCCATCCAAACGGAGCTGCGGCGGGAGCTTGAAGCTTGAACTAATAAGAGTCCTATTGTTTCTTTTGGTATTTTGTCTTGTACAAATCCCAAGTCTCCTAACCGATTGAGGGGTGAGAGGGGCTTAGTCTCTCATACCAAAAAGATGAGGCCAATTACGTTAATGGGCCAATTCTCATTTTCTAGGGCCAGTGAGAAATTGAAACCTCCCAGCTCTCATAAGTTGTAACCCAGGCCCAAGTTTGTAAATTTGCCTTGGAGTAGAATGGTCAATAGCCGAAACAGCGTGAAGCGCCAGCACATTTATGACTTTGAACTGTTCAATTTTTATTGGTTTTGTTCTCTTAACAGGGGTGAGCAACTAAAACTGGGAAATGGATCTTCTAGGAAATTGACCTGTATCTTAGAACCAAATACTACTACTGGTTAAAAGGGCAAAAGAGTTGACCAGTTTGTTATCCCTGTCGACGGTCGGACCGATTACTGACCGCACCAGGGAACGGATTAACATTGGGCAAATGTAACAACTGTCATTTCACTGGGACCATACAATTTGTATGAACCTTATTACAATTTGGGTTACAAACGAGTCGAGTTGAGTTTTGAACTTATCAAACCAAACTCGACTTAATAATAGGTAGGTAGGCTCGAGCTCGACGAGGCAAGAAAATTGAGTTCGACCTTGATTCAACCAGGGAAAACCAGACTCGAGTTCGAATCGACAAGACTCGTGAGTTATAGTTCGATTTTTGACTCGCGAGCAGCTCGAATTGTCAGTTCGTAACGTAGTTCGAATTTCTAATTCGTGAGCAGCTCGTTAGCTCGAGTTTCTAGAAATTAATCTAATAAAAACAACAAATTATTATTATTTTTAAATAAATAATAAATATTAGAAATATATATGTAATTTTACTATAAAAATAATATATATATATATAATTTTTTGATCTCGAGCTCACGAGTAACGAGTTTAATATTTTGATCTCGAGTTCGATTTGGCCAATGCAAACTAGACTCGAGTTCGATATTGATCGAACTCAAGTCGAGCTTTGATTCAAGTTGCTCGCGAGCGATTTGGTTCGTTTGCAATTATAATCACAACCGAATGCACTCGTCTTCAGAAATTTCAAGCCGAGGAATTCTTTAGACATTTTAAAAAACGACGCACCACTATGAAGTAACTTTAATGTTACCCCAACAAAAAAAAAAAATGATGTTATCATACACATTGGGAAAAGAGATGGGTTCGATGGTTCAAAAAGCTGGTATGAAAGAGAAATCCGAATTCAATCTTTCTCACTTACACTAAAAAAAATGGAAAAGAAAAATCGTCTTTACCTTGCTATTATTTGTTCCTAAATATTACGGACAAATGTACTCATAATCACTCATCAGTTGCTAGTAACCTCATTTTTTTGTAGGAGGAGTTACCATATACAGTTTAAACCTTGTCCAAAAAAAAAAGTTATTTTTTTGTACTCAGAATCGATGCGGCTAATTACCAAAACAAACCAACTAGTAATTTATTTTAAACAAAATGTATCCGTTCATCCCTTCATCCATTAAGAAGAGTTCAACATGAAGAAGAATAGATAAAACAGAAAGTCATATCATATCATGGTTAAGCATTTTAATGATAAATAAATAAATAAATAAATATATATATATATATATATCATGTGTAGGTAATGAGAAAATAGATAAATCATCAATTTATGCAACAAGTGAACAAACATGAAAAAGTGAACCATATTTTATTCCTCTTGTTGCAAGCCGCAGAGGTAGAGTTACCCATTTAAAAAATGGAGAAGAAAAAAGTTCAAAAGGAGAAGAGCAAAATTAAAATATAAAAAGCGTGAGTTGGGCTGGGCACGTTGTACTTATTTTTTGTTTTGGCATCGCGAGTTAGTGCGACTGTAGCTCAACAACTCCGTAATGGGTGTATTATCACAAAGTTTATCAGTTTCCTAAAATCATTTTGTTTTATACGTTATTCTTGTTTCAGATAAATTCTAATCCACTATTTGATTAAGATTTTTTCCATTTCCTTCTACGTCACCCGCCATAGCTGACGGAGAACATGACCACCAATAACAGATTGCCACGGGCGTAGGAATACGTGTCTGACCCAATTGCCACAATGACCGTGACGCGTCCGTGGTGACCTCTATCCTCTCAAATCCCGTCGCTCCTCTGAGAAGTATGTTCACGTTTATTTATAAATAGCGAATGAATTCGTGGCCACCTGATTTTTAATCATTTGATCGCCGGAGAACAGATCACCCGAGAAATCTCCGGCGCTTTGTCTCATTTCAATTGTTCTTAGCAGTTTGACCCCCCCCCCCTGCAACAATGGTGAGGCTTTAATTTCTTTCGCTCTTCCGCTGTTTTAACTTCGTCAATAACAGTTTTTTTTTTTTTTTGTATTATTATTATCATCAGTAAATTTTATTGCAAGAAATTGTGCGTACATCTTGTGTTTTTTGATTGTTTAATGCATCTTTGTCTGTTTCTGTTGAGTAATTTCTGGGGAAAAACGGTTGAGAAAATGAATCAATGTAGATTTCTAATTCTTGCATACTTTGCCTGCTCTAAGGGTCAGATCTAAATAATTGAAAGGATCTTATGAATGATTCTTTCTGTAATGCATTCATGAATCCTCTTCTTTTTTTTTTTCCATGAGGGGGGGAAGGGGGATGCGATCCAGGTTTTAGATTTAGTCACCCCGTCCCCGTCCCTTTTTCTGAGTGGGGTGAGAGTGTTTTAGGGGGGGGGGGATAAAAAGCCATATTCTTTGGTTATCTTTACAAATTGCTTCGGAATTAGGAACTTTTAGCTGACTCAATTGACTTTGTGATAGAAAGGATAAATCTTTTTCTCTTCACAGTCTTCTTTTGCGAGTCGAGGAGGATCCAGATTCAATTTTTAATCGTTTTTGTTTTATTTATGAAATTGACTGAACCATTGGGAAAATTCCTTTACTAATCAAGCGCTAAAGGTATTGATTCTGCCATTCCACTAGGGAATGGGGTACTCAGTGAGTTGACCCTATGATTTTTAGACTGGTTTAAATAATGAAAATAAAATATCTTGGGCATCCTGGGGAGGTGTGGAACTTAACTAGAACAGGATTGACAGAAGCTGGAAATTTAGGCAAACAGGGTGAATTTGGTGATGGATTTACGTCAAAAGGAAGTTATGACATCCGGGCCAATTTTGTGAGGCAGGTATAGATACTAACATAGCAGTTTTATCTGTTCGTGTTTCGTCGTAGGTGATCAGGCATTCTCTTGCCAAAATGGGTCAAGTAGGGATTCGAGGATTTTACTGTCAGTGGATCTCTCAAGGGATTGGCATGTGTGGCACTATAGTATACACATTAGATGGTAGAGAACAAAATCACGCTGGTTTGACACTATACATCTTGATGCAGTGTCGTTAGATTGGTTTAGGGCTGTGGCTTTTGCTTACTTCCACATATTTGAAACTGTTACCTTTCTAGCATTGAGCTGGTTAGTATCATCTACAGTTGCGCTATCCTGACTTTATCTGTTCGTGTTAAGGAAGGATTCAACAAAGCTATGCTTTGAATTTTAGGACTGGTCTTGTAAATGTGGGTCTGTATTATTGGTGGATCTTGATGCTAATTCCCACGTCTTGTGGGTTGCTAGATTTTATTGTTTGCCTCAATTGAGAAACAGGTATTAACAATACGAGGCATAGTAACTATAGAATAATTTTTTTGCAGACTACATCAAGGCGTCTTGCTGATAGGAAGGTGGAGAAGTTCGAGAAGAACATCACCAGACGGGGAGCAGTTCCTGAAACTAGTACAAAGAAGGGAAGCAACTACCCTGTCGGCCCTATCTTGCTTGGTTTCTTCGTTTTTGTGGTCATTGGATCATCTATATTCCAGATAATTAGGACAGCAACAAGTGGAGGAATGGCTTAACCGTCCAGTGGTCAATTGACCAAATACCGGCTGCCAGTTGTAGTGTTTTTTTTTTTGCCTGTTAGCAGGCAAATGTAGAAATTAAAGTGAATCGTAGCTAGATAAAACTTTGTTTGTGTTTAAAAGACTGATGGAACACACAGTTTTTCTTATATAGCTGAACCTTTTCTCATTCAATCGTTGCTGTGCTTTTTTGCCTGTTGAGTCAAATTTGGGTCGTTTTTTCTTGTTTCATTTCGTTTCTCATTCATTTGACTCCTGTTGTTCTGACCGATCATTATCTTCCTGGTTTGACAAAGATCCGGATGAAACAAGACGAGATGGGCTTTCCTTGTTGGCTTGTATTTGTGTCATAAAAAGCTATTAAATTTGTTTGATGGGAAAAAATCGACTTTCCCATGAAGAAAGATTTTGGCAAACTAATGTATATTTCTTTAGTAGTGTGGACATCAGCCTGCATTTGATGTCCTCGCCACCGGAGGCAAGACAACTAAATCTAGGTTAGCGGGATAAGGAGCCCACAAGCCTGATCCTGTCCTACTCATCATCAAAACTGCTAGTTCTGTTCTTTGCGTTTGCGACGGCGTGGTTCTGTCTTGCTCGGAAAAGATTGCCACCAAGCGTAGGATCACAATTTGTGAACAGAAAAAAGGCTTGAACAAATCCCCCTGACCTATACGCAACATAGCCAAAACTGAGCTGGTCCGTCGGTGTGACCATCCATGTCCACCTCGTTGAACCAAAGGCGGCTGAACGAGTTATTTAGTGTTGTATGTTCCCTTACGACGATTGCTCCCTCGGGCACGTCCGCAATAGGATACGTAAATAGATTAAAACATGGTGTAACCTAATGAAAATTTACACAATCGGTTAAAAATTCTGCAAAGCTTCTTTGACGTGCTCTTGGAAAAGATTTTGACGCATCTAGGATCATGTTACAGAGCCAAGGATGATAATCACGTCAGACACACAACTCATGCTACTGCCTACTACAAAACGCCTTACAACGTATTCTATGTCAGATGTTAGTATGCTGCAGCTACGTTTACATTTCTTGACAATGAACAATCCGTCCTCCTCTCAATTCTATTCCATGCACCATAAACAGGTCCAAAGGAGTCTGTGGTGGGCTCCAGGAGCACATCGGTCAGGTCCACACACACGTCGGTCCGGCCCAAGAGCTCGGACAGGAGGAGCTGGACTAGGACGCCAGGTCGGCTCACAGGTCCATACGAGCGCCGCCCCTCAAGCTGATGGGCTGCGAGGTCCGCGCCTTCAAGACCGTGTCATGGAGCCCTAGGAGCCGTTTTCCTCCCCAATAAGGACTCCTTGTCCTACCAGGAAGCAAACACTTGGGACTCTATAAATACCACACGGAGGAAGAACACAAGGTACGCTATGCATAACACAATCTCTACCCTCCTACCCGTAAACCTGTTCTGACTTGATCGTCGGAGTTGTTCCAGGGGACCTATCCCCGCGGTTCGCTTACGTGCAGGTCGGACGATTAATCAGATCATTCCACAAGCCCCAGCACAACTCGGATCTTCACTTCGGCAGTCGCATCAATTGGCGCCGTCTGTGGGAAACGTTTTCTTCTTTTTTTTTTTCCGCGAACAACATGCCGAAGACTAGATCTCAGAGGAATGTGGATGGTACTGAGGGGGGCGCTCAGGGCGGCCCCCAACCAGTTCACCAGGAAGCCAACACAGGGGAGGTAAGGGTCGAGCTCTCGCAGATCTCGCCGGAACAACTGGTGCAGTCGGTTGCCGCGAACTTGCCTACCTTTGAGGCTATTGTGACGTACCTGAAGGGACAGTCTGGACAATCTGGCGCGATGAAGGGACAATCTGGAGTCCCTCCCAGTCCGGAGCGTCGGGTGCGAAAAACGGGCAGAACAGGGAGTTCGGAATCTCGATCTGGAAGCCCCAGGTCGAAGAGGGCGAGAAGGGATATTACACGCGAGCAGGTCCAGGTGCCAGAGCCCTCTCATAGGAATTCCCGAACTAGCCATCCGGAGCCCGCTCTGAGGCCTTCTCGGATGGAGATCCCTCACAGGAAGGAGGATTATCAGGTCCAGGATGAACTGGATCTCCTGCTGGATCCAGAGGCAGATAGGTACACTCCCTCTCCCTTCATACCGGATATCGAAGATTACCCTCTGCCTGCCAAGTTCAAAATACCATCCATGAAGTCCTACGACGCGACCACAGATCCGGAGGATCACTTGTTTGCATTCCTGACTCAGATGCGCCTTCAGACAGCTGCTGATGCGGTCAGGTGCAAGACCTTTCCGATGTTCTTGGAAGGAAAAGCCCGACAATGGTTTCAGGGTTTGCCTCCCAGGTCAGTTCGGTCGTTCAGCCGGCTCGCGCGGCTGTTCGCGGCCCAGTTCGTTTCCTCCCGCGCTTATTCCAAAACCACGGCTCATCTGATGACTGTCCATCAGGGGCCCGAGGAGTCATTGCGTGAGTATATGGTACGGTTTAACAACGAATCCCTTCAGGTGCGGGACCGAGATGACAAGGTGGTGATGGCTGCCTTCGTCAACGGGTTGCGCAAGCAGAAGTTGTATACGGAGTTCGTAGAAAGACCTCCCAAGTCCGTCCGGGAGATGCTAGATCGAGCCCACGAGAAGGCGAATGCCGAGGAGGCCAACCGTCTGAAGGGCGTCCAGGAAAGGTTGCGGGATGACAAGCGAAGGAAGGGTGCCGACCTGGGGGAGCCACGGCCAGGTCAGGACCGAAAGAGCGTATCCGAGCGCTTACCTCGGAGCCGACCTTGGGAGAAGGAAAAGACCTGGACTTCGCTCACAGCGCCCAGGGCTCGGGTTCTGGCCGTGATGGAACAGCAAGGGATCTCTCGTCCTCCTCGGCCGCTGGGGGGCGACAAAATCCAGCGAGATCAGGGTTTGTATTGTTCTTACCACAGGGATGTCGGGCACGATACTGAGGACTGTCGGCACCTTAAGAAGGAGATCGAAAAACTGATACGAAGAGGTCATCTTGGACAGTTCGTCCGTGACGGGCGAACGGACCAGAAGCCAGGAGGGTTCAAACGAGATCGGACGGCCAGTTCGCACGACCGACCTCGAGGTCCTCGTGATCGAACTCCGGAGCAGGGGGTTCAGAACCTAGCTGGAGTAATCAACACTATTGCAGGGGGACCTGCTGGAGGAGATAGCCACACGGCTCGACGAAACAACCGACCTCCCCCTAGCGGAGAAAGCTCGAGCAAGCGTTTGAAGATGTACGAGGAAATCATCTACGGGCCAGAGGACGCGGTACCTTTAGCCTCTAATAATCATGAAGCGATCGTGATAGAAGTTATCACGTGCAACTACAAGGTAAAGAAGGTGTACATCGACAATGGGAGTGCCATCGATGTGCTGTATTACAAAACCTTCAAGGAATTGCAGCTGGAAGACAAGCAGCTCATCCCAGTTCGGACTCCCTTGATTGGTTTTGCAGGTCCGCCGGTTAGACCAGAGGGGATGATAACCCTCATGGTCACGGTAGGGGAGTCACCGAAGTGCCGGACTGTCCCGGTGAACTTTGCGGTGGTAAAGGAGCCATCCTCCTACAATATGATACTGGGACGACCTACCCTAAACGCACTCCGAGCTGTCTGTTCAACCCTGCACCTTAGCATGAAGTTCCCGACGCCTGATGGGGTGGCCGAGGTGATGGGAGATCCGGAGGTAGCTCGGGCCTGTTACATCGCAACCCTCAAAGGTAAGGAGAAGCTGGTGGCCCAAACGACCTGTTTGGAGCCCTGGGAGCCTGCTGAAAGGGAGGAAAGGCTGGAAACGGATGAGAGTCTGGTCGAGTTGTCCATCCGTCCCGAGCGGCCTGATCGCGTAGTAAAGGCCGGAGCTAGCCTGAGCGACCTGACACGGAGAGCTCTGGAGTCCCTGCTGGAGGAATATGCCGAGATCTTTGCATGGAGTGCTGATGACATGCCGGGAGTCCCACCCGAGCTGGCAGTTCACAAGTTGCACGTTGACCCAAACATCCAGCCAGTGAAGCAAAAGAAGAGGAGCTTCGCTCCTGAGCGCAACGAGGTCGTCAAGGAAGAGGTAGGCAAGTTGTTGGAGGCCAAAATTGTGAAGGAAATTTACTATCCGACCTGACTGGCTAACCCTGTGCTGGTCAAAAAGGAGGACAGGGCCTGGAGGATGTGCGTAGATTTCACCGACCTGAACAAGGCCTGTCCGAAGGATTGTTACCCCCTCCCTCGCATCGACCAGCTAGTCGATTCGACCACTGGGTACGAGATCTTCTGCTTTCTGGATGCCTTCAAGGGGTATCACCAGATAGCTCTGGACGAGGCAGATCAGGAGAAGACTGCTTTCATCACCGAATACGGTACGTATTGTTATACCACTATGCCATTTGGATTGAAAAATGCAGGCGCGACCTATCAACGGCTGGTCAATAAGTTGTTTAAAAACCAGATCGGCCGAAATATGGAGGTGTACGTGGATGACATGCTGGTGAAAAGCCGAACTCAAGAGCAGTTCATCAACAACCTCAGGGAAATCTTTGACGTCCTACGGAGCTCGCGGATGCGGTTGAACCCCAAGAAGTGCACCTTCGGGGTTAGGTCGGGCAAGTTCCTGAGGTACATGATATCCAAGAACGGGATAAGAGCTAATCCCGACAAGGTGAAAGCTATCATGGACATGGCTCCTCCCCGAAACATAAAAGAGGTCCAGCGGCTAGCTGGCAGGATGGCGGCCCTGAACAGGTTCCTGTCGAAGTCTGCCGTTCGGGGTTCCCCCTTCTTCAGGGCCCTGCGAAGAGGTCCCCAGTTCGAATGGACTCCCGAGTGCCAGCGCGCGTTTGACGAGCTCAAAGCCCACATCGCACGCTTGCCAGCTTTGACCTCTCCCGCACAAGGAGAAGTCTTATTCATCTATCTAGCAGTTGGGAAGGAGGCGATCAGTGCGGTACTAGTTCGGGAAGACGGTAAAATCCAGAAACCCATGTACTATGTCAGTCGAGCTTTGCAGGGGGCGGAGCAGAGGTACACCTCAATTGAGCGGTATATTCTAGCATTGGTGCACGCGACCCGGAAGCTCAGGTCGTACTTGCAAACTCACCCCGTGGTGGTCATGACCGACCAACCTCTCAAGCAAATTCTCTCAAAGCCTGATGCATCAGGAAGAATGGTAAGGTGGGCCGTGGAGCTGTCTGAATACGATCTCAGCTACCAACCCCGCACGGCCATTAAGGCTCAAGCATTGGCAGATTTCATAGCCGAAGGGATCTCCTTTGGGCAAGAACAGTTGCAAGCCGAGCTAACCAGTGGCGCAGTCAAGGCCATGCAGGCCAGAGGAACTGTCGAGGTAGCGCAGGCCGCCGAGACCAAGTCGACCCAAGACGTAGCTGAGGCCAGGCAGGTCGGAGAAGCTGCCGAGGTCGTGAAAGGCACTCAGACTCCCATGGTTGAACAGACCATAGACGCAGTCGAGGCCAAGCAGGCCGAGGGACTTGCCGGGGTCGGACAGGCCACAAAGGAAGCCAAGGCCGAACAGGTCAAAGAGGCTGTTGAGGTTGAACAGGTCACGGGCCAGGTCGATCAGACCATCCCGACCTGGACACTGTTCGTAGATGGATCTTCAAGCAAGGACGGATGCGGAGCGGGACTTCTCCTGACCAGCCCCTTGGGGGATGAGTTGGCCTACGCCCTGAGATTTGATTTCAGAGCCTCCAACAATGAGTCCGAGTATGAGGCTCTGATCGCGGGGATGATGATAGCCCGGAAGCTGGGGGCTGAGTCAATAGAAGTCTACAGCGACTCACAGCTGATAGTCAACCAGGTCGGGGGAAGTTACGAAGTTAAGGAGGAGCCCTTGAGAAGGTACGTTGCCAAAGTACGTGAGCTGGAAACTCAGTTCAAATTGTTCACGCTCAAGCAGGTGCCGCGAAGCCAAAATAAGAGGGCGGATGCACTGTCCAAACTAGCCTCCACCTCGGTCGGCACGTTGAACAAAGAGGTCTTGGTTGAGATCGTTCGAAGTCGGGCGTATGACCAGGTAGATGCGGCGGTCATCCAAGTAATAAGCTCGTGGATGGATCCCATCGTGCGGTACCTAGCTAATGGGGAGCTCCCTCCAAACCGGGTGGAGGCACGTAGGGTCCTCCTCAGGTCGCGGGGATACGAGCTCTCGAGTGGGGTACTCTACAAGAAATCTTACCTACGCCCCTGGCTGAGGTGTATCACTCCGGAGGAAGGAAACTACATCCTGCGGGAGCTGCACGGGGGCATATGTGGAAACCACGTCGGCCCAAGGGTTCTGGCCAAGAAGGGAATGCTGTCTGGATACTACTGGCCGACCATCTTCCTAGACTCAGCCGACCTGGTAGCTCGGTGCAAATCCTGCCAGTTGCATGCGCCGATTCATCACGTCCCAACTCAAGAGATGATCCCTCTTCAAAGCCCCTGGCCTTTCTTCCAGTGGGGGATCGACCTGTTGGGCCCATTTCCCCGAGCTCCAGGAGGTTATGAGCATATAGTGATGGCAGTGGATTATTTCACTAAATGGGTGGAGGCTGAGCCCCTTACCACCATTAGCAGCAGGTCGGTTCAGAAGTTCCTCTGGCGAAACATCGTCTGCCGATTTGGTATACCCCATGTTCTGGTCTCCGACAACGGGCGTCAGTTCGCCGACAGTGCGCTTCAAGGCTGGTGCTCGGAGCTCGGGATCCGACAGCACTTTACCTCAGTAGGGCATCCCCAAGCCAACGGGCAGGTCGAGAACGTTAACAGGACCATCTTGCACGGTTTGAAGACGCGGATTGAGCTCGCACGAACTGGATGGCTGGACGAGCTGCCAACCATACTGTGGGCATATCGAACCACTCCCTGAACTGCTACCCAGGAAACTCCCTTTGCTCTAACGTATGGGGCAGAGGCGGTGATCCCTGCGGAGATCGGAGTCCCTTCGTGCAGGGTTCAGAATTTCATAGCTCGGGACAATGAGGAAGAGCTACGTCTTAATTTGGACATGCTGGAGGCCAGGAGAGAGGAAGCGGCCATACGTATGGCCAAGTATAAAGGGCAGATCGCACGGCATTACAATGCTAGGGTGAGGCCTCTGTCTTTCCAGCCAGGGGACCTGGTTTTGAGGAAGAACAGTGTAAGTCGGCTTCAGGGCACAGGCAAGCTAGACTCAAACTGGGAGGGTCCCTATGTGGTGAAAGAAGCAGATCGAGCTGGGTACTGCAGGTTAGCCCACCTCGGCGGGGAGGAGGTCCCTCGTACCTGGCACAACTCCAACTTGAGGATTTTTCGTTAAGATCGCGCACGATAGCTCGTTTTAAGGTCAAGACTTTTATGAATATTGATGTTTTTCGTTAATAAGTCATTTTGTTATAGGGGATAGCTCATTTAGGTCGGCGATGGGTCGAACTGATGTATCTTAAAAGTTATGACAAGAAGTTTTACGAATGCGGCTAAGTATGAAACAAAGGAAAAGTTCTTCATTTCATTCAAGCAAAAACTGTACAATGGTTTGAGCTCTTACAAAACGAACTGTCTACTAGCAGTTCGAGCCCTAAAAATTCTACTCTAGTTCCTCTAGTTCTCGCCCTCCTCCTCCTCTTGCTCAGATTCGGGGGTGGTCACTGGCAGTAGAGGATCAGCAACCAGATCGGCCAGCCTCCGTCCATGCGTGTAGCCTTCCACCAGGCGGTCGAGCTGTTCCACGGCCAGAGGGTTGTAGCTGGGGAACTTGCTCAGGTCAAACCCAGGCAGGCCCAGCCTTTGCACTTCATCCAGGGCTTGAGAATACCCATGATGCAGCACGGGAGTATTCAGGATGGCCAGGTCGCCCCTAAAATCCTCCGACCTGAGGAAGGCCCGCACGCCCTCTTGGGCTCCCTCAGTCCTAGCCGCCTCGACCTGGGCAGACAGCTCGGCGCTCCTCTTCTGCTCCCCATGCAGCTGGGAGGTCAGGTCGGAGTTCTTCTTTAGCTCCAGTTCAAAGTTAGAGTGAGCCTGGGCGAGCTGCTTCCTCAGACCTTCAGCTTCTGCCACAGCTGCTTCGTTCTGGCTGAGCAGTTTCTCGTTGGCCGCCCTCGTCTCGCTCATCAGGGGGAGGAGGCCCTCGTAGCGCTTGGCCAGCTCGGAACCAACCAGGTTCACCTGGGCCGCGCCTGTGTAATAGTAGTCGAGGAGGTCAGACGCCTCCATGGCCTTGACCAAGCTGTGGTCCCTTGGAAGGATGGCCCCATGAGCAAGCTCCCTGGCCACCTCCGGGAATTGAGCTCGGTCGTTTATGGAGAGCTTCCACGGAGGACAGAAGTGCATTGGGTGTTGGTGCGTGATCAGTCGCGTCTGCGGGTCGAATAGCAGGGTAGAACTCTGGCGTTGCCATAAGTTAGGAGGAGCGTCAGCTCGGGCTTGCTCCTCGGCGGTATTCACGCCGTAGTGACCACCCTGGTCAGGTTCAGGCGTTGACCTCTCTTCCTGAACTGGGGAGGAAGTCGCCTCCACTCTTGCCCTCTTTGCGGTTGTCTTCTTCTTCTTTTTCTTCCCAGCCTCGATAGCTTTGGCGGACTGAGCAGGAGTTGGCTGAGGCGTCGGAACTGGTGCCGAGCTGGTTGGAATAGCCGAGGAAGGCTGGGTAGTAGCACCTGGATTGCTGGCTCCTCCGATGGTTAAAAGGGAAGAAAACCTCTTCACTGCAAAAAGCAGAAGCCCAGAAGGTCAGTAGATGCACAAAACCAAGAGAAGAAAGAAAAGGAGGGCCGGATCGTTTACAAGAGGTCAGCTCGTCTGGCGAGAGCGGCCTATTCTCTGGCGAGGGATCTGAGGGGTTAGCTCGGATCAGCCCCGCCGCCCAAAGTTGGGCATTGCTGAACTCTTTCACCTCCAGCTTCTCGTCTGAGCTGAGTAGGCGGCTGAGCTGGGCTACAGGAAGTGGGTCGGGAAGTGGATCCGAAACCTGAGTCTCCGCCCTCCAGGTTAGAGGGGGAAAGCCCAGGTTCTTTACAAAGAAGAAATAACGCTTCCAGTCTTTGATAGAGGAAGGTGCTCCCGTGAACAGCTCGCGGGTGGGGGTTTTCGCTCCACTCCGGCGGGCAAAATAGAACCACCCAGGCACCTTCCCGCTAACTTTCATCTGGAAGAAGGCTTGGAACAGGTCATGAGAGAAGGGGATTTCTAGTGCTCGGCAGAGAAAAAAAAAGCCTATGATGGAGCGAACTCCGTTGGGGATGACTTGAGTTATGCGGATACCCCAGAAAGTGAGAATGAAGAAGAAGAAGTCGGGAATAGGCAGGCGAAGACCAGCCATCAGCTGGTCCCTGTAGATCGCTACGAAGCCGGGAGGAGGTCGGCTGGCGACCTCCCCTGGTTGGGCAGCCCTAGGTTCGAACTGGGCTGGGATTTCATATTTTTCGGCCAGCCCGTCAACATCCTTCTGTCCCAGGGCTGGGGGGATAGTGTCGACCTCTCCAAAGTCGCCACTAGGTCCTCCCGAGGTCCCTGCGGCCATCTGAGCTGAAGCTGCCTGTTCCGCAGCCCCGACTAGAGGCTGGGCAGTTTGCTCGGCTGGGCTCATTATTGGGACAGGAGATGGGATGGGGGAAGGCGCGGTTACTGACCCAGATGAGATGGAAGGAGAAGAACTTGAGGGGTCGGGAGAAGGGCTATCTAGGAGTATGGGGCTAGCTGCTCTGTGCCTAGGGGCCGAACTGGTGACGTCAGAACTATCAGAACTATAAGAAGACATAAAAAGGAAAAGGAAACTTACTGATGGAAGGAGATCAGATGAAAAGCTGATCTAGGGAGGGCGCGAACTGACTCTGGGCTCCTAAGGAAGGTCGACCCGATGTGTTCTGAAAGAAGAAAGTGTGGAGTAGCGAGCTAAGGGTGAAAGGAGCGAACTGATAGAGTGAAGAAGGAGGAGTGAAAATGACGCCCAGGAATCCTATTTATAGGCAATTTCACAGGGCGGGAAACTGAGGAGACGTGCATTTATTTGAGCCGATTATGGGGAACCGTTCCTGACCGTTGCAGCTGGCAGGCGTGATGATCGAGATGATGGACGCGAACCGACGCGGCGGTTGCGTGCTCCACTTACGGACGAGGGCCCCACACCGAGCTGCCACGACGCACGATCGAGATGATTGACATGAACCGACGCGACGGTTGCGTGCGCCACTTACAGGCGTGGACCCCACACTGAACCAACACGATGCTAAGAAGACGGCTAGACTCACGCGCACGTTCGATGACTCTAGACTAAAGGGGGGGCTAGTGTGGTGGGCTCCAGGAGCACATCGGTCAGGTCCACACACACGTCGGTCCGGCCCAAGAGCTCGGACAGGAGGAGCTGGACTAGGGCGCCAGGTCGGCTCACAGGTCTATACGAGCGCCGCCCCTCAAGCTGATGGGCCTGATGGGCTGCGAGGTCCGCGCCTTCAAGACCGTGTCATGGAGCCCTAGGAGCCGTTTTCCTCCCCAATAAGGACTCCTTGTCCTACCAGGAAGCAAACACTTGGGACTCTATAAATACCACACGGAGGAAGAACACAAGGTACGCTATGCATAACACAATCTCTACCCTCCTACCCGTAAACCTGTTCTGACTTGATCGTCGGAGTTGTTCCAGGGGACCTATCCCCGCGGTTCGCTTACGTGCAGGTCGGACGATTAATCAGATCATTCCACAAGCCCCAGCACAGCTCGGATCTTCACTTCGGCAGTCGCATCAGAGTCCTTTCTCACACATGATTCTGAAGGTTAACAAATTTGGGGTGGCCGAAGTATGGACGCAATTTGCCAGTAATTACTTTTTACTACCTAGAGGAAAGAAAAAGAAAAGGAAAAAGAAAGAGTCTCCACTCTTGCAAGTGAACCACCATTGGTACACAAAATCTTACCAGATCACTCAGAAAAGAGATGGTACGAAGAAAGTCTCAAGATGTTGTGGCTTTGATCGAGATCCTCCATGGAACGCCCCACCGCCTCCACAACGAAATGCTGCATGGCAAAAAGAAAACTAAAATAATCAATTTTCAGACTTGTACGCTTAGTCATGTATTAACTCTTTTCTGCATAAAAGAGGAGAGCATCTTCGCTGTCTTTAATTTACTCAAGTCTCTAATTGAGTTCACTAACTTCAGCCTTTTCGTCAAAGTTTAATTAGATAGGTTATAGTGCTCGTTTTACAATACACTCGTTGAGAAATATGATTGCTTTCTAGTCCATATGATCAATCAAAAGCACTTATGATGAAATACTACTTGATGCTAATCTTCCCAGTTGCGAACAGTTTTCTAGTGCAGTTGATTCAATAAGTTTCAGCCACAAATAGAACAGTAGCAACCCTTTCACCATTTGCAGCGCCCTTTGCTGGTTGACTTTGGATTACCTCATCAAAAGGCAGGGAATCCTGAACTTAAAAGAAAAGTTAGCTGCATTTCCCCCACCAAGTAGTACTACTGTAGCAACGCAGGGAATCCCGAACTTCAGCTTAAAAAGTACCGTAGTAGTAAGCAAGGGAAGGTGCAAATCCAATTAGTCATTTAAGTTTCCCATCAAGTAGTAAAGCAGCCCAAGTCAACATAACAATGAATTTTAGAGACCATTGGACAAGATTTACAGCGTGGCCATGAAAAATAATTATGACTGAAAGGGTACACCCACACAAGGGATTACAAGCTTGAGCAGGCCGAAGCCACTCTTGAAGTCATTCTAATGATCTTAACCAGCTGAAAGAATGGTTATTAACCATTCTGAACTGCTTAAAATTAATAAGGCCATTGCCTAGATGTTTGTACAGGAACCAAGGTACAAATTACTCTTAAAGTCCCAAGGGTGGTGTTCATATTCATAATCATGGAATGTAGCCTGAAGATGGCAGTGGAAAATGTTTGCAGCCCATCCCAGATGAATTTTCACATTGGAACAGCTATCACTTTGACATGATAGCATCGAGCAGTGACAAGAGTCAACAAATCAAGCAAGAGCTGTCAAACATGGATGAAATGCAGTGCCACATGCAATCCATTGCTTCTTTCTCCCACGTGGCAAGACACAACCTGGAACCTTCAGCCATTCCCTGCTTGATAAATCATACGTAACAAGCCGATTCATTTGTCTTGATCTCAGGGATAACATAAGCAAACCTTTGTTGCCCAAGCATGTCATCCTAACGTGCTTTCCGTAAAAGTCTAAGCACCATATGTTTGGCATTCTGTCAACCTCCTTCCACAAGAGAGTCATCTTTTGCAGCTCCCATATGCAGACACATGTAGCAGCATTCTTTGTGAGCAAGCCCACAAGCATGATCCTTCCCTCAGACTCTGCAAGTGTGTGGTCACTCAGGTGCAGAGGGGCAGGGATTATGAACTGCTTCCAACTCCCAGAAATTGTATCATAGGACACAATCCCATCAGGATCTGATCGCATGAAGTAAAGCATGCTATCAATAGACACTGCCTGGGACCTGAAGTTCAGTGCAAGAGGGAGATTAATATTGGGGGGGATGCTTCCTGGCCGAGTCCAACTGTTCTGTGTGGAGTCATAAACTTCATACTCTCCATCACTACCAACCCAAAGGATCTTATAACCCCCACTTGTGGATTTCCCATTCAAAGTCATGCCAACAGCCACGCGGGACCAGACCTTAACAGATCTAGCAGGCAACTCCCTAAAAGATCTTGTAAGAGGATTGCATACATAGAAACTGCGGTGTGCAATATCAAGGAAACACACGAGGCCCCCTGCCGAAGCCACTGGCAAGACAATTAGCTTAGTCGGCAATGCGGGAACAGTTGGGTGGTGCCATTTCTTTGACGTTGGGTCATACATTGCTCCGGTGTTCACATTTTCGTGAGTGATGGTGTAAAACCAAGGTTGGGATGGAGGAACTTCAGCACACTGTTGGGAGAAACTTTGAGAAGTAAGTAATGAGTTCCACTTTTGACAAACTGATCGAAAGCGAAAAAATGTGGCTACGGGGAGCCTTGCAATAACAGCTTCAAAAAGGTCCTCCGGAAAATCTTTCCAAATTGTCTGCTCCATAATCTCAGTGGACCTAGTAGTTTCTGTCAGTTTTCCACGATTCCGTTCTTTACGAGCTTTCTTGACTGGTGGTGGCTTGCCAGGCTCCAACATTTTGAGATTTTCAGATTTTCCAGCAGTCATTATAAGATTGTAGCAGTTATCTTTTATGGAGTTATCATCGAGATTAAAAAGGCACCAGCTGCACAAAAGAATAAGCTGTACACTCAAATATTCCCCCTTAAGAAACTTTAGACAGGGCTGAACAACCAGTGACAGCTTGAAACTCCCGACAAATGGCCAGTGGCCCAAAGATGATTGTTAAGAAACATCAATGTGAAAATCCACAATTTCGTATCAATAAAACTAATTTCAAGAGGAAGTTGGTAAGATGGTTGAAACATGATAAAAAAATTGACAGACAGTAAAAAGAGGTGCATAATTTTCCATGCTGAAGATCAAAAGTAAAATTGAAAGTTAACAGAGTAGACCACAGTAGACACACCAAATAAAGAAAAAAAAACAGAACACGTATGCTTCAGTCCTTCAGCAAAGACTTCTGTAATAATTACCCGATTGTTGCATCCAAATGAGTAGTTACGTGACATTGATCTCTACAGGGGAGGAGGAATGGGTTGGATGGTACGGGGGAAAGGAGTGTAAGTGAGAGGTCCTGGGTTCAAGATGACCTCTCACTTACTCTAGATATATATATATATATATATATAACATTGATCTCTACAGTATTTCTGGAATAACTTGAGCCACATACACTGTCAAATGATTAACTAAAAAGGAATCCAGAGTTATTGGTTAAGATACTTTAATCTTGTCTGATCCCTAATTTCAGTATTGTAGAGTCTAGAGGTGGTGATTCATTCTATGATCATATCTGCACTAATGGATGCAAATGATTAGAAAAAAAGATCATCAGAAACCAGAGAGCAGAATTTTTATGCAGGAAGATGTGATGCCTTGAGATCTGGGAAAAACTTTCAAATAAATTTTATTTACAAGCATTTTAAAATCTTAAACTCCATCAGACTAGATCACTTTTTGATTACACCAGCAAAAGTTATCTCTTTTGACATATTCGCATCTTAGCTGTTGGAAGAACAGTGTCAACTATGTCTCAGAGCAGGAAAGTTGTTAAAATTCCTTAACTACTAAACGTTTTAATTCAAGAAATTTTAACATTCTGCGTAAAGTTTACTCCTATATGGTACATAGGAATTTATAAACTTGACCACTAAAAGTGAGAGGAAACATAGACACAGAAATTTAAAACAAATCCAGGTCGTTTCAGCAAAAAATTTCAAGGGGCTAGGGAAAAATATTTGACACTACCATAGTAAAAAAAAAAAAAGAACAAGAAGAAGAGAGTGGAAAATGAAAACTAAGACCATTTGTCACAATTTTCCCAAAATAATTAGACGGTGAAAAAATGATGTTCCAGTTAATTGTTAGAATATAGGAATTCAACAACCAGAGAAGGTGTAATCGCTGTTAAAAAACTACAGACTCATCTAGAGCTTGTATTTTGCTAAAGATACAAATAGGAATACAGAAATTTCGGTGCACCAACAATAGAAAGGGAGCCATGACACTTGAATTTAGTTACCAAGCACAATAAAAGTGGGGAAGAAAAAGGCAATGGCTTTGAGCATAGTATCGAAGAACTCATCATGACCAAGTTTAGCATGTGTAAAAATGTAAGAAATCGCAAGTATTATGCTGCCAGACCCTTCACTTTTCCATTATAACTGCGAAAAGGGAAGGGGCGGGCGGCGCGGGGGAAGCAATTTAAGCATAATAAAAAACAAAATATAGAATAAGTATATAAACATTCATCTTCCCTACAAAAAAGTTTACACCAAAATCTTTAAACCAGGCTGGAAATGAACTCAGAAACCGCATAATATCCATCAAATTTGTGCGCAAGTTTTTGCACTGCCTCACCTATCTTTTTTATGGCCATTGCAATAATTAAGCACAAAAGCGTGCTAATCGAAGAGCAGAATTGATATACAAGTGCTCCTAAAGAGAGCCACATTGTAACATTCAGCATACAAGGCAGATGCAAATATATCACTCTCCAGTTCAACGGCAAGCCAAGATCAACCCAAAAGAGGAAGAAGAAAGGGCAAACGAGGTTTTAATAGAAGAGTGCCAAAGCCACAATAAATTCCTAAGCTGAAAGGTAGAATCTTTAAGTCAAAAAACAAAACCATGGATCATTTCTCAAGTGACGAAGAAAAAAGGAACAAGTATGATATTCAACTATTCACCCATCTTCAGCAGAATAATTAAAAGCGTAGAGATAGGTAGGTAGAGAGTGAAAGGGAGAGAAAAGGGATACCTGTGTTGGTGGCGGTGCTGGTGCGGCGGTGGCGGTGGAAAGCGGAGAAAATAGCTAGGAGGAAGAGTGGGAGGCGGAAGAGGAGACGCGTAGAGGTCTAAGAGGTCTTGAAGCTGTCCGATGAGCTGCCTGAGCATGGCAAGCCCACCACCTCCACCTTCCATGCCAATCCCCCCAGACCCCAGGTCCCTGTCCCCACCCCTCAAACCCCAATCCAACGCTTTCCCCTCCACACCTCTCTCTCTCTCTCTCTATCTAAAGGTTGTATGTATCTATGGTTCTTCTTCTTCTTCTTTACCTCTCATTACTCGCTGCTCACACTAGCCTCAAGGGTGGTGGTTGTTTTTGTTATTGTTTTGGTGTTGTTTTGCTTTTTGCGGGTTTGTTTGGTTGTCGGAATCGTAGGTTAATATGTTTTACTAGTATTGGTTACACATTCATTCATTCTTGTTACCCACTCTTGTGGCTCCACGTCAGCCGCCCCCATACGACTAATTGAGTAGTATTGACCCTCTACGCAACTTTTCTTTTTCTCCCCCTTTTCTTTCTTTCTTGCTTTCTTTCTTTCTTTCTTTCTTTCTTTCTTTCCTTCTCTCCCAGTCATTGTTCCCTTGTCATCTCATGTTTGTTACTATCCTTCTCGTTTTACCAAATCACCCCTTTTTACTGCTTTTATCCCGTGATTTAACGAGTGATGAAGCCACCTCTGCGCTGTGGTTTGTGGCATAATTGCAAAGACGGCCTCCTGTCAAGCTTTTCAATGATTCTTTAAACTTTGTCACCGAGGATTGAATGGGATGGGACGAAGGAGGTGGGGATTTTATGCTTTCATCCATTAACAAAACTTCTCGTCATTATTCAAAATTTTCAATTTTCATTTTGCCACTGTTTTTGGTTTCGAATTGACGGAGCTTTGTGTGTTCACCATGGCACATAGCAACCCGACCAAAAAAAAAATCATACAAAGTATAAAGAGATATCTTTATACTTGCACCAGCCATCGCTTGTACCGTTTCCAATGTCAGGGGATTTTTGACAAAAAAACGGATAAATTTCTTTATACCTTCCTTCTTTTTTTTTTTTTTTGGTTCAGAGGTGATCCGAAGTATTGACAGGGAATTGAATTACCATCGAATCATGAGAGAAGTCATATTAAGCAGTAATTTTGATAAGACGTAAGGTTTGAATCCTTAATCCCTTATCCCACAAGACACATGGTGATCAACTACTCTAGTGGCAAGGACTGAACCACCCTCACAAGACATGTGATGGTCAACTATCTAGAATCAATGATTGAACCACTATCGGACCACATTAATGCACCTAGATGAATTTGAGAGAAGTCACGTTAAGTGATAACTTTGATAGGAGACAATATTTGAATCCTTTAATTCTCATCTCACAAAACATGTGATAGCCAACTACTATAGAGTTAGTTGGTACTAAATTTCTTTATACTCCAACTTTGTTTCTTCATTTTTATGGACTGCTAGTTGGAGTGTGCTTTCCTTGTACGTTGGCGCAGTAGTACAAGTTCTTGAGGGACTGCTGCTGGGATTGTAAATGAACAGAGTTCTTAATCAACATTTTAGATTCAATATAACAAGAGCTCAATTTGGATTTGCATTTTGACGACTCGAACTCAAATTTGAAAAAGAAGTAACATTCAATTAAGTTATCGAATCATTTTGAATTTCTGCATTTTCAACTCGTTGTAAGGCTCTCTAATAATTATTGTTAATGTTTTATATGAACTATACATTTATTATTTTATTATGTATATGTATTGTTGGTAAAATAATATTAAAAATTTTAAATTTTAAATAAAGTTTTGAGCTTTCGAATTGGACTCGAGCACATCAAATATTAGATTTAATTGAGCTCAGTCTTAAATTTCAACCTCGTATAGGATTCAAGTCTAAAACTATAAGTGTGAATCGAATCTATAGCTTAAAAGATTTATTCTATACGATTCATTTGTAGCCCTATGTAATATGTAATGAGTAATAAGTACTGGTTTTTTGCATTATCATACCATAATTCTGTGTTATGGTATGACTCTGATACTAGCAAAATTGATGCTTACCATCTTGGTGCAGGTAGTAGATACATAGTTCTTAAACCTGTCCTGACTCAACGGTTGAATCGATCGATTCGATGACTTGAGCATCATGTTTGATCATATTTCTAATTTGACTGGATAGGGAATTGACTTGGTTAATTCAGCAATCCACTAGTTCAACGGGGACCTTGTCGATTTTTCGATTGGCCTTTTTTTTTTTTTTTTTTACAATTGTGGAACTTTGTTTTTAAAATAAAGTGTATATATGCTTTTGACATTAGTTGTACATTGAACCTTCGTTTAAATACATAAAGGCTTTACCACTTGTTAAGTTATTATTCGATAACTAAATTTCTTTAAAATGAAATTATTTAATTTGTTATTATATAATTCATTTTTAAACTTTCAGACCGATAATATTTGAGTAGTTAGAAAATTATTTTACTTTTCAACAAAAATAAAATTAAAAAAATGATGCTCTGTCTTTAAAAACAAGTGATACAATTTCGTTCCATAGTTGACAATATTATTTATTCATTTAAAAGTACAATAAAATGAAATTAAATATTCTATTGATATTTATATGCTCATTATATATCTTTCTACGTACAATAATCAGTATTCAAAAAGCACTTTATTATGTATTTTATATATATTAAAATGAGTTAATCATATGTATACTGACAGTGTATACACTATCATAATTGAATGCATGACATATATATAAAATTTGGATTTTAAATTCACATTCAGATTACGTGTCATGCATTTAACGGTGAAAGTGTATATATCACGAGTGTATAAAAGTTTAATTCTATTCAAATTACTATATTGTATTTATAAATATTAAATTAGTATCCACCGATTCAATCAGCAGATCAATGGTTAAAACCGCGATTCATTGACCCGATCGCACTGTCGGATTCTTTGCGGAGCATGGTGGATAGGTGTCTAAGTTACGTAGTAGTTGTATGAGATTAGAGATTTATGTACCCAATGGTGGGTTGGCTGGCAGAAAATGATGGCCGCTCATTGCCCCTATCGGCTAAGGCGCGGTCTAGAAACAAATACTTAAGTTGCAAACGTGCACCAAGCCTGTCGACCTTGGTGGGACCGTGGTCCATGAACCACGGGCTCATGGCTCCCACGGCCGGCACGAACCGAATTAAATTAATTGCCAAAAGAGAAAATTTTACACCTTCATATCTATCGCAAAAAATTGTTATTGTCCGCAGCTAATAATAGCTCGATCAGATGTATATAAAAGCCGAAAATGTAAATCGATAATATGAAAAATTGACGTATTGCGACGACCACAAAAAAATTTTAGAATCTTAGTACTACTATTAATTGGTAACAGAGAAAGTGTGAAACTGAGGCAAAAGCAAGCATCTTTTGCAATGATACA
Organism: Coffea arabica; assembly: GCF_036785885.1. Classification (NCBI taxonomy): domain Eukaryota; kingdom Viridiplantae; phylum Streptophyta; class Magnoliopsida; order Gentianales; family Rubiaceae; genus Coffea; species Coffea arabica. The sequence continues at coordinate 45,015,066 of NC_092330.1, read as the reverse complement.
AAAGCTCCTCTCGACCTTTTTTTTTTTTTTGCTTCTTAACTTCTTTACATATTACGAGGTTAAGGTAATCTTCGGAACTTTACTTGCGCATGAGAGGACCCACATTTTGCTGACCAGGCCGAGCTCAAAAATAGGACCAGAATTAGAAAAAGAAACTCCTATTCAACATAAATATTCAAAGAGAATGTAGACATGAAATCGAACATGAGGAATTGGATGCGTTTGAATTAGCTTTTTTTGCATTTGTTTTTTATAAATTTTACTGTATACTAACGTATATAAAAAATTGTTTTTTTAAAAAAATTATTTTTATTTATATATTACTATAGTATTATATTTGTAAAACAGGAAAATCCAAACGGTGGCACATTTCTTGATACTAGTGTTTTGACCCGTGTTATGCACGGGATTATATTTCAAATCAAAATGATATTGTATATATTTATATATTATGGTACAGTATAATAAATATATATACTAAAAATTTTAAAGAAGTGATGCTTAATATTTTGAAAAAAAATTAATCTATAATAATTTACATGATAAAAGAGTTGTTAACGCATTTAAGGAGAGGATTAGGTTGGGTGGTAAGGTGAGAAGAGTTTTCTTAAAAAAAGTCAATTTATCAAATATCTGTCAAAACATATTATGTTATACTCATATATCAATACTCATAATATAAAAAAATAAATTATAACCAATTTATTTTCTTCCATTTTTAGAAAAAAATCTTTCTCCTATCTTGTGCCCCTATAATTGTTGAATGCATTTAGATTAGCATTTTTCATAAACTTTAATGTATATTAAAAAAAAAATCTCCGTAATATGTGTTTTTAGAATTCTCAAAATTATTATAAATCACCATCATCTCTCTCTTCCCTTATCGAACACCTAGTCATCAGATGCCTCCTACGACTTTCATATCTTTTATCATGGTACCACTCTCTCTATTAATATTTTTGTGTCATCTCGATCATATTCCTACAATCCCCTTTCTTCTTCTCTCCCTTCTCTGCCCATCTTCATAATCCATATTTCTTTTTCAACCTTTCCTGCCACTTTTCAACTTCTCACCATTTTCTTCCCTCCTTCCCCCCCTATACCTAACTTCTAAATTCACATCCCTGTAACCCAATATATTTAACTTTATCTATCATAATGAAAATTGACTACAATGGTTGCAATTATTAGTATTTAATAATGGGAATGAAAAACTGATAATATCTATAATATTCTCAAGCACTACAATCAATATATATATATTTATTTATTTAACATAGCAAATATATATTTACATGTGAAGATAGCAATAAGAATACATAAATAATTAATGATATCAAAAGTTATCCTTAGTGTTTGGGTTTTGCACTCTTATTCAAATCTAATGTCAAATTTGGGCCAGATATATACAAATTAAGTAGCTTGGTTTGTTTGGATTGTGAATTATTAGAGATATTTTTACTGTAGCACTTTTTGTGATATGATGTATGTGAGATAAAAAGGCAATTGGGAAGATAAAAAGGTGTGTTGGAAATTGTAATGATGATGTAAGCAAATATATTTTGGCAAATAAACAGCAATCCAAAGTCTAGTATTTTAGGGTTGAATGTTCTATATCTTTCTCTTAAACTATAATGTTACTTTTTAAAAAAAATTTGGTAGAATTGGTGTTGTTATTATCATTATTTTTTTTATCAAAAATGAATATTTCAAAAAAAAATTCCACATTAAAAGGCTAGTAGTACTTTGTTTTTTATTTAGTGATTTCATAATTTGAATTTCACGAATGGTACCATTCTTGATTTTTTAAATCCACGACGTTATTTTATGAATATTTTTTTATTTAATTTTACCCATTTACTTAGGATTACTAAGTTAAAAGATAAAATATTGTCATTTACTTCTTTACTTTTACTAAGTTTGGCAATGCTTCCTTTTTATTTACCTTCCCACTAATAAACTTCAAACCAAATTCCTATATTAGTGGAGTCACTACTTTTTTAAATTAGAAAGGCATGGAAACCACTTCTTACTTAAGAAAATATTATTTGCACTCCATTTTTTATTATTTACAATTCCACTATTTGTTTTATCATATAGTATAATTAATGAAAATTATATAACCAAAATGATTATTGAAGTGTGAATAACAAAAATGAAGTGTAAATAATCTTACTTATTTAAATTAATAAGAAAGTATGAAAAGATGTTATATTTGTTATCTTTTCTTATGGTCTTATAGAAGTTTTAATTGTTGTAGAATCATAAATACCGCAAGACAATAAAAAACGTGATGGGTTGAAGTTCAAATAGGAAAACATGCATATTAACCAACAATTTGAAATGAAATGATTTTAAAAGGTAACCAACCATTTCAAATGTGAAGAGTAGATGTGGAAATTGAGAGGAATATATTTTATAAATTAAATTAAATGTGCAATGATAGAAAAATGGAATTGGTAGTGGGAAGATGCATGGAAGCTTGTTGCCAAAAATCCCTTCTCAAAATTATATAGATATAGATGGTAAAATACGGATCCTTCGTGGAACTATCCCTTGACGTGGCAAATACGGATCCTTCTTGAATGGCGAATGCCACGCGCTAGATTCATTCCATTTTAAACTTGTCTCATGCAACGTGGGGGCTGCATTAAGCACAATTATTAGGACAAGGGGTGATCTATGTAGTCGTATGAATGTAGACCTTTACCCGTAGGTAATAAACTAACACTGCTAGTAGGTTCAAATTTCAAAGGTACAAGTAGTCCATAAGATACCTGAATTTTTTTTTTTTTTGGCAGTTAGAAATTAAGGACGCTTGATGATATCTGTCCACGGACGGGGTTTTCTGTCAATTATATCTGTCCATTTTTCCTGTTTGATGCAAAACTAAGTAATTCTATTTATTAATATTACTGATGTAGCACATAACATTGAATGCATATTTAGAAGGTTTTCGGTAAATGAATTTTCAATTCAATAATATCACAATTGTACCTATAGTATTATACTTTTGAAATTCATTTACCAAACACTCCTTAAATATGCATTCAATAATGTTATGTGTCACTTCAGCAGTATTAATAAGTGAAACTATTTAGTTTTACATTAGACAAGAAAAATAAACAGATATAATGGGCAGAAGATCCCGTGTAGTCCACCGGAAGCAAATATCCAATGGAACTCACCGGGACGATGACGTTTGATGCCATTCGAGCAAGGAAATTCTCCGCACCTTAAATCAGGAAACCGGCCTTGTCCTCCAATCAACCTTTCAGAGCCTTGAACGTAACCCGCCATTAATTACCATCTCCAATCATATAGCTCCTCACATTTTGAGTCCGGGATTCTTCGCACGCAACGCAAGTGGTTTATGAGTAGTCTGAAAAGCAAGGAGGGAATATTCAAGGGGGAGGGAGTGGGGGAGTCTGAGTTTATGACCATGCAATTCCTAAATGTCCTATTTTGTACGATTAACGTAATGCAAACGATAGAAACTAACCATAGAAAAAGAAAATATAAAAACAAAACTAAAGATGAAAAGAAATACAATCTACATAATTTTTTTTTTAGAAAAAAAACAACAACTAGGGGTATTAGTCAAAGTAAATGTATTTGATAACTATTTGAGTTATGTAATATGTAAAAGAGCTGAACCAGTACAGTACTTCGTAACAGTCTGAGTTTTAAAGGCGGCTAACAAGTCTATCCATGAAATTTTTTCTGTTTAAAAGAAAACAATGATAATAACAATAAGGCTAACAAGTCTTCCAGTTATGTTTATTTAAAGATGGGATTTCTTATTGACCTTTTCTAACAGAAGTTAGAAATTCGACTTTTATGAATTTAAATCCTAGAAGAAACCTTAAAAGGCGGTAATTGAGTACAAAAGAAAAGAGAGTGTTATTGGAAAAAGAACTGGAGATTCTATCAAAATGCGTAGAGCAATGATGATGTTCGAATAGGAATAATATTTTTCCCTCAAAAAAAAAAAAAAAAGGATAAGGCAAGGCAAGGCAAGAGAGATGGGGTAATTCATAATTGATGGTTGTATGTTTCTCATAACAGGGGAGTTGCGGCGAGTACTCATTTGTTCTTTTTATTTTTTATTTTTAAAAGAGTACTCATTTGTTTTTCCTAGGGAAGAGAGGCCCTTACTGGAAATTATTATCATAATGCTCACACCATCATGATAGATTCCTTCTTTTACGTGCGCAATTTTTCTGTTCAATCTTTTTTAAAACTCCAAATTTTAAGTACAAATACTTGAGAATAAAATCATGCTTGTAATAGTCCGTTATTGTGTAACGTACATCCATAACCAATAATAAAATTTAGCCATCGAAAGATAAACAATTAATTGTTAATCCCCACTTAGAAGTACAAACGAGCGAAATCGAATCGAGTTTGGACCTAATCGAGTCGAGTCTCAAATTACGTTAATTTTGCGAAATTTGAACTCGAGTTCGAGTTCGACAAACTCAAAATGCCAAGTTCAAACTCGAGTTTAACTCAAATTTGAGTCCAGCTCGAGTTTAAAAAAATAAAAAATAAATATTTTATTTTTTGAAAAATGAATAAAATAAATAATTTTTTAAATAAATAATAAAATATTATGAATATATATATATGTAATTTTAATATTAAAATAAATAAATAAAAATATATATAGATATAATCGAGCTCGCGAGTGATATTTTTGAATTTGAATTCGAATTCGAGTTATATTTGATTAGCTCAAATTCGACTCAAGTTCGATATTATTGATTGAGCTCGACTCGAGCTCCCGAGTGGTTCGATTTGTTTGCAGCCCTATCTCCACTCTAAGCGACAAAAATAAAGAAATTTCTAGACTTTGATATGAAAATCAATTGACAAAGAGCGGAAAAATCCAACATTTTTTTATTGATTAATTTAGATGAAAAGAATTAATGTCTTGTCTGATAATTAACTGATATATATGTATAATTACTTTTGTCTAACATAATCATCTCTCACAAGTCACACATAACTCAGAATCCAATGCGCCCAGAACGTGGAACATGCCGATGAATCGGATCATTGTCAAACAAAGCGGACATGATTGAAAAGACAGACGAAACCAATGGAGCATTTGCATTGCTGCCCCCATGAACCGATTAGAATGATGCATGACAAGATGGACAGCCTTGGAGTCAATCAAATGTGGACAAAGATATAAGAAAGACAATAATGTGGACCGTAATACAAACAGACAGCAATGTTTGTCATTTGGGCTTTAAATGTACTGGTAGTCCAGGTCCAGAGTCCAACGATCAAAAGGAGTCAGGCAATTCTGCAGGCTTAAGCAATCGCGAGGGTTTCCCGGCTCAAAGCGCTTAATCTAACTTTTCGTTTTGGAAGCGCGTTGTGTCACAAATTTTCAGGTTAAAGTTTCAGCGAAGAACGGTGGTGCCTCCTCCGTGTAGCCTGTAGCTCTTCCTCCAACCACCGATTGTGAGTGTCGCTGCGGCTCTCCCCTGTCGGAGATTACTTTACTGCATCACATGCTGAAACATATACGTGTTCTTCTTCACAAAATTCAGTCTGGAGAAATGGATAAAATTTTTTTTTTCTTTACAAGAGCCAGCATCCTGAATCTGAAAATTTCAAGGAGGAAATAAGAAAATAAAAGTGAGAGAAGACTTTAGACACGTAGATGTTTATATATACTCCCTCCGTCCCACTTTAATAATTCTATTTCTTTTTTCACACAGTTTAAGAAAAAATAGTTAATTTTATTAGAAAAGTAAATTTAGATTGCTATTTTCCTAAAATACCCTCACATTAAATTTGGTACAATTTTATGGGAACTTGAATTGATGGTAAAAAAAAGAATCAACTCTCATTAAATGGGATAAGTTTATAGTAATAACTACTTACATTGAATAAGGGTATTTTAGGAAAATTAAAATACAACTACATTCTTTAATTGGAAAGTGGACTATGATTTGGGACAGATGAAAAAGGAATACAGGACTATCAAAGTGGGACGGAGGGAGTAACAATTAACAAATGAAATGGACAAGAAGAAATAATAATATAATAATGGATGAGGTGCTAGTCGTTGGTAACTTGGGGTAGGGAGGAGTATGAATTGCATGAATCGGAGGATGCAGATACACTCAACTCAACTCACGTCACGTCACGTGGCTATACATATATATATATATATATATATATATATATAGTTGGGAATCAATCAACAAATAAATAAATGTAAGTAACAAATGTTAACTGATCTGCTGCCAAGATTTATCTGGCAAAGTACAGGTTCCATATGTTTAATTAAGATGGAAGAACAGTAGCATTAGAAACCAAGCACTTTTAGTTTTTAGATATATATATATTTTTTAAAGCAGCAATAAACCGACTCCAACTAGCCGACAAGCATAATTGTAACAATTCACTGGCCCATGTCGCGAGCGGGTGTTCTCCGACTAATTTAATGCTTTAATACTCATTAACTACCAGCCAGGTATAGTTTATCTCTCAAGGGCTGTACTTTGGGTCTGATTAATTGATTTGCATCAAGTGGTCAACCGGTCCAACTTGTCTTGATTAATTAAATACTACTGCTACTACTTCTATTTTTTTATACTAATAATAATAAGGAAGCACGCTTTATTAGATCTAAAAAAGGTGGTCGTCTTATACCGCGACGCATACGCTGCCCCCTGTGCATGTCTACCATGTCTTGTTAGAATAGAACGGGAACAAATAAAGCTTATAGTACGTGAAAAGAAAAAGATAATCTAAATTATCTGAATTTAAATTTAAAATCTAAAATCTAAAATTTGTTCATGTATCATACGTCTAATCGTGATAATACATGCACCGTCACCGCGGTGTATATAAGATTTACTCTTCTTTTTATTATAAACAAAAAAAACAACTGAAGAAGGAAAATGGTTTACTTGGATAGAAACGAATTTCTGGCAAAACACCGTGCATTATTCTTGTTTGTTTCGATTGCTCATACGACGTGAATGGTTGGTGGCAACTGGCAAGGCCTTGGACGAATTTGCAAGCTGTACCTTTGCCTTGGAGCAGCGTGAGACGCAGGTCTCCCAATGTCCTTACTAAACAGCATGCATCTTCGAGATAATAAGGTACTCCCAATGTTTTTTTTTTTTTTTTTTTTCTAATAATCCTATCTTTGTGAGGGAATTCAATTGCACGCCAAGAGGAAAATAAATAATTGCAGGCAATGACAATTTGGTTGCCGGAGCTTTGAGGAAACGAGCGTGACCTCTCTGAGATCTCTTAATTAGTAAGCATGGATCAATTATTTCTTATGATTGAACAAAAAACTCCATGCAAAATAGAGCTCGTTTTCCATGAAGTCCTAAAACCCTGAAATTGATTAAACACGGCAGAGTCATTGTGGTGAAATTCTACATTTTGTCTCGTCCATTTTTTCTTTTGAACGAAAAATGGATCGGTTATGCTTGAATTACTATTTTTTATAAATTTACTATTTTTTATAAATTTTTTTAATTAAAAAAATGTACTGTAACGATTTGATGTGTATAATAAGATAAAAAATTTATTTTTAGAAAAACTAAAATTTTTTTTAAAGAAAAATGACAATACAAACAAGGCTATAATATATGCTTGCCGTTTTCTCCCGAAGAAAATAAAAAAAAACATGAATGTCATTTGATTAAACACAAAGGGCCAAATGAAAAAAAAAGAAGGAGAGGAGAAAAGTAATAAATAAGTACTACCGTACCATATACTGCATGAAGTAGGAGTAGTAGTAGTAAAAGGAGAAAAAAAGAAAAGATACTCTGTATTATCAAAGGGCCAAAAAAATGGGGGGAGAGAGAGAATCAGTCAGAGGCCAGTGCCCACTACTCCTTTTCCGTCCATATCCAATTATTTGCAGTGGGCAGTAAAAAAATGGGAAATCTCACACCATTCTGTTGTGTCCTTTCGGCTGTTGTGTTGTAGCTGCCAAAATCAATCAAAAAGCCAGCCCCAGCCCCAGCTGCAGCAGCGAACAGCAGCTGCAAAGCAAAGCTGTCCTATTCCTTTTCTTTTTCTTTTTTTTTTTGTTTTTCTTTTTAAGGGAAGGGTTCCTTTCCCTCTTAAAAGAAAGAAAGAAAAAAAAAAAAAAAAAAAGAAGGAAGAGGGGTCCCAACTCCCAGCTCCTCCCCCTCTCCCTCTCTGTACACGTACGTGTCCACTTGATCCCTCGCTCTAAAGTCTAAACCCCGCCCGCCATTTCGCCACGCCATCTGCCCTCAGGACACATCACACACCACTCCACCTTATCACTTTCCTCATCTTTTCTTTTTCTTTTTATTTTTTTTCTGTCTCAACATAAAAGCCACTACAGTACAGCGTACAGTACTAGCCCATCAATCGGTCTACCCGATCCCGTACATATACATATAAGCAGAACGGACATACACTAAATGTGATCGCCGCGACAGTTGAATGAACGAAATTATCCATACCGATTAGGAGTATAAACTTTACTAAGACGTTCAGGTTTGTTTAATTATTTTAATGAATTTAATTTCATGTTAATTTTGACTTGTTAATATATCAAGTTCTGTTGGAATGCAAAATTGTTTATATTTTTTTGTAAACGTATTTTTCAATCATCTTTTTATTCCATATATATCAAATCGTTAAAGTGGGGTCTGTTTGTTTGAATAGAGTGTTATTTGAAATATTATTTAAAAATAATCACTGTAATACATTTTGTGCTGTGACGAATGTTAGATAAAAAGGTGGTTGAGAATATAAAAAAATGAATTAAAAAATATGTATATGATGTAAGTGAAAATTTTGTTATTATTATTATTTAAAAAAAAAATGGGGCATCCACACAGAGCTAGTACTTAATACATGGGGTGACACCTGAGAAGTTTGAATATTTTGCAGGTAAATTTTAAATTTTTTTTGCGAGTTAAATGAAACATGATTCATCTTTTTTAACTCTAATTATTACACCAACCAGTATTCCAGTACTTTAGGGCCATTAAAATGGGCTCATGGCTGGGATTGGACCACATTACCCTCCGTGCTTTGTGTCTGTATGGAATACGTGATCAAGATTGTATCAATATTTAATCCTAAAAAATACTAAAATATATAATCAACTAATTGGCTGCCCTTTAATTATAATGGGTTTGTTTGGATAGAGATTTATTAGCCAAAATTTATTTACTTATATCATCATTACAATTTCTAACGCACCTTTTTATCTTTCCAATTACCTTTTTATCTTACAGACATCACATCACAAAAAGTGTTACAGTAAAAATATCTCAAATAATTTACAATCCAAACAGAGCCATTATTTACGCCCTCAATTTCGATTTACTGCGAGGCGGTAGCAGCATCACTTGCGCACAACTGGTAGACGACTACTACTACTACGACGACTACTACTACTACGACGACTGCTGCTGCGGGACCCACACCTCCCCTGCCAGTGAAATTACTTTCTGGTCTTGACTGCTTGCTCTGCCAGCAGCTAAGCTACTACTGAGTACTGACTGTGTGAGTGTGTGTTAAAAGTCCTTCTCCGTTCTCCTTTTCCTTCCTTGTCTTTTTTTTTTAAAATTTGGGTGCCTTTCTCTCTCTCTCTCTCTAAGGTCTAAACTTTCTCCATTTGGTAAAGTGAAATCCACCCAAACTTTCCATTCTCCTGCCTCAGTCTACTCATCGGCAAGCTCTCTCTCTCTCTCTCTCTCTCTATATCTTCCCAAACAAGTAATTTTCTTTCCCTCCTTCCTTCCTTCCTTCTTTCTTTCCCTTGGTTTTGTTTACGGTTTCTTTTCTCGAAAAATATAAAGAGGTAATAATTTCGATCTCCAGTTTTCATCATTCATTGGTATATTACTGTATTATTTGTGACCAAAAAAGAGCGAGGCAAAACTGTTGGTCATGGACCCTTATGTGTAGGGTAAGTTAATTATTAAAGCTCAGTTTCATGTTACTAGCTGGTACAAAAGTAGTTTAGTTTTATGATCATTTTCCTTTTTATGGAGAAACAGCAGATTTTTTTTTTTTTGGGTGGAGATTGGAATGAGATGAGATCATTATTGGCAGCTGACCAAAGTTTCCGTAAATATGGAAAAAATTTTCAGCTCTACTTTGCTACTACTATTGCTTTGGAAAAGTTAAAAAAAAAAAAATCAGAAGATCCTCTCTCTCTCTCAGGCTTCTTCTGCAGTTCTGCTCCTTTTCTTTCTCTGTTTTTTCTTTTCTTAATTTTTTGTTTGTTATTTTCTGGTGGAGGTTTGTGGCGTGTTTCCACGTCACCCGGAGCATGTATATATTTTTTTCAGAAGCGTAGCGCAAAGCGAGCTGGAGAAGCGATGTCGTTTTCAAGCAGTTTCTCGGGAATGATTTTCTTTTTTGAGTTCTCTTATGATCAGAAAAAGTTTTCGCTTCAGTTTTATGCTTTTGGGTTGTTGTTTGCAGTCCTCAAAAAGCACTAGCGGTAGACCACTGCCTTTTCCTTCTAATACTCCAAACTGTTTTTTTCTTTTATCTTTTTTTTTTTGTTTTGGGAAAAAGTTACAAGGAGGTTATCGCTGTACTTTTTTTTTTAAAGCGAAAGAATGATAAATTAATTGATTGTTCTATAAATATATCAGAATTAAAATTGCAAAATGTTTTCTGCTTAATATGCATTTCTTTTTTAAATGGATTTTGAGTAGTTGGAGACAGATTTGAAAGTGATTTTAGTGCAGACGCATGGTTAGAACTGGAATGGTGATTTATTCATATATGTGGTCGGAGTTGAAGCTAATGAACTCTGATGTAGATATTTCTTTTGAACTATTTTGGTGTTAATTTCGTCAACTGGTCGGAGTCTTTTTCAATAATAGCGATTAAGGGTTTTTGTGTTAATTTTAGCGGAGATGAACAGCTCATTTAGATGTGAAAACGACGTCTACAATGGTTTTCTTTCTTTTTTTACTTAGGAAGGTGAGAGGGGAGGTATTGTTGATTCTTAAGAGCATATTTGGATGGAAGGTAAAGATTTAAGTTTTTTTTTCACCTCCTTTTTTTTATTTTCAGTTTTTGGTGGGGTTGAGGGAAGGGAAGGTAATATAGTAACTTTTTTTGACATCTGGGATTTTGTACAGTAGTGGGCAGATGTGGAAAGTATATAATTTCTTCCACAGTTGCTTGCAGGATGTTGGGACGCTAGGTTGCGATTTTTTTAACTACAAGTTCTAAGCTTTTAATAATTTCCTTTTTCGGATAGTATCTGACTATTCTAAGTGTGAATTCTTTGATAGTGCGTTTCTTGATGGAGGTGATGGTGAATCTATATTGAACTTTTGCTGGCTCCCCGGTCGTAGGTGTCAAATTGTGGAACCTCAAGAAGCCGAGACCATTGGGTTTTTGATGGATTCAGCTACTTTTGATTTCAGTTCTAATTAGGAAGGAGTAGGTGCTTGACTTGTCCTGGAAGGGTGGAGGAATGCTTCGTTTTTGTTTTATTATGCTTTCAGAAGCTTAGTTGAGTTGACTTAATTCTGGAAATCGTGTCGGTATTACCTTCGAAAGGCAGTTAATCCTGTGCTTTTCGTGGGAGATATAGTACTCTAATTCAGCATCTGTGCTGCCATCAATCTTCTACAACAGTGAGTCTGTACTTTGCAGCTGTTTTATGGGGTAAGTCATTGAGGTGAGGCTCGCACAAGTGATTGCTGTTTTTCCTCTGCTGCTTTTGCTGAATAAGACCTTAATACACGTCTCCTTGTTCATATTTTGTTATGATGAATTTTGCTCTTTTTGATGTCCTCCCGACGTGATGTATGACTAACAGGGGTCTGATACCAAGTTTCCTGGTTGCTTTTGATGCAGAAGAAGATTGGCTGAGACTATTTGCTGAATTTTTTTTCTGAAATGGAGTGGAATACTAAGTCGGACTGGGATAATTTCATTTCATTTAATTCAAAGACAAGTGATAGCCTTAAAAAGCTGCAGTTAACTGATTTGGTTATTGATGACGAGGGGGAAATTGATGGTGGTTCATTCGATCTGTCTGGGATTGGAGGTACTAGTGGTGGTTCTGGATCTGATTTGGGGCATGGTTCTTCTGGGAAGAGCTCAAAGTCAGTTTCCAGAGACTCTTCACCAAAGGAGGGGATGAAGACATCCGGTCTTAAGCTTCAGGGCTCTCCTGGAGCTATTATCACGGAAATAGTTCCACCAAGGGCTGATCTATCCAGAACACCGTCGTCTTTGGAGACATCTGTTGTTTCGGTTGAACCGCTAATTGGACTGAAACTTGGGAAGAGGACCTATTTTGAGAACAGTGCTGGCAGCAGTACTAAGAGCCCAGGCTTCTCTGTTGCTCCTGTATCGTCCATTTCTACGGCAAAGAAAACGAAATCATCTTGTCAGAATGCGACTATCCCTCGCTGCCAAGTTGAAGGCTGCAACCTTGATCTCTCTTCAGCTAAAGACTACCACCGTAAGCATAAAGTTTGTGATAACCATTCCAAATGCCCAAAGGTTGTTGTAGCTGGTCTAGAACGACGTTTTTGCCAACAGTGTAGCAGGTAGGTTACGTCAATGACTTTCCATGTTGTGAAGCTTAACTCTGATAGTGCAAAAAGCTAGATTCATTTCTGTGCTGCTGTATATATTTTAGTCCATGCAGTTGCCTGCATTACTTGGCTGTTATAACCTACTGTAGTTCTGGAAATTCAGATGACCTTTCTTACTTTTGGAATTGATAGTCAAATACTAATTGGTTATTTATGGGATTTTGTAGGTTTCACAGCTTGACCGAGTTTGATGAGAAAAAGCGAAGTTGTCGTAGAAGGCTTTCTGATCATAATGCTAGACGTCGCAAGCCTCGCCAGGAAACAATCCAGTTCAACAGAACGAAACTCACTTCGTCATATCATGGTATTGGTGTTGTTGAACTTCTTTATAGACTCTATTTGCTAATATGGATGGCTTACAAGTGTACTATAATAGGCGTCATCCTGTGCTGTTGAGAAATTTACATGGTTTTAAATTTTGTATAGTGTTACTTGTTTTAGATGTAAAGTTCATACATGCATAAGATGGATGACTGGAGTTTCTTAGTGAGACTTTTAGTGTCTCCGGATATCAAAACATAATTCAGTTCAAAATGGAACTCTTTTGTTGGCAAGAATTTGTCAGTTTTTTTTTGGGGGGGGGGGGGGGGGGGGGGGGGTAGCTTGTATAAGAGTGAAACTAGGACAACTTGTAGGGATAAAATCTGGGATGAATGGCTACAATGGGATCTCTGTCATACTAATTGCTTTGAGAAGTTAGTAAATTGCTCTTCCAATTCTTGGATAATGGGAGAAAAGGAAAAGGGCAGATTGAGTTGGGCTGTTGTGCTGCAACTACTGCTGTTCATTATGACCAGTAGCATTTTATGTTTTCCCTCACAAACTCTTTTTGCCCTTATTTGTCCGGTGACTTGGAAAGTTCAATCATCCAAGCCTTTACCTCCTCGTTCAATTGTATGTGTTCTGCCTCATGTGCTTTTTACATTTGTAGATGGCAGGAAACAAATGAATTTTTCACTGAACAATGGGGAAAGTATTGGGAACCCTACGTGGGAAAATGTATGTAGCTCAAAGTTCATGCTAACACAACACTTCCCTTTGAAACGTGAGAAAGTTGGGCAGCCACCTTTGCCAAGAATTGAGCTGCCTTATGCGATGACTATGCATAATAAGTTATCCAATGAACTCTTGACATCCAAGGCCTCTGCTGCTGATGTTTTTAAACAAGGTTTGTCTTCTACATCTGCAGAAAACTGGAAATTACATGAAAGTGGGTTATTTTCACATCTTCCTAAATTGTTCAACATCATCCTAAAATGTGTCATCCTGAATGAGCTTAAACCTGTTATGCTGGTGCTTATTTGTGTGCATTTCAGATATTAGATATTGGGTGAGTTTCTTGTCTTTGTTTGAAGGGTCTCTTATACTTACATAAGTGCATCTGCATATGGGGTTCAATGCTTTACTAATATTCGCATGTCTGGTTTGTACTTCTGCTGGGTTGTCTATATATCTGCTTATTCAGCTAAAGGTTTTGCATTTTTTCTATGATTTTCTGCCTCATAGTTGCATTTATAGCATCATCATTGCATCCTTATCTTATTCTTTTGCTGTAATCATGCTTAGAATCCAATGTTCATAGATGTGTGGTAGTGAAAGGAAAAGGTTCCTTTTAAAACTTAGCAAGAAAGTAAAAAATTTTAATTCTGGGCCTTTTTTTAAGATATCGTTCTCATACTGTAGTTCTTTTATTGTCCCTGTTTTCCCCAAGTGAAGGGGGCTTTGGGATTGGTATCTAGTTATGTCAGGGATTGCATCAAAATTATGTTTTTAACCCCTTAATGAGTTTAAGCTCGAGTGAGATGTGCTATGTTACATGTATGATATATCTTTAATAATATCTGTATCAAGGGAGGCATTAGATGGTATTGAACTTGGAACAGGGATGAAGTGCTGGGGGAAATCAGAGAACAAGTTAACTTGCAGTCAAAGAAATTCACACGGGCAACTGTAAATACCTAGGACTGAATTGTTTAGGTCCATACAAGATTGAAATCACCAGTTTAATCTGATGGGTCAGGTGAAGGAATTAACTTCAAAAGAGGCAAACTTGCTGAAGTATCATGGTAGCTGTACTCGTGCAAACGTAGTAAATTATAAGCTAAAGAAAAAGTCAGTCAGTCTGCCATTTTTGTTACTTTTGTATCTTTTTTTTGGTAATTGCAGTCAGGTTGGTATCAGGAACAAGTTTTATCAATCTACAGACGCATCCAAGAGGGTTGCATTTCGTGGAATTACTGAAACTATAGGACAAGCATTAGAACTTCAAGGAAATAGTTACAATAATTAGATGCCTTAAGCTCACTTGATAAAAGACAATACTAATTTTGCTTGAGCGACCATGGAACTCCATGTTGCTGGTTATGTGTTATGTTATTTAAATTGGCATTTTGCATGAAGAATGTTGGAACATGTTTTTTTGTTTAGGAATGCCAGATTGAGGTTTTCTTGAGTTCTGATTATTGTTGTAGTAATGCATATTTTCTGTGAAATAATGGTTCATCATCTTCTCAAATCCTCCTAAATAACACATGAGTGTCTGGTTTCTTATGATTAGCTATTTTAGAAAACATCGGGAACAGAAGAATATTAGTTACTCCAGTATCATCAAGTGTCTAAAACCAAAATATGAAAAATTGTTTGAGAAATCAAAAGCTTTCCAAGATATAACAGACTTGAATTACTATTACGAGTTTTGATTTTTTTTTTTTTTGCTCTGACTGTTCTTTTAATCCTTTCTTTTCTTCTCAGAATTTCAGCACACATTAATTGCTTTTTTTTCCCCTAGGTTTCAAGGAATCCGTATCGTCCTCCGAGTCAGCAGCACCTGAGTTTCCTCGTGCTCTCTCTCTTCTGTCAACAAATTCGTGGGGTTCATCTGAACCAGAGCCGCCCATATCGTTTGACCACCCCTTGCGTGTATATCCTACTACCATGCCTCTCTCCGTGATTCCCCAAGCCTTGCCATCGGAATACTGGCAGATCGAAACTCAGTCAAGCTCTCATACCTTCACTGGTAGCAGTAACATTGGCGGTCACTTCCAGGAAATTCAGCTTTTCAAACCACCGTATCAGAATGACATTTTTTCAAACACTTGGAGTTGAAAGCTAAAATTCTCTATAAACCAATTCTGGCAGTATGGAGTTCGTTTGCATGTCTTCTTGAAAAATAC
The DNA here is from genome assembly GCF_036785885.1 of Coffea arabica. Taxonomy (NCBI): domain Eukaryota; kingdom Viridiplantae; phylum Streptophyta; class Magnoliopsida; order Gentianales; family Rubiaceae; genus Coffea; species Coffea arabica. The sequence continues at coordinate 44,999,282 of NC_092330.1, read as the reverse complement.
ACCTTTTCTTCTCTGTATTTAAGTTTCAAAGCGGGAGTACATATAAAAGTCTAGATGGCAAAAGCCTTGGTTGTTGATTCATTAACTGATCTGCGTTTAATCTTTGCAACTGGAGTTTTCCTTTGCTCGTTGATGGTTGAGATCTGGTTTTTTGGTGCAAAGCACATAAGGTGCTTATCGGCGGTGGTGAAGCTACATAACTTTTTCTTTGTTTAGATCTTTACATTCGAAGTGATGTGATGTTCCACATTATATATCGCGTTCCCATCATTAGTCGGGCGGGGGTCGTCCCATTGTGGTCATGGTGTCCAGCAGACATTTTAGCTACATAACTATTTCTTTTTGTTTGGATCTTTACTTACGAAGTGATGTGATGTTCCGCATTATGTATCAAGTTCTCATCATTAAGCGGGTGTTGTCCCATTGTGGTCATGGTGTTCAGCAAACATTTAAGCTAATTGTTCGTCGACCGGAGTGTCTTAGAAGGAGAATTAGTTTAAACCATCAAAGTCTTCCAGTCTTTTGGACTTGTAATGTGAGGAATTTCTGAGGGACAATGTCATGGCCTATTGACCTAATGCTAAAAGATTTCCGGGGATCAGGGAAGGTTGAGGGGGTGACCATTCATCTGGTGAATGCGTTTTGGTACTTGTCAGTGAGCATAAAAGTGTTGTACTGGGTGACATTCTCTTCTTTTTTCTTTTTTTTTTTTTTTTTCCATTCCAAACTAATTGTACAAAAGGGACAAGGGGCTCGTTTCCTGTCAGAGTAGATGCTAATGGCAGGATCTTTTTTCCCAGTGGGCTGCGGATTTTGGTTTCCAAGTAGTTTCACTGAGGCGCGACACCGGTGCTAATAACGGGAATTTGTTTGCTCCTGCACGTCTTGGCATGGGCACTTTATTCTCAAGGAGAGCAATAACCATCTATCCTGCCCCGCTCTGAAGCTATTGGGTACTGGTAGCACTAGTAGTTTTCGATTATTTTTTCATTTTTCTTCGTACGTCGTGAACATAAACAGCCGTTGGTAAATTACTACTACTTTGTTTTCCCAAATTCTTTTGCAGTGTCAGGTTTGTTGGCGCTATCAGTAATTTCTCCCTGATTCTGTGTGGTTACAAATGGGGTTACTTTGCTCGCATGCTGGCTGGCTTTTTTCTTTTTGAACTCTAGTGGTTACTATTTTTCAATTGAGCCTTGAGAGGCATGTGTGCCTGGATGTGCTCTGGCCCTTAGTTTCCATGAAGTGATCTGCAAAGCCTTTTTATTTTTTGAACTAACCGAGATGTATATAATCTTACATTGCTGTGTTTATTGTGCTTGTGCTTCAGCACACGGCTCGCTCACATTTTTCTCATCACATTGTTGGCTAATGTCTGTTGATCGTAGTTGCTTCTGTTTCCAAGTGATTCTGCTGCTGGACGTGGTTGAAGTGATGGGTATTAAATTTCAGTTTGTATTTCAGGGAATTTTGCGAGCAACTGCTTTGCCATACTAGTGTGTGTGTGTCTATATATATATATATATATATATATATATATAGGTGTGTCTGCTGTCCTCTTTACGGGTGCATAAATATGATCTTACAAATGAATTGGGATTAACTAGTACCAGATATGTTGCGGTTAACAGTTACTAATGTGTGAAATTGTTGCTTATAGGAGCAAGGAAGGAGTTAACAAGTCTGTCTCTTCAATTCATTTTCTGGTTCATTTCTTCTTCTCTGTCTCCCTATAGTGGGGGTGCCAATATAATATGTTCTTCCCAAATGCCTCCTCACTTTTGATCTTGCAGAATAATTCTAAATTAGAAGCTTTGTCATCGTTTTCATTCACATGTAGTGATTTTGGGGCAGCAGTAAAATCCTTAGCTATTTTACCACCTTCTCTTTCTACAGGGACACTGGAACTGGAAGCAACGCTAAGAGGGACTGATCTATATCTATATCGTTGTGATATGATCGTGTTTGCCTCCCTCTTGTATCAATTATTTGCCTTCTTCTCACGTGCATCTATTATGTATGATGCCTGCTTTTAATGAGTTACATGACGTTTCAAATCTGCCGACCTTGAATTTTTTTAATTTGTTTTTGAGCTAATTTCTGCATTTTAATTTGTAGTTGTTTACCCATCCGAGGTCTCAAAAGTTGTAATTTCTGCACTTTATTTATTTATTTTTTTTTTGGGTAATTCACCCTGTTGAGCAAGCTACGAAAAGTGTTCACCCAAGGCTTCATGTTTAATTTTCTCAGTCCACTGAACCGCTCGGTTGCCAATTTATGTTTTACACTCTTATTTTTGGCAAAATCTATGAATGATTAAAGAACTCTTGTCCATTGATTAGTGAAATTCAGGCCAACAAATATATGTAGTACTTCACACTTGCGTACGTAATTCGAAATTCTTTTCAGAGTTACAAATGAAAATTTCGGCATATAATAATACGTAAACGGAAGAGCAAGTATATCTGTTGATCCTTTTTTTTTTTTTTTGTCGTGGGGGGAGGTGGCAAAATATCTGTTGATCCCTTTTTTTGGAGTCCAGAAATTGACAGAACATCATAGCAGAGGATTCCATAATTAGAGAGTAGCTGTTAGTTTTGACCGACGGAGCTCCGCAAAAAATCAATTCTATAGCAACATCTAAAAACTATCCAGAATCTTATGAAATGCTAGGTTGTTTTCTACTTTAATTATCTCGGTACCACTAGGACAACTAAAAATAAACACGCTACTATGATAAGAGAGACTGCAAAAATTTTCACCCTGCCGATAGTAGAGCGAGCATAAGTGCAATTTAGAATAGACGACATACCAGAAGTACAAACTCCTATTATAGAATACCCACAACTGTGCTGAAAAAGCTTTGCCAGAATAAGCTGGCAGACACTGATGCAACTAAACAAGGATCCATTAAAGACCAAACCATATTCCATCTCAGTTAATACAACAAATTGACACGGTAAAAAAGGCAGAGTAACTCGACACCGCTGCAACAGGAAGACGACATGACTGACTTTCAGACACCATACTGAGCAATGCTTGACTTGACGACAACTCTGGACCTTCTCAACCCTCAAACATGGCCTAGTACTCACTGGAACATAGACAATTTAAAATTAATAAATGCAAGGACACAAAGGAAGCAAAGTACAATACAAACAATTAACTAATGCAAAATCCATCAGAGAAATAAAAACTTAAGGGCAAAAGAAAGAGAATGAATTGGAAGCAAATAATGAATGAAAAGAACCAAAGGATTCGCATCCTCAAATTGCAAGGTACATCTTTAGTGTCAGCTTGACATCTCTCAAGTTTACAGCTAGTTTTACAGATGGTGAACCAGCATATGTATCGAAGGTAACACCTCAATTTAACATAAAACAGCACCCAACAGACCTGATCATTTTCATCAGCTCCCTTGGATGGCGACTTTTTCTGTTCAGATGGCTTATCAGCTCCACAGTTCTGTCTGTTACACTTCGTCCTGAAAGGATAATTAATGTTGTTGCATTTCTCACACTTCCAGCTCCCCTCTGGCATGTCTGGTTCTGAAGGATAATAACCAATAAGTAAACAATTATACAGCTCAAGTAAACAACAGCAAAAAATTGACTTACTTGCGTTCTTCCCTGACTTTGCACCCTGCATTTACAAGATAATTACAACTCAGTAAAAAATTAGAATGCCCTTTTCAACATTCCGAGCAGGAGATGCTGCAAGTAGCAAAGAATATAACTTTTTTTCCCAGTAGTATAAACCAGCAAACAACAATATACACATTTTTGGTTCACAAACACAAAGTAACTCATACTTGGGATCCAGGCTTTGGTGTGTTGCATTTCCTCATATTACAAACTGTCCTGAATGAGAAGTTCAAATTACCACACTTGGGGCATGCCCAGTCATTATCACGTGCTCCATCTGAAAGTTCACATGTAAAGTGATCACTGCAACCGAAATGCCAAAATACTGTTCAGCTATTCGTTGAATGTCATAAACATACCCACCCTTTTTTTGGGACTTTTCGTCTGGAAAAAATCCTGGTCTTGGCCCCTGCACCAATGTGGAGTAAAAGATAACTAAAGGTTCCAGTTGCTTGTTTACTTACACGACATAATCCAACCAAAGCAAGAAAGAATTTGCCTCTTCACTTAAATGTCAGCTAATCAGTAAGTAACACTTTCCACGAATGTGGCAGCGGACAAGTTGAGGATATTGCATACGCAAAAATAGAACTGCAGAAGCATCACATAGAATTGTAACATTTAATTTGCAATTACCATTGCAGCAGGACCAACGGGTAAACCCAAGCCATACCGGTCCATTAATGGCGGCACACCATACATCCCACCTGCAAAAGACAAACTTTTAAACAACTTGATAACTGCAATTTCGTAGGACCAAACAGTAGCAGGTGAAGATATAAGATCTAGACTATTTAAAAATGCACATAAGAAAGTAAACAAGGATCAGTAGCATGGTTCATTAAAGGGTGGAAAGCATATTCACATATGACAGGCTCATTCCAGATTTGGAATGAGGCAGAGAAATGATAGGGAAAAAAACATTAGTTGTTAAAGACCATCTCAAAGAACAGAAAATGGAAGTCAAATCTCAGTCCAATAACATTAGTATCAATATATACACATTGCAGCAACCACTAAACAGAAGGATAAAACAGTGATTACCATTTCCAATCATGGAACCACCAGAGTAAGGAGCAGGACCGGACAAATGCAATGGTCGATATGGGCTACCTCCAGAAAGACGACTGCCATAGTTATAATGATAGGCAGATCCCCCAGAAAATGGAACGTCATAAGGTGGCATAGATGTCCCATTGAAGAGAGAAGATCCATAAGGAGGTACACCCATATACATTGAGGATGGTGCACCAGAACCTATATATGGAGCTGAGGCTGGGTAGTTTTGGGGTGCTTGCAGAGGCTTTACAGCAGATTTCTGAAAAACAAAACGAAAAGATAAGGAATGCTTAGCTGCCAAAGTTTTCAAGAAATAAATGATGCAGGAGCTAATAAGCGACAATATCAAAACCATAGATGAAAAAGAGATATCCTAAATTAAAAGCAAAATACTCTAATAACAAATCAAAGAGGAAAATAAAGTAGCCCTACTGCATGCTATAATAAGGTTCAAGATTAACTTTGGGGTCAGGTAGAACTTTCAAAGCGAAACTCTGATTTGTTGAACTCGACAAATAAAAAAACCAAAAAGTTGACAAGAAGCCTGAAATCAAGATTCTCAGGATTAATTCTTATTTAGCATGCATATTATCATACTAAACTTTATGAAGACACTAGAAGTTATAACATGCCAGACAACTGAATCTTTCACATAAAACTTCAAAAACATCAATAGTGACATACCCTCTAATCCCCCAATCATCACAAAAATGGAAAAGTAAAATAGTTTCCATCTTACGGAGTTATGATCAGCAGGCCTAGGCTGAGTACAGTTCCGCATATTACAAGTTGTCCTGAAGGAGAAATTAACATTCCCACAACTGGGACATGTCCAGTCATCTTCTCTACGGCCACCTGTAAACACATAAAGGCCAACATTCAAATCCAGTTAGAATTAACACAGCACAAATTCATATCCAATTAAAATTGATGCAGCACTGACCCAAAAGTCTAAACATAAATGGAAGTATGAAGCAAAAGGTAATTGCTTAGTCCTACTCTCACCCTCATCTCTTAACCAGAAAAGGGAAGATATAAACTGAAAAAAGAATCCCAGACTGCACAAATGTAGAGAAGTTCTTAAACCGTTGGTGTTTTGAAAGTGAAGACAAGCATAAGAGTAATTCTAAGCCAGCACATCCAGCAAAGGAAGATAAAAGACCAAAGATTTAGGCTTGAATAGTCCATCACATACCAAAAGAGGAAAAAATAGAAAAAAGAAGAAGAAGAATAAGCAGATTGGAAATCCAAAATCAAACCTTGGCTACCCTATCATAAAAGTAGCTGGACCTGTACTAATATTCCAATATTTGACTTATAAAGCAACACTGGGCTGAAACCTCTTGGCCCACTGTTTTAAACTACATAAAAAATGGGGAAAAGATTGCTTGTTGTTTAGATACTCCTCATCAGATTTAAAATGTTTATATTTGACCATGTATTCTGTAGTCCTAGGCAAATTTCCTGTCATTAAGAATCGATTTCCATCAACAAAACTGACTTTTACGTGTTTTGTCATGCATTCTTTTGTTTGTGGGATACGTTTACATCATGAATATGAATGAAATACTGGATATGTGCTTCATAAGTGTTAAGAGCAGTTCTTACACCTCAGCCAAGTACATTCACACACACAGGTGCAGCTGCACAAAGTAATACCTATCTGACAGATTAACTGTACAAAGAGGCAGAACAAAGAAAAGAAATACTATACCATCAGTCCGGGCACGTTTTGCTGCCGAGGAATTTCTATTGTCAACCTGTAAAATACAACATTAATTTAACTCCAAAGTTGTTCTAACTTGAACGTATATAAAACTTGCAAGATCAAATTGACTGAAACCCTAGATCAGTTACATCAGTCACCTTCAAGCTCCCGACAAAAGAACAAAGCATTATAAGAATGTAAAAATTATTAAATTAAACCTAATTTCGACTCTTTTCACATAATTGGGGTACACCGGAATCAAACAAATCAAAAGAAACAGATAATCTACAAGAAGAAACGCATAAATTAATGGACTACTAAGAAGAAGAAATTTCAATTAAAAAGTGACGAACTTGTGTGCGAAAATAAAGGAAATGGTAATTTAAATTTAACCTGAGACATCTTTTAACGGAGAATGGAAGAGAGGGCGCGAGATATCGAAGAGAATTTTGCTCCGGTGAAGGAAGAGTCTCGGGCGTTCACGTTAGGGCAAACGAGAGAGGGAAGAGAGAGAAGACTTTGGCGAATAAATAAAAGAAATTGGGGGGTTTTTTAATGTAAATACAAGTATACAACGCACGTGATTTTCTTCATCTTCAGAGAGTCAACGGGTCAATGCTCTTTATGCTCCTAAAAATTTGGACCAGGTACTAACGTAGGTCCAGCCCAATTTGGATATTGGATTGTTCTCATCACGACCCAACCCATCCTCCATGCTAATTTCTTTGCCAATGCCTATGACAGGTGAATTTTCCAAATAATCTTCTATCCACATAATATTTGTTGTTTTGCTCTAAAGTTGCAACTAGGATGTGAATTTAGGATTTGATTCTCCTCCTCTCCTTGCAACAGTTATGATGGATTCTTGAGCTCAGGTTTAGAACCTCTTACTTATAATTCCTTCTACCTTACCATCTAAACCAACTCTCCCCCACGTGGGGATGGGTAATTTGATTAGCATAAAACTTGAAAAAACGCAAATAATAATAATGATGATGATGATGATGATAAGAAAGAGATAGAGAAAACACAATATGCATATTATCAAAAATTTGCAAATAGGGGCCAAAATTGTTTTCCAAAAATATTGATGCGTTCAAACTTGCAAGAGCTTCAAATTAAGTGCGATAACGCTTGCTAGGTGTTTAGGTTACTTGACTTCATAATTCTTTACCTCCCAAAAAAGATGTTGGTCATCTAAAATTTTGTAGTCAAACAGGCTCCTTAATATATGTAATGTCTTGCCAGAACTTTCACCCTCACATATTTGAAGAAATTGACTCTTAACTAAAGGTCTTGGATATAATTGCAGCAGGAAACGCATCTGAATGCTCCTCCATCTTCCCTGTTTTGTTCTCATCAAATGCTTGTGCCATCTTGTCTTGAGAACAACGATAGGAGTCGTTCAATCTTTTTCTTTTTGGCACCCAAATCGCCCATTTGCTACTGCTCTCTGTTGTAACAGCAGATGATAAGGATTGTTGTGACTTGTGAGACACAATAGCCATACGAAGCTCGAAGGGAATTGTTCATATAGCAACTTGATCGTTGTAAATGCTACCAACTTGCTTACTACCAGTCACCTACTGCTAGTCAATCTTTCTGTTCTCAGGAATGTGGAATTCACAAAACATCATCATATATCTGTTCGAGCACCCCTAGTTAATGTGTATATATATATACTTTTTTCTTGCTATCTGATTGAGGATGGTATGCCATAGAAAAATTTATCTTGGCTCCTGACTAATTAATTAATTCGAAGGTTTTTGCCAAAAGATGCTAGTAAGGGTCTTCCTATATATTATCATATGATGCTTCTACTAACAGGGAAGGTCGTCAAACTTGCAAATTTGATCAAAGATAAGTCGAGCCACATATTTAGCAATGTGGTTATTTCTTGCATGAAAAAAAAAAAAAAAGAACATGTATCATGTATGCTTGGTGAATCTGTCACCAAACTTTAAACAACACAGATCCAAGGGACTACGCAGTGCCTCTCACCAGTGAATCTTGAGATCACAAGTTCGAGTGAATCTTGAGATCACAAGTTCGAGTCTCCACTCCGTTAGATTCCTCCGCGCACTTAACGTGTTCGGGTCGGGTTGGGGCGCCGGGCTCGGGCCGCAGGAGATTAGTCGGGCCCCGTAAAGATTGACTCGGACACCCTTGTGTCGACAAAAAAAAAAAAAAAAGATCCAAGGGACTACGGTCACTTTGTAAAGTCCATTGAAATGTGCTGCCCAACTTGCTCTGCAATTAATCCGTAGGGGCTTCAATGACCCAGGATAATGACAATTATCTGTCTCAATTACGATTAGCTAATCAAACCTCCCCGAAAAATTCCAAAACCGTGGGAAAAGGACGTGAAATTTTTGCGTCTTGGGTTATTTATGCCATTGTCGTTGTCTCAGTTTAATCACCGCTGCCATAGGAGCAAGCTCGTGTTTTTAAAAGTAGAGGGCTAGAAGGTAATATGATGCCACGGTGCTCCTCCGCATCCTACATCTACTTCTTGATGAATTCTAACGAATTGCTAGTTGTACCTGTCAAAAGCTTGCTAATTAATATTAATCTACTAGCTCGTTTTCTTTCTTCTTTGTCGCATTATTACCTGGATGTCCATTTTAATTCTGATACTGAATAGATAGATTGCAACAGTAAGGTCCCAAAAAATTTTTTAAAAAAAGGCATGTACCAAAATATCAATAGATAGGCCATCTCTTAGGAAAAGTTCGAGCTAGCAGCAACTAATTGCCCTGGACAAAATGAAAGATGAGAGAGACGAACCCCCCCCCCCCCCCCCCAAAAAAAAAAAAAAGAGAAAAAAGAGTCTCCAAGAAAGTAACAGCAAAAGCTAGGGTGTCGCAGCAGCTAACTTCCCAAGTGCTTATGTAGAAAATGAAGACATGAGCGCTAGGCCAGTTGGAAATGATGAAGAGAAGAAGATGGCCACGACAATAGCCAAAGCAGGTCCAGCTAGTTGAGGTCCGTTCTTGAATGCAGCATTAGGTTTGGTTGGTGTGGATGTGTCTGGTGTTGCAGTACTTGGGGTTGTTGACGCAGTCGAGTTCGCGAAGATGGCAGCATCAGGAGAACTTGGAGATAGGTGGAGCAGCTCTACCAAGAAAAATCAGGACGGGGAGCAAAATTAAAGAAACATTTAAGTAAAATATACACTGCGTACATTCATTATACTAGCAAAGATCTGAAAACAAGCCAGGCAAAGCCGCAAACCATATCAAGATATTGACTAATCTTGAGCAGACCAAAAATTAAGCAATCACGTTGGCACCTGCTCGGTTGGTAAGAGTTGTAGTCCCATGAAGAGTAATGCGTATCATCTTAATCAATCTTGAAAACGTATCAATCAATCTTTAATCATTTACAACAATATCATCTTAATGACGCTACACAAAAAACAAGCTGGGCAAATCCACAAGAGCAAGATATTAATTAAGCGGTCTTGAGCAGACCCATTATAATGAGGTAATCGCGTTCGCATCAGGTAGGTGGTGCAGTCCCAGATGAAAAATGATACTGTATAGTAGTATTTTACTGTCACATGGAGGTCCTATTACTCGATCTTGATCATTTTTTTTTTTAAATTTATATCGTCTTATAAATTACGACTCTAGAGCTAAAAAAAGTTTTTTTTTTTTCTATAAACGCCACCACGTTCCCCACAGCCACCAAAAGATCTCATTTTTTGTAATTGGCACCACGTTAGTTGACGGTGGACTTGATCCTGAAAGAATATTTGGACGCTATTTTTAAAGATTAGAAGATACAACACTCTGATATTTGCTCTGTACGACAAGATTGTAAATTTTATTGATAAAGAGACGCGCCCACTCCCTCTCAAATTTCTCAAATCCACGTTATCATAGTATATAAAATCCTACCCGGCCCAACCGATGGTCGAACCGGACATAGAACCAAGCTGAGTTGTTAATTAAACTAGTTAAACGACAAATTTGTTGATCGGATTTTGCTGCAATCCGACGATGGATTGAAATAAAAACAGCCAGTTGAACCATCGACTTAAAAATTTTATTATTTTTAAAATATAACTATTGTGCAATTCGAGGATTTAATAACTATGCACGTTTTAGTGCTCCAGAATTAGTAAACAAAGAAATCATGATGTTTTAAGCTACTTAGTATCGAGAAATAACCGAATGTTTTAAGAGTCCCTTTTTTCCCTTGTCCTAGAAGGATCCATCGATCTCCCCATCCACAAACCAGTAAAATTGTATGAACAAATTAAACGAACAAGGAAAAAAAATAAAAAAGCACGGCTCACTTATGTTTTTTTTTTTTTTTTTGGCATCATCCTGCATAAATCCACAGCAGGGTAGAGGAAAGAAATATATATTTATATATATGTGATTAGTTAGTTACTCACTGGGGCATTCGCTGGTGCTGGCGTTAGTCAACTTGCAAGCAGAAGGCAGCTGAAGCAAGCGAGCTTCTTGAATGCCCATGCTCTTGATCTGAGGATCGCTTCCACTGTGGATCCGTTGAATAATGTAGCACAAACAAACCGGGTTCTTGTTCTTGAGGTCCGACACCGAAGTGCAACACTCTTTCGTCGGGGTGTCCTGCTTCCCGGTTGCAAAGGTTAGGCACGTCGACAACTTTGGAAACTCATTCGCACATTGATCTCCAATGGCATCTCCAGCAACCAAACTGCAACCGATTGCCAATAACAAAAATGCAGTGATTTCAGCTCTCGCGTTCATCTCTTCTTACCTGATTTTTGCTGCCCCTTCCTTGTTTTTGCCCTTTGTCGTTGAGATGGATGTTATTTTCTTCAGCTGAATATCCTCCTAGGCTATGGCTTCAGCTATATTTCGGACGGAGCAACGTGTGGGAACTGTTGTTCGTAATACTAATAAAAGTTGAGTGGTGGACAGTTGAGGTGCACTATGCAGTGCTGAAGTGATGGCCCAAAAGAGGGAGTGGTTGGGCTGGAGTTAACGTTGCCATTAATGTGACAGATGAGATTAAATTTTGGGCTACTACGTGCCTCGTCTGTTTCTTCATCTTTAATGAACTTGACCTGTAATGCTTTGACCTCAATCCGTCCTTTTTGTATCCAGGTAGAGCTTCGCTGTGCTTTATCATCACACTCTAACCCCTGCAGTTTCGCATTTTTCAAATCCCAAGCCTTCCACGACTTCAAAAGCTGTATTGTATGCAGTCCCCTTATAATTTGAATTAAATTGTTAAAGTGACACATGTGATTTTTTTTTTTTTTTTGGTAATAATCTGCAATCGAATGCATTGAAATGTCGAGATTATCCTTATTTTGCAACTATAATGACTGAAATGGTCAAAATATAAAAGCATACTATGCATGACGCTTTACTATCTTATGATTTAGTACTTTAACATAAAATCCTCTTATAATTTCTAAAATATATACATAACTCACATGTGGCTAATAAATAATTTTTAAATTTACATACGGACACTTTTGATATTTTAGTCAAATCCATGATGAAATGTAAATTGTATAATTTTGACACCTCAATTCAAAATATGATGGGGGTAATGTGTAGTTTTTAAAAAATATAAGGGACTTGTGTAAAAAGGTGCTAAATCGCACAGGAATGAAACGTAATTTACCTTGTAAATAGTAAGTACTCCAGAGATTTGAATTTGAATTGTTTCTTCCTTTGTTTTAATTATATTAGGGAGCCCGATTATTTCTCGTTTAACTTGATTTTACCAAGGTAAAGAACCACATATAACTCTCACATTGTTTGAGCATGTTATTTTTAAATTATCTTTTCGTCTAATACACATGTTTGTAAATAACAGGCTGTAGTAAATATATTTTAAAACATGCATAAAGTGATGATCCAAATGGAACCTAATCCTTAGAATTAATGAAACTCAAATGGAGATATGGTCCTAATCTTAATAAAAGTGTGTCCACCATGCTCTATGTTTGGAAAAGCCATACTATCAGTGACGACTCCGTGTCCCCCTTGTAGACAAGAAAAAAGAGAAGCCACACCGAAACCACTAAAAGAGGATTGCTAAAATTCCCCTTAAAGTTAAAGCACACCTTTTCCTTCTCTTCTCCTTTGAGACGGTTGCAGAAGGATAATAAATTTAAAAGAGGGCTCACTGCCTTTTCAACATATGCAATTAGGGGAGGTTATTCATTTCAAAAATTCTTTTGACAACGACTCATCTCCCTTTTTTTTATGTGTGAACTTATGCCTAAAAGAATAAGTAACTTTAAGAAAGAGAACAAGTTATAAAAATGGTTCAATTATGTGTTTTTTAACCTTTAATGACACAAGATAAGCATATTAGTGGGAGCGGGGGGGGGGAAGGGGATGATTGAGTTAGTGGGAGAGGGGAAGAATTATAAATAGGAGAATCTGGATTCAAAATTTCTCATTTATTAAAAAAGGAAAAAAGATAAGCATGCTAATAAAAAGAAAGTTGGACTCACTATAGAATACCTATAATCATCACTCTTTAGATTGCCTACTTTGGCAAAGAAAAACAAAAGATTAAGGTTGTGTTTGGATTGCATTTTCCGTCATTTTTTATGGAAGAAATACTGTAGCGATTTGATATATGTGAGGAAAAAAGGTGATAGGAAAATGTAATCATGAAAAACGACAATATTTTCTGACGAAAACAAGCAATTCAAGCATGGCCTAAAACTTTTTATCCCGTGACTCAGAAACACAAAATGGAATAAGCTTTTAGATTCATGACGTGCAAGGTAGCATATCCCATATTTTTCTCAACACGCATGGTATTTGTATATGCGACATATTTGTCCAAATAGAATATTCGTGCACCGTTCAATAACAAAGCCAAAAAAAAAAAAGAAGAAGAAGAAGAAAAGAGCAGCTAATTTTATGAAGAACCGTTGGACGAATTCGACACCGTTAATTATCCTTTGAGCATTGCAAGCTGAGAAGAGCTTTCAGTCGGGATATTGGGCAGATTGCAATTGCATGCCGGTGACCTATTCAGATGTCGCCCAAGGTACACACCTATGCATGCTACTCCAATCAATTGCTGCGGCGTGGGCAATGCCAGACCCGTTCCCATTTCCGCCAGTTCACGCTACCGTCTTAATTAATGAACGCCGCGGTCCGGTCCCAGACTCCCCAGTCCCAACTCCCAAACTCATTGCTGGATTCTGCTCTTAGATTCACCATTCACTGCTGGCAAGTGAGGCTTGAGCTGAGTTGGGCGTGCAGGTTTACACCGGCTTCAACACAAAGCTTTCCCAGTCTTTGATGATATTGTAGAGACCAAAAATTAACCTTAAACTTGTAGGAAATAAATTTCACAAAAGCAATATACATGTGGAAGCAATTTATGCAGTGGAAGAAGATAAATAATACCAACATTATCATATTATTAACACCATAAAATTATAACGCTGTTAAACTTTCACTCTTCTCATCTCAACCGAGTACGACAATAATACTTTAGAACTTGGTAAAACAATATTGACAATTACAAGATATTTTCTAATGTACTACTAATTCATAAATTATAATAAAGCTACCTTGAATCTAATAAAACTACTAAAATTTTGGACCAAAGCATTGCTAAATAATAAAATAGAAACTATCTATTTTTTAGTTTTGATTTAACATCATTGGGGGAGGGGGGAAGGACGGGTTGAGTGGCATAGAGCTAAGGAATGAAAGGGTTGGAACAGCTAAAAGTGCAACCAACATCTTCAATGGCAATTCTCTTTCTATTTAGATTAGGGATAATTTCAAGGCTTCTGACAATTTCACTCGGCTCCCCTCTAGTTTATAAAATTACAATTGCCTCCCTTGACATAATAAAATACCTATAACGCCCAACACTTGGTAGATAATTTTAAATTTAAGACAATTACAAAACCCAAAAATGAAATCTATTTTTCTATTTCTTGTCTATTTTTGCTCCTCTCTTTTCTAGTTACTATAACCTCTTTTTATTATCTTCAATTTTGTAGATATTAGCAAATTGAAATTACAAAATCAACAAAGGGAGCAGATTATGTATCAAATTAGAAGAAAATGAAGAAACTCGCAGGAATAGATAAATAAATAATGAAATTGATGATTGAAATAGGAAGAAGAACTAAAGATGTGAAATTTGTCATATTTTGTTGGTTGTCAAAAAAAAATTTCATAAAATGTCAATAATTGCAAAAGGATTTCTTTCATTGGGTTAGAAATTTTTTATTACAATTTTATTGTGGAGGCAGAATTTATTCTCTACTTTTGAGATATTAATATTTTTAAGGCCATATGAGGGTTGTAATGGCGGTTCTGGATTAGATTAAATTGTATTGAAAAGGTATTTGAGCATTGCTATTTAATTTTTTGGGTATGAAATTGGTTGTTAATGGAGTTTTGTGTGTCTGCGTGTGTGTGTGTTTTTTTTTCTTTTTTTTAGCGTTACAAGTATTAATACTATATATGCAATTTGGGATCTTTTAAACAACTACTTGGTTTTAGAACTTATGCTTAAATGGTTGTTAGGGATTCGATTTGTTGATTTGTGCAAAGTAAAGAAAAAAATAATTGAGTATACTATATATTTCTTTTTTAGTTTTGTACAAAAGGGCAATTTAGGATTTTTGTAAGAAAATCTATCTTATTGGACCTATATCGTTACTAAACAGTAAAAATAAGGGAGGTATATATAAATTTTAAAACCTAAGGGGAGCTCTTTGTCATTATTAAAAATCTCAGTGGAAGTTTGTGAAATTATCCCTTTAGAATATTAGAGCACATTAAGGCCCGTACTTGTTTTCTTTTCCAAACCCAGCCCATGGTACTTTGCGATTTCCGAAAATTTTTCTTTTTTCTTTTTAGGAGAAAAAAAATGGGATTGATATTTGCGCTCTCATTTTAGTTTCTTGCATTTCAAGTCACTCACTAAATATTGTAATATGCCTCTAAAAAGTGCCAAAGGCTAATTTGAGAGCGCAAATATCACTTTTCAAAAGTATATAGGTTGGTACTTTTGGATGTCAACCTACTATCTGTATCGAGTAAACTAAAATCGTAGGTTAAAAGTTAGAGTAAATCTTTCCTACACTGACGGTGTATACGCTATCATCGTTAGATTCATGACATGTGCGCAAAAGTTGATAGTGTATACGCTATCAAATTTTGCATAATTATTATTTATCCAACGATGATAGCGTATACACTATCAGTGTAAGAAAGATTAATCCTAAAGACTAAACAGAGCCCTGCAGATTACCTTTGACCTTAAACTGCAATCAGCGTCATGGGAGACCACTAATATGGGTTGAAGCGGGAAGCTGCGCAATTGACGGGCTGGAAATTAAGGCCTAGACACTTTTCAAGGAGAAGGTTGTGCTATTTCTTTGGCTCGTTGCATAATCAAGTAAAGCGTTCTTCTAAGAATACCTAACAAGAGTGGCCCACAATGAGAGCCTAACTAAATAGTGGCCTCCCTATGTCTGATAGATCCATTTGTTTCGGCGGTTGAACCCTTGCCACATGGCTCTTATTTTGCAACATTAGAAGAAGAGTGCTTGAAATTTTTGTTGATTTTTGTTGAAAATAGAAGCTTATTGATTTTGTTTCATCTTCTTCTTTTCTTTTGTTGTTGGAAGGGTGATTAACTAGGATTAACCACAAAATTTATTTTGACGGAGAAAATAGTCACCCGTTTGGATGGCTATTTTTAGAAGTTTATGTTAAAATATGTACTGTAATAATTTAATATATATAAGATAAAATGATGATTAAAAACAATGATCACCGAAAACATAAACTTTTTTTTTTAACAAAAATATACGATCCAAACAGAAAGTTTGTAATAACATATTTTCTAGTGAGAAAGCCTATTTTAAAACTTAGGTGGTAGTCCTTCCCTTCTCTCCTCGAGTTCAATCTATGTAGCTAGGAATTTAACTTTACAGCACTATAAACTTGAAAAGTAGACGAAAGTTTTTCAAGTCACTCATAGAGTATTCAGATTGAACTTTCACATTTATTCATATACTTCACGAACCATTATTGTTTTTTTTTTTGACAGAGGAGCCCCGGGGGGGGGGGGGGTTTGCTGTTGAAACAATAAAAAAGAGCCTTTTGTTTGGAAATCTGAGATGGACCACCTTTTTGGGTCAAAAAGGAGGGCTCGGGGCCCTTTACAAAACAACCATCCTTGGGTCGGCTACCCCAATGACATTATCAGATAAAAGACTCCTTAAAGATTCTGGCGAGCTGACGAGGATCCATGCCTCAACTTCCATTGTCAAACTCAATTTGGCCAGATGATCAGCACAAACATTCCCTTCCCTAGCAACTCCATTCGCGTCTCAACATTTCTTTGATCAGCAGGATTAGGCTTAGATGGGGGCTGTCTGCATGTTCGCTTTCAAATTTCAATGGGGGTCAAGCTTGCCTTGGAGTCCTAATCAAGAATAAAATTCCTGCATCCTGTATCCCAAACCAAATCGCCCATAATTCTGTCGTGACATTGCTAGATAGGCCAGGGCTAATAGAAAAACCTTTAATCCATCTTTCTTGGTCATTTCTTAACAAACCTCCAGCACCAGCTCTTCCCGGGTTGCCACTTGCAGCTCCATCCATGTTAAGTTTTACCCACCCTTCAGGGGGTTTACACCAAGATATCATTACAGTTTCTTTAGCTGATTGACTCTGCTGGCGGCCAATTGCTTTCTGCGCAAATTCAGCCTGTGCTAGCATGGCATTAACAGCGGTCCCCAACTTCTCTCGGCTACCTGAAAGGCAGAATTGATTCCTAGGTGCCCATGCTAGATACCAATGCAATTCTGTCTTCTTTGAGGTTCCAGTCAGTCCAATCCTTCAAAAAAATTTTTTTTTTTTACACTCCTCCCATCTGTTCGGGTGAACCAAATGGAAAAAATTACGGTACATGATTAAAACGTTTTTTAGGATAACAGAAGGTCGATATCTCTTGTACAACTAATGAACCGGTTACTGATTTAGGAGTCCAGAGTCGCACTTTTTTTCTTTGTTTCTGATGATGGCCGATGCTAAGGAATTTAACTAATTAATGGAACAACAAGATAGATGAAAGGAGAATGAACTCGCTTCTCTTAAACCTAGAGATTGATTCGAGTGCTAGTCGACTGAGCTAAACCTAGAGAGTGATTCCAGTACTGCCAGCCGTAGACCGTGTTCTTAAATTGATCCATACGCTGATCATATTTTGTTATACTCATAACCACAGATTCTCGGCTAGCCGACCCGCAAATTGATAGACCACGACCATGTTCTTTTAGTATCCATCTACTAGTTTTGATGAATCATATTTGTTATTTGAAGCTCAGATTTGCAGTCATAACTAAAATGTAGATCTCATGGAAAGAATATCTGAATTCTGTTTAACAAATATTACTAGTAAAATTGCCCGTACGTGATGCAGTTTTTAATTTCTTTGTCATTCTTTTGCCTCTACAACTTGGACGTGATACATGTAAAAGGTATCAAACAAAACCATTGGCTGAATTTCAGCAACATCGATCTAAGGTGTTGCAGATGCACCAAGGAGGTGGTATTAGGTTTGTTTACAAGTAAAGGTATCCACTAGGGAGAATGGATGTTTATTTCCCTCCAAGCTCCAGCAACTCTATCTTCTCCCGTATCTCTGTCATTATTGATCAAACTTTTGTGATGACAACATTATTGGCTGAATTTTAACAACATCTAATTAAGGTGTAGCAAACGTACGAGGAGGAGGTATTGCGCTTTGAACTTTATGTTTGTTTCTTTTTTTGGCTCAAATCTGTCAGGAAGATGCTTCAAGTCACCTAAATATCAACGACATGCACAAACGAAGTAGGGGTCCCATCTAATTAGTTACTCTTATTAACTAGTTTTGTGTTTATAGTTCAACATCAAGTAGGCAACGCCAACTTCAAAAGGAATTTCAGGCCCTGCACTTCCCTGATATTTAGTACGCGGAAGAAAATAAGAGCAAAGACTCGAATTAATCCATCAAAGTTGAGTCTATACGGCCATGTCAAACCATCCGCTGCTAGAGTCACCCTGGCTCCATCGTAGAAGACGTGCAAGCTGCTCACTTGTTGCTAGCCTACGACTATAGAGTCTACCCGCCCAAAAAATTTTCCACAATTTCGTGTTGTCGTTGATTGACTTTGATATTTTATTTTTCGTGAACCCATCGCTTAAAATTATACGAACAAACATTTTGGTTTAGCCAAATCAACATTAACACGACGATTTCTTGATAATCAAACTTTTTTTTTTGGGTCACTTTCTATAATTTCTTTCCCTTTTCCATCTCCAACAAAGTGCAAGATAGTACCACTACTGGAAACAAAAAAAATCACATGTACAAGCCTAATAAAGCCACCACCATCAATACCGTACATCTGTCTATTTTAATTAGCACAAACATTAAGTTGTGCTATTTTCACTGGTACCTAAGCTATACGACCCTCATTAAGAAAAGTAAACGACTGATTATAAAACCAAAGTGGGGCAGAAAACCCAAGGCAAAAAAAAAAAAAAAAAAAAATCTTCTTGTGATGGAGATTTGTACGGGGATTAATAATGGATGCGTTTTTGTTAGACTTTGAGGTCAAATAGTTTTCCAAATTTTGAAGCCTTCAAGGGGTGTAACAATAGTTTAGACAAATCGCATGGCCTTAAACGTCATTAACCCCAAAACGAACTCTAAATTCCACAGCTCAAACATCGCTGAGTCACAGTAGAGAGCGAGGTCCATGCGAAGCATATATCCGTCTCTTCAGCTCTTTCTTTTTATACACTAAATTTCTCCGTTCATATATATTAACACAGATCATGGAAAAATCTGGTAATATGTCTATTAAGCGCCATTTTAGTCCTGAGAAACGATGGTTACTGGGCACAACAGTTGTCTGCTTATTTGGTGGAGCGCTGTTTCTTGCGGCTTATGTAAGCATACCGGAGACTCCCCTTTTCTGCAAATCCATGCCGGGCTTCTTGGCAAAAGGTTCATACTCGGATGAGACGCTCCAGCGCAACGCTATTGTCCACTACGCCACATCTCGCGTAGTCCCGCAACAATCACTGGACGAGATCCGAGTTTCCTTTGACGTCCTCAAAGCTAAGTCCCCATGCAACTTCCTAGTCTTCGGACTCGGCCACGATTCCCTCATGTGGGCTTCACTCAATCCGGGTGGTACAACGTTATTCCTAGAAGAAGATCCCAAGTGGGTCGACACAGTTCTCAAGGACGCACCGTATCTTCGTGCCCACACGGTCAAGTACCGGACTAAACTCTCCGAGGCCGATGATCTCCTGAAACAGTACCCGTCCCAACCGGAGTGTTCTGCTGAGAAACCGTTCCTCCGCGGAAACACGAAGTGCAAGTTGGCGCTGAATATGTTGCCGTGGGAAGTTTATAACAAGGAGTGGGACCTGATCATGATTGATGCCCCGAGAGGGTATTTTGCGGAGGCGCCGGGGCGGATGGCCGCGATATATTCAGCGGCTGTTATGGCAAGGAATAGGAAGGGATCGGGAGTGACGCATGTGTTCTTGCACGACGTAGATCGAAAGGTGGAGAAAGTTTATGCAGAAACGTTTCTGTGTCGTAAAAATCGTGTCAAGTCCGTCGGAAGGCTTTGGCATTTTGAGATACCTCCCGCCACAGATTCCAACCCACAGTTTTGCTAGAATATACTGGATCAAGTTCGCATTGGATAATTACGCCTAATAATTTAATAAAACAAGAATTCCACCAGTTAGTTGTGGTGATAATCTCAATCAAATTAAGTTAGATATGTAGATTTGGCATGCAATACATATAGTAATTGATATTTAGCGAACTTTTTGTTTATCCCATCTGGTTTTTTAATTTTTGAAGAACTTATGGTATCGAGTGCTGATACTTTGTTTTGTTTTGTTTTTTTTCCTTAAATAAAAAGGGTCTTTGAGAAGGTGATTAAATCTGGTGGAAATCGTCATCTTATTCACGTTCAATGACCTTTTGGGCTCTTCTCATTTACTGTTTGGTGTTTCGCTTCTTGCTCGTGCGTCTAAGATTCTAGTAGGAACTGCATGTTATCGGGGTTATTGTTCACGCAAATTACGATAAAGAAGTGTCGGATCACATCCTCCGCCGTGAGTCATGCATGGCCTGTCGAGAGTCTTGAGACTTGATGGAGATTAATAAGACTGAAAGTGAAGCTAAATTTTCTTCCATTAATTAAAGCACTAATTAATTGTTGACCGAGTTACCAATGTTCAACCACAAAATGTCAAATATTGGGGCTGATTTTATGAGCTGTTTTAACGCAGTAGACTAATTAGTTGGTAATATGGTAGGTAGACGGGAGGCTTAGGACACCAAACAGTAGAAGTAAGAAGTATGATGGTAAATTTACTGAAAAAAAAAGAGAGAAAGAAAAAGAAGCAACGTTATATTCACATGGAAATCAATCCTAATAGCATCGTCATTGACACAGGTGCTTTTCTTCCTCAATTCAATGATCGATGCTCCACCTTTTCTAGCTCAAGAATCGCTTTGGTTTTTTGCTTATTTGAACATTAAACTTAGCGTTAATTTCACATACCTCCCCTGAGGCTTTTGACAATAGCAGAAAGTTCCCTTCAAGTTCTAAAAATTACACCTACCTCCCCTATTTTCACTATTTAAGAAACATTCTAGACCCAAAAAGCTATACTTTTTCTCAAAATTTCTATAGTGCCCTTAAGTTATGATTCACAACGAAAATGTAAAGGAAAAAAGAAAGGTTCATAGTCTCTATTTCATTTATCTTTACTTGCTATTACTATTATTTACCCATCAATATCAAAAACATCATTAAATAAACACTTATCTTTGTTATAATATTCATTTTTTACCTAAAAATTTCTAATGCAAACTATTGTATTAATTATAAACGCTACATTAGATACCCAAAAGTTTACTTATAAATCTCATATTAATATCATATTTTATTTAATATATAACAATATTCATCAATATTCCTAAATTTCAATTCCATGGCTGCCACCTTTTTAATACAAAATAATCTAAATCATTACTACTAATATCAATATCCAATATACTCTATTGGCACGGAGTTCAAAATAAATCAAATTCTCTTTATAGGAATAAAATTAATAATTGTAAATCAAAAATAGAAACACAATACAATTATAAATATATACCAATAACACTTTTTTTCATGGTAACTATAACAGTATAACCTATATTTAGTTCTTTTTTCACTTCCTATCCTTAATTTTTATTATTTTTATCACTGTCACTATTTTCATCTTCATCTAATTTGTTAATAAAGTAGCACTCAATTTGCCATTGAACAATTTCAATTTGCTAATGGTTATCAAAATTAGAAACAAAAATGGCGGAAAGGAAACTATTTAATAATAATAAAAAATTGAGAAATAGATACCAGATATGTAAGCATTGGTGGTTTGGTATGTATGGTAATTTTTTTAATGGTGACGATACACATTTGGTTGATAATAATAAATAAAATGAGTTTAAAAGGAAAATAAATGTAAGAAGAAAATGATAGATAGTTAAATGGGAAAGATAGGTTGAATTATTGTTTGATAATATATGAGAGAGCTTTAATATTTGATAGAGTTTTTCAATGAGTTGACAATTAATGAAGGGCATTCTTGCCTTTTTATCACGCCAAAGGAGGTTTTTGTAATTATGTAAACCTCCAAGGAGTCGAGTGAAATTGTCGAAAACCTCAGGGTAGGTTTTTGAAATTATCCCTTAAACTTAAATAGATGCTATTGTCATTTTCCCTCAAGTGCCCTCAAGTGCATTTATGGCGTACAAGTCACCTGTATTAGTGTATCATTTCAATATTGACATTTTATAGAATTGGGCGTGTTTGGATAACATGATTTTCAAGAAAAAAATTCAAATTTTGTTTTGCTTGCATCATACACACAATTTTTAATTACAATTTTATTTCACATGTATCACATCACAAAAAATGTTACAGCAATTATTTCAAATAATCTCCTATCCAATTGCCCCGTTTGGATTGCATTTTCCATGACTTTCCATGAAAAAATTACTGTAGCGATTTGATATATGTGAGGGAAAAAGGTAATAGGAAAATGTGATCACAAAAAATGACGCAATTTTTCGGCAGAAAATGACAATCCAAACAGGGATGCATATCTCAAGATGAATCTTGTTGAGGTAATAATTTGTAAAAACATGACGTCACTCGGTCTTGTATAAGAAGCTACTCTTAGTTGTAATTTTTGTCGACTGCACCTCCTGCTATTAACTGTCGAAATGATAGAGTGAAATAAAGTCCAACCTCAAATAGGTGGACAAAGGCTTACAGTACACGTTAGGGGTGATGCTGTATTGAAAGTACTGTCAAGTATTGTATTAAATAATTAAAACATAAATTATGATAATACATACACATGCACACATACACGAAATGACTAATATATGCTTGACATTTTTTGAACTTAGTGTTTGATCTTGAGTCGAGTTTTTCGAGTTCGATAAGACTCGGCATTGTTTCTGAATCCTTATCGAGTCAAGTTTAAGTTTGGGCTCCCTGACTTATTCGAATTCGAGTTTGAACTCGAGTAGTACTTATACTTTTTGAGTTCGATCTTGAGTATGGTGCTACTTGAGGTTAACTCAACTTGACAGCACCCTTAGTACATGTCTTCTACTCTAAGATACAACAAGAATAGTTTGTAATCTCGGATTGTATCTATGAAAAGTCCCTAGTAGTCCTCATCTATATGTGCAATGTTTTGAATATTGGATTGGATTGATCGGTTCAATCGGTTGAACCTCGAATCGACCATGTTTCCAGTCAAATTCAATAAAAAAAATTCAAAGAATTTATTGAATCGGTTAAACTCGATTAAGAATCGGTTGAACCGGTAAAAACTGGGAGGTTCAACCAATTTTTATTAAGTTTTTATTTTCTAACCTAAATATTTTAGTTTGATTCAAAATTTTTAATACTAAAATAAATTAAAAATTTATTAAACCTTTGAATCGGGGTTGAACTAATTGAATTGCAAATCGGAAGGTTTTCTGATTCACTCTCCGGTGCGAGTTTAAAAACATTATACAACGACTAAGAATAGTTTTGGTTTGAATAGCTTAAAAAAAAATAGAGAGAGAGAGAGGGAGAGAGAGAGAGAGAGGAATCAAGGATGGTGTTGGTTTAGCTGGAAATTGGAACTCATCAAAATTTTCGAAACTATTGACCATCCGAAGGAAAAATTCGAAAGGGATACAAGAACACGTAGAAATTTGTGGCAATTTCTGTCGGAGTAGCTTTCAATTTGCTTGTCGCGAGATGATCATTTTCGACTATTCAAAAACGTGATGCATATTTTGATCTGACGCAATAAATTTGAGATAAGGCACCGGTTCTAGGGGCAAAGTGTCATTAAATAAAATATAGCTGCAATACAGCGACTTGTTCCTGCTAGACAGAGACCAGTGGCCTTGCTGCTGATCAACGCTTTATAAGCGTGCAAAATTGCTGCCTTCACCAGTTGTTCACCACTTTTAACTTTAATATGCCTATGTACCTGAATAAGCCGCTCGTAAAAACCATCTTTTGTTAGGTTGTTTCTGCTCTGTGATTAAGAACTCCGAAGAGATTGAAAATTTGTTATGTTTTTAGAGGAAGACGAATGGAAAATTCTGTAGTCCAAGTCAAAATAATTTGGTTTCATAGGTGCTAATTGTCTTCTTGGTGCCAGAGCATTTACTAAAATATAAGATACAGGTTCCAAGGTTTTACTGCTTTTGGTCCAGAGTCGGGGCAGCTGCAGCACAAAATTCCCAAAAAATTGGAGTACATGGTAGAGGAAAAACAAAAGAAGAGAAAGGAAAAAGGGTTTATTTGTCCAAATCTTACAAGCGTATCAGGGTTGCTTAAAGTCAAAGTCCAATGCGGAAATACTAATCCACTGAGTGATCGAGGAAGTTCGCATATTAAATGTGCTGGTAGACCGTACAACATTATACTTTAAAGTTCAGACATAAAATGTCAGTAAGAGAATACAGCCTGTGAAAGCAAAGCGCACGTTTTGGTTCTCCCTCTCTGAATGTTTCAAAGACTCAGCTGAGACTGATACGATTTGGTCGATCGGGACGAGATGATTTCAAAATAATAAATCGCTGAAAATTCGACTGAGACATTTTCAAAATGGATAGAAACAGTCGAGTCGTTCCGAATCAACTCGAATTTTATTATTTTTGCTAATTTTTTAATTATTTTTAATTATCATTTTTAAATAATTTTTAGAATATTAAATATTTCAAAATTTTGCGTCTCGCCAAAATCGCGATTAATATATCGAGATCGATGTGAAATGGTTCGGGCCATGATCGCAACCGCTACCATGGCTTTGAACCATGTCTATGATGGGAGTTTTTTCTAGCGAACAACGATCTTATCGGGTACTATTGAAAATATGTCTTACAACTATGGTTCGAAGACTCGGTCGAGTCATCACCGTCTCGGTCTAGTCCGAGACGAGACTGCGACGAAACGATACCGAGATACTTAACTCGTCGAGACGTCACCGTGAAGAGTTGAAATGGTCGAGTCATACCGAGTCACTTCGAGTCATTCCGAGTCAACTTAAAATTTTATTATTTTTACTAATTTTTAAATTATTTTTATTTATCATATTTTTTTATAATTTTTTAAATATTAAATATTTCAAAAATTCACATTGATGTAGAACGGTCCAGACCGCGACCGCGACCTTGAACCATGCTTATTACACGTAACGTGGACTGACTCTAAAGAACGTGACAGCCAATAAGCTGCATGATCCGGAGGGGAAGTTACTGGGACGGGAATTGAATATTCAGAATGGGCGCCGCAATACTTTCCAATAGCTTGAACCAATACGCTGCTCCAATACCAAATCCCGCTGTTTGTGCACCTCGATCTGCCCCTTTTGGCAGTCATGACGAGCTCAAGCATTTTTGGACTTTGGTAATCCTACAAAACAAGGGGACTGCTGTTCACAAATTAGATCATGGTTTCAAGACAGCAGGGATCATGTATATATAACTACGAGGAACTTGATAACAACTCAAAAAAGGGATTGATCATCACGGTCTCAAAGTTTGAAGGACCTCTGGATTCATGGGATAACATAACAAGAAACTGTTTATGTTGCAAGCAACTGTTTATTTAACGCATCTGGAAATAAGGCAGGCAATGATAACAAGAAACTGCTCTTTGTTTCGCCCCTCATAGAAAGAGCGGATAGTCTAATCATTTTACAACGACTCCTCGTTCTCGGAAATAAGTAAAATGGTACACAGCTGGTTTCTTCCTCGCACCACTTACAAAAAGTCATCCAGGAGCTGCTGCTAAGCTGAAGGTGCTGAGGTGTCGAATGATTTTCTTCTTACTAAGAGGCAAGTGATTCTGGACGGCTGAGGATGTGTACTCTCAACTGTACATAACACAAAATCAGGCCTGTGTAGCGCAAGGGTTAGCCGATCTTTCCCAAAATCCAATGCAGTTGCATCAAAAAGTACATGCCAAGAATTCCTATGTGCTTCCGAGATCCAATGCATCGAGTGACGGGTGTCGTTAACATAAGCAGGGTAAGCAAAAAGACCTTTTGGATTGTATTTGCACTTTCTCCTGAAGTACTGGCTAAGCTGTGAACCCTTAATCCTCAAGTCCAACCAAGTCTCTGGTGCTGCGATAGTCTTAGAGTCCTTGGATGCGACATATGTCCTTATGGAATCAGTTTCTTCTCCAAGGATGGTCATATAGTAGTTCCCTCTGAAGAAAGGGTACGACTCTCCTATCAGCATGGTGGCTTCTTTGACGGTAGGAGCGAAAAGAACCAAGTATTCTTCTTCTTTTAGCCCACACTGCTGCAAGGCTCGATTACGAACTTGTATTTCAGGGATTGAAATAAAATTCCCCTGAAGAGAAGTCTTCTTGTTGAGGATGTCAAGTAATCTTGAGGGCTCCAGTTGCTTTCTGTCCAAATCAGTGGTAGAACTGCCAAAAGAAGGCGAAGATGAGTCCCTTGCGCCGATGTTCTTGGGGGACTTTCCCCTGCCGTCCTCAAGCATGTTCTCTGAAGACTCTTCGTTGACGCAGATTTTGTACGGATCAATCTCGTCTCCTTCTTCCACGAGGCCATTGGAGTACTCAGGATACTTTGCAAAGACATATTGCTGTACATATTGCATTTCGCTGGGCGTAATTGGTCCTGACCATCTTAGATCAAGGCCATGGAGTGTGGAAATTGCTTCGGCTACCAAGTGAGCTGGAATTACTGCATGTGCTTTCTGTTTTATCATTGGACGCACAATCAAGAATCATCATTTTATCAAAGTGAGAATCCAACACCGGAACATCTAACAATAAAACCCCGGGAAAAGCACTTAATCTATATGGAATATGGAAAGAAAGAATAAGCCCTTAACTTGCCTTGATCACCATGCTGGCTGGTCTGCTTTGATTTGGTGACCTTGTTTCTCCAAATTCATTGTCTAACACATCCTATAGCATTGTACAAAACAATCTATGAATCAGAATCCAAACAATTTTTTGAAAGTTTGTTTTGGAAAATGAGAAAGAAGTAATTCTACCTTGTACTCTCCACTTAAACGACATGGAGTTCCCTGATCTTCAAAGCTTCCCATGTTTAATTTGCTCAACATGCATTAGAAAATCAAAAGGAAGTTAATAACAGGGAAGAAAAGGAAGGGAAGCAAAATAACCAACAAGTTTTTATCTCTGCACAGACATCACCTGATGCTCAATTGGTCCTAATGATATTCACAGAGCACGCGACAAATAGAGAAAAGCCGACACTGACGACAACAGTGACCACATGACTTGGAAATGTACATGAAACAGTGATTGAACGTTAAATTTGTTTAGTGTTTTGTTCACAAATTATTGCTAAGAATGAGCCAAACCACTAAGAGTCTTGGCACATCAGATTACATAAGATTTAAGATCATCCTTCGCAACTAAGAGTTGACATCTTTAAGAGATCAAACCTCTGCTTTACATTTCTTTCAAGCTCAAAAAATGATTTCCTTGCATCATCTCATTTTTGTTTTTAAACCAAACTAATGCAAGCAAGACAAATTAAACGATTATTTGATGCACCCTTCTTTTTTGACAATTGGGATTGAATGGTGAAGGTACTTTTGCAATGTTCGCAGAATTAGACCTTCGTAAGTATGAATCTAGTCATGCTTGAATGGACGGATTAGAATAAAAAAAAAAAAAAAAGGATCGAATTCATCACAAATCATTGATCTAGACCAGGCGCCAAAATTCTCCACCAATTTACATATAATAATAGGGAAATTAATTTCATATTGAAGAAGATAAGCGACCAACAATAAATTAACATTGAAGCGATAGTGACCATTGGAGCATTTCAATACGTTAGCAGGCATAACGATGGACAGGTCCTACTTGGTGGGAGCAGGTCGGAATCTTTTGATGCTGACGACAATTTTCCAGGTCGCTTTGCATGAACCAGATTTGGCAATTAAAAAAAAAACAACATTAATATTATCAATTGGATAATTTATACTACTATCACTATTATATTAGACTTATCACGAAAACTATTATATTATTAAAAAAAAAAAGAAGAAAGAAATGGCAATGGACTTGTTGGTTCGGATGCCATTCTGAAACTTCATATCTGCTGTCCCGTCTTCAGGTCTCAAGAAAAGCCAAAAGAAAAAAAAAAGAAAAGAAAAGGTAAATCTGGGCCATTAATTAGATTTTCGTGCCTTGCCTTATGATATTTATGTGAAGACCACCACGAAAGCGAAGCACCTTTACACCAAAATGACAATTTTGACCGCGACGCATTTACTACTCTTGCATGCCATGCCAAATTGTCGTTTCACAAACGCTTGGGAAGAAGAAGAATACAATATTAAATTGAGCATGCATGCTTTTATCATCAGAACGCCAAAAACCAGACGCCAATACTGAAGAAGTTTCAAGCACCTCGCACACCCGACTTCTTTGATCTTTTCTTGTTCCTTTTACCCAATTTTTTTTTTTTTTTCATGTTCTTAAACACGCGACTTCAATCCAAAATTTGGGTTCTGTTTATCAATTTTACATCTTATGGACCAAATGATTCCATTTCTGTAAGCCGAGCAATAATCAGCATGGAAAGGAAAAATAAGGGCGAAGGTAGAGATTAATGAGAGAATTAGTGCACTATACGCGATACAGAGGTTAATTTGAATCCAATCTACAAAAAGTATTTCATCCTGTCATCTCTCCTCATGGCGTTGTATACAGCTTGGACCTGGATGCACAATCAAATCGAATCAAGTCATGTCGCTGATTAGTGCGTGAGCACGTAACATTACACATATCATCGCAAATAACAACTGCCAGGTTCTTTCTTTAGCCAACTGCTGTTGATTATTAAGAGTACAAAGCAACATGTGCTTTTTTCAGGCAGTAGAGTACACATACCAGTTGATTAACCATTACGAAGTTACTAGATTCTACATCTACAATAACCCAAAAAAAAAAAAAACCTACGCGTCTGAAAGCCTTCAAAGTCATTGACCAATCCTCATTGCTCAGACACAGCAAGAAGGTGTATCCACCAACATTTTTGAATCAAAGAATAGTTTATTTCACTGCACAAAGAAAATTTAAACACATATGCTGCGCATGCACACATACATACGTACGTATTTATGTATGTTGGTAGATAAAGAGAGAGAGAGAGAGTGACCTGCTCACTTGAAACAACTTGGACAGGTCCAATATTTACCGACACGTATTTGCCTCTAGAGGATAGTTTCTGCTTCACCTGACCCTGGATGCAGCAGGCAGAAACAGTTGATAACAAGAAATAACCAGAAAATTTTAGCAAAATTCTTTGTTAAAAAGTAAAAGCATGTGGAAAGTTCACAGTCCAAGCATTTAAAAAAAAAAAAAAGATTACTCAATCTTGGTTATTTTGGCCTAATGCCTTCTAATCGAACAAAATAAATTGGTAGTCATTGTAAGGGGCTTCACAAGAAAGACGGAAAACTAGCCCAAAAAACTACCAAAGAAGAATGGAAATGCTGGACTATCCTTTTGAAAACTCTCAAAATAAAACAAAAGTCCTACCTTCTAATTGAAACCAAAAATAGAAAAAAAAAAAAAACAGCAGAAAGGAAAGGATATTGCACTTGGGAAAGATGATTAATTCTGACATCTGACAGCTAAACTTAAACAGTAATAAGCATTTCTTTGCCTTTACCTTTCGTTTATTTGATTTTGCTAATCTTGAAATCTAGCTTGCAGTCAAATTCCAAAGGCCAAAGTGCAAAATGAACAAATAACAGTAAAGAGAAAGAAAGAACTGGCACATTAAGGCATACATGGAAGGGTTCATTTTATACAAGATCCGAAGAATATGTACTAGCAGAAATTAATTATCCATGTCACAAAGCAGAAATGACTAAGTAAACATTGTACCAAGGACCTAGTGTACTTATAATTTAGTTAGTGTGTCTCATTACTTTTGAAAAGGTTCATCTCAAAACCAAAAAAAATCAACGTAACTAAGAAAAATAAATTTTTCTATCAAACATTCCGCGAGATCTTTAAAAGTGAACCAAATTCTGCATAAATATCTGATTCTCTCCCTTCATACAGTCACTTTAGTTATTTTTTGGCAACCAGATATTTCGGGACTAACATCTAATGAGCTTATTCCCAGATAAACAAGTAGTAGTATAAAATTTTCATAATTTTTCAGCAGACCCTTCAACCATATTCAAGACCTTGTTCAGTTAGAGAAACACCATCCTAATCTCTCTTATACTTCAGCATGCAAGTTCAGAGTAATTTTATGAGTTGAAAAAATTGCAAACCACCTTTCATACTTCTTGTTACTTTTCTATTCTTAAGCTTCCAGGTTCTCATACCATAGTACAATCACCTTCTAGTCAGAACAGGAAAATCACAGGAAACAGAATCACTGCAGACATACATATAATGAGAAAAATGGCATCATCAGAGGTAATAGGTAATACTTCACTAACTTGTGAGTAATGCGCCAGCTGCAACAGTCTAAAAAAATCAACAGCTCAGATTGCCAACACACACCTCCTAACACTCAAAATTTAATCATATGGTAGACAGTTTATCAATTTTGATAAGCAAAGAGATGGCACACCACTTTAAGCATGAAATAAGCATTTCAGCTATTCAGCTTACAGGATGCTACCTAACCTTCTCACATTTGTGCCAACCTCAAATTAGGAAAAATCAAAGCTTAAAGTGCAATTCCCTCAGAGTATTTCAAGAATTACATCTCTTTACTAGAAATTTTGCACGAGTAGTGCAAGCAAGCATATCCATTCAACCATATGGGACCCTTTTTTCAATGTTCTGATTTTGTTGAATATATGAAGAACCAACCCAGGCTCTGATTTATCAAGTTATGTCTGCCAAAACCTGACTCCAAATCCATCAAACATTCAAATAGAAGAAGACACATTTTGATACACCAAGAAAAGAATAAAATTAGTAAAGTTTCAAATTAAATGAATAGTATTTTTATCACTTATCGTATAGATCATTGTCTTCATACTTTGAACATGACACAATAATTACTGAAGTCGAGCAAATAATGTCCTTCATCAAATTGGACTATGGGAGGAGTTGAACCCACTGCACATTAGATGCAGTTCATAAAACAGTATGCAGATTTCAGTCAACGATTTTAAACGGTATCCTCACGATTGTCTTAAATTGGTTTTCCATTCAAACCATTAAAATGCCATTTGCAGCATAATCCAGCTACTGTAAGCCACAGTATTCATGTCTGCTCCTCATCCTAAACACAAAGCTTGAATAGATAACCACAGAACCTCATGCTATATGATGTCTAGCAGATGAAACATTCTATTACCTCAGGTATTGGCTGTTGAATTACTGATTCTACAGCAACAACCATAGCCTGTACAAAATCATCACCTCCAGTTCCAATAGCTGTGAACCCTCGGACAGTTGGGTAGGAATTCACCTGTAAAGTAGGAAAATAGCATCATGCTCATCTCCAGAAATAGCCACAAGCAGGATACCAGCGCTGAACCTAATTTTCAAGTTCAATGAGCATCAATGGCCAAGCATTTTAAAATTCTTTATGTTAGAAAAAAAGCTAGTGAAACTACAAATCCTCTACTGTCTACATCTAAAAATCCTTGCATTACTTAAGAATGAGCTTAATGGACTTGTATCTTAGCTAAAATCCATCAGCTTGTTGGAAAGGTATTCATCGAAAATTGAGAAAATTTATCTTTTGCAACTCAAATGCACAAGTTGATACAGTACATGAGAAGAGCACTCAGGTTAACATACCTTCTTATCCAGAGCAAGCCACTCATTAGTTGAATCATCTGTTACTGTACCTCCAATGACCACATTTGTCGTTTGTCCTACCCTCCCTTCTGCCCTCGAAACTTCTGAATAGAATTGGATGAAACTTAGCAAGATATTCTTCACACACTATGTAATCTTCTAACAACTTGTAGGTATTCAATAATGCCTTGGGATTTCGGTAAGTGGAGGAAAGTGCAGTTGAGAATTGAGTAAAATAGGAAAGCCTACCAGTCCCCTAAAAACTTATCTAAAGAAGCACTCAGCTCGTATAGGGAAAGCCCGCTTCAGTCTTACAGTAAATGATTCATTATTATACGTGAAAACGATATTGAGGCAAACTGCAAATTGAAGTGAAGGCCGGTCCTTAAACACCATCCCAAGCAAAGGGGAGCACATTTTTTCCTATGCTTATAAGACAATGAAAGTTGTAGACCCTCCAGATAATATCCCAATTAACAACTCCCACAACACACATACAAACATATATTCATGACTATATTCTCTAGCCAGATATGGTGTTCAATAAAAGCTCTCAGATTGAACACACATGCTACTCTCCATAACAAGGCTCAGCTTAGCTCGTAATACGCAAATTTTGATCTTTATTGCACAACAATAATATCACTTACAGTTTCACATGGATAAATCACCATGGAAAATTTGCCCACTAAATACGATAATCTAAAAAGGACATGACTATCGGGGGAACAAGAAGGAAGTTCATAGCTGTACCTGAAATAGCCTTGAGAACAGCTTCTTGAGGGGGGTCTTGGTCTTGGTCATCTGCAGATGAAGGTGACGGGTTTCCATTATCGGAGCAATTGGGATGACGGGTTCTCCTCCCAATGCATAAATTTCGAGTCTTGGGAACATTACAGCCACATCTCAAATTAGTCGTTGGAATTTTTTGGGCTGGAAAGGAAAAAGATGTTAATTTTCCAGGCAAAGGTCGCCATGCTTCTGTCAATACAGTTCTGAACACAGTCCTGCACGCCATTTCCAAATTTGACTGAATTCTTCCGGTCGTTATTATTATTATTTTTTCGGATTTGCTGATTTATGTGTGCCTCAATCTGAAAAGTTCCCGAGATTAAGGGAAAAATGAGGCGATTCTTTCTTCTATGCCACAAGCATTATGAAACGGTTTATTTTATTAGGATGCTGATTTTTATTTTCAGTTCGCAACGTGGCTGCGCATCACTGTCCTCCGTCTCTAAAAGACAAAGCTGCCCTTGTTATTGTTGTGTGTGGGGCCTTTTTTTTTTTTTTTTTTTTAATTTTGTGAGTAACATGTAGTTCATACTAGAATTTGAGATTTTGGAATACTAAAATACTGCAATTAAAAGTTGCCTAACTTTAACTTTAATAAAAAATATTTGATCGTCAATAATAAAATGTATTGAAAACAAATGGTATGTAAAAAAGTAACCCTTAAGTATTCGCTTCAAATCTAAATTGATTTTTTGTTTGTAATAATATATAGATAGTAATATATGATATATAATATAAAATTTGAAGTTCAATATCATGGTAGCGTATCATTTTGAATTATTATGTATTTCTAATAACAATAAAACGTATAAAGACAAAGTGATATTCAATTTCTCAATTAAATATTTTATTACAATCTATTTTCCTCTCGTTTAGAAGATGTTGTTCATGATTGCTTGATTAGAAATATATTAATTTGAATGATTCGTGTGTGCAAATTAAAATGTAAGAGAAAGAAGAAAAAGTTTTTCACTTTAAAAGTATAAATTATAGGCTGTATTCCATTACGTCTTCTTAATCTTAAACTGCACTTTGTACCCTTCCTATAGTTTCTATTACCCAAAAAAAAAAAAAAAAAAAAATAGAGTCCTACATTCCTTTATCTTGAAGGGCAAGATGGGTAAAACATTCGGAACGGGAGTGTTGGCCTGCAAGTCTGTAACTTGGCCAACTGCAAACCTTCGCCGCATGGCACTCTGAGGTACAGCTGATCACCAATTTACCAAAGCGGAAATCATTTTTTCTATTTTTTGGCTGATCCGCTTAAGCAGCAGACCTAATTTACCAAAGGGGACCTAATTTTTGGACGAGGAGTAGTAGTAGTTATTTCTTTCTTTTCAATCTAATTCCAAATCTTTTTAGAGCAATTTTCTTTGTTTTGGGCGAGCAATAGCATCCATCAGCCAATTCGAATTTCGAAAGCTAGGGAGGTCGCACTAGCAGGGCACTGAAATATGTACGGGTCGGATAAAGCCGTCGACGATTCGGAGCGTACAGCTTTCAGGAAAGCAGAAAAGAAATACAAACTTTACTACGATAATACTAACAACAAGAGGTATTAATTCCACTTTAGATTATCATTTCATCGAATTTTCTTTCCTCTGGTTTGCTGAAAAATTCTCGAGCATTTGTGTTTACGTTCCTCGAATTTAGGAAAAAGAAGCCGAGAGCGGTAGATTTGTCGGAGGTCATTGATTTCAAGTGTATTTTAGAATCCTATAATCAGAATAATGAACTTCCAGCTGGAGTTTTCAAGCTTACATCCAGTTTCGGCACGCCTGTATTCGGCTTGGATAGTCGGCCTGGTATGCAAATTTCTTTCATGAAGGATCTTCGTGAAGTGACACTCTCTGTAGTCTGTATTGTTGTTGTGTGCCTCTGATGGTTGAAAGATGCTCTGAGCTGCTGCTTATATATTCAGGGTTTTACTTCATTCCGGGAGCTTTGAGCGTTGAGGAGCAATGCCAGTGGATAAGAGAGAGTTTAGCAAGTTTTCCTCACCCACCTAACAGGACGAATCATAATGCTATTTACGGGCCTCTAGAGAACTTGTTTGCTGCTGCCAAAGAAGAAAGGGTCTTGGTTGAAATTGAGCAGCCAAGGGATATAGTTTCCGAGATTGATTCTGTGCATGATGCCCAAATTACTCCGAGGTGGAAATTCTCTGGCGAGTTAGATAAATCATGCAGAGGAGATGCATGTAAATCAGTGTCTGCCTCTGTCTTGCTGCGGAAGTTGCGTTGGTGCACTCTTGGCCTGCAATTTGACTGGTCTAAGGTCCATTTGCTTTCTTCTCCCCATTGTGTTCTTGTACATGGACTTGTATGGTTTTCGCTGTTTCTTTGAAACTTGGCAATCAGTGTCTGCTAAGTCTATTCTCAAAGCAGAATGTTGGTCATAGCTTCAGGTTTGGCGTGGATTTTTTCTTAGATAACTTGCATATGTTCAGATTTCCTGGGTGTAGTTAGTTTTCTGTGATGCTCATAGCGGGACATCATCATGTGTTCTGATACTCTTTGCTCCTGTAAAGAGGTTTTATACCCGTCATTCGAGCTGTCCCTCAATTTGATGTCCTGAATAGTTTTTCAATTGTACAAGGCCTTAGAGATCTTTTTTCCCAAACAAGTCATTTAAGTTTAACTTTTCTGTTTGCTTGTGTCATTTGTCTTAAATATGGTTGACTTCATTTGGCTTGCTTATGTTTTTTGCTTGAGCATAATTTTTTTTTTATTATGAGCAAAGAACATGAAAACGAGAAACTAGAGAAAAGAATGTCCTGTAGTTTTCTACTATATGATATTATTACTTGAGGCAGTATCTGTAAGTGTATGACCACTTACCAAATGAAAAAGGGAGGGGGAGATGTATAAGAACTGTAGACATGTGAGGCTAATTATTTTGGTTTTCTCTATGCAGTTTCTCATCTAGATTGTTGATTTTGAAATAGCATCTCTTGCATATAGGTGATGATTTTGAATTGCTTAACCGTTTCACAATTGCATGTAACTTGTCTATTGACTACTCATGGACAATTGAGCCTCACCTTTTCTTTAGCACTCTAATTGCTGATTTCTTGTTTCCTTTTGGTTTGTTTTATGTTCTAGAGGAGCTATAATGTTTCCCTCCCTCACATTAAGATACCTGAGGCTCTTTGTTGCCTTGCTAAAAGGTTGGCCAAGCCTGCAATGCCTCCTGGTCAAGATTTCCAGCCAGAAGCTGCAATAGTGAACTACTTTGCTCTAGGTATTATGAATTCATCAGTTTCCTGAGGGCTTCCTTGTCGTCTGCTCATAAATGGGTATACTGCAGCACAAGTCTGACCTAGATCTTGTGTGATATATCTATTCTTACCGTACTTAAGCATGTACTTTATCACTCTCTTTGTATAACCTTATACTACAAAAATCTATCTTGTTCAACCATTAACAATAGCTTTTCCATACTCTACAGGAGATATGCTGGGTGGGCACCTCGATGACATGGAAAAAGATTGGAGTAAACCGATTGTCAGCATAAGGTTTTATGCTTTTGTTTTGTTCATTTTTGAAATTATTCTTTTTCTTTGTTTAATCTGGATGTGAGAATGCTAAAATGTTAGTACCTAACAATCAATTTTTCTCTTTCAGCTTGGGTTGCAAAGCTATTTTTCTTCTTGGGGGAAAGTCTAGGGAGGATCCACCACTTGCAATGTTCCTTAGAAGTGGCGATGTTGTACTTATGGCTGGAGAAGCGAGGGAGTGCTTTCATGGTAGTGAAAAGCATACAGCTTCTGTTATGCATTCTTCTTTGTTGGTTGTGAATATTGGAATTTTTTTTTTCATACAAGATCCATACGTTTCTCTTTTGCTTTTCTTATAATTGATATACATAAACTCTTGAGTAATGCTTGATATTGTCTTTCAAGTTGTCAAATTTTGCCACACATAATAATTAGGTTAGTTAGTCATAAATGAAGATTGTCCACATATTTTGGTGACTCCCATTATTTTGTTTCCTTGATCTGACCATTTGAAGTTCACTACTTTTGAGAGAATCCTCAGCTCAATGGGCTGAGGTCCTGTAAATCCTGAACTACATGGACCAATTGTTCTGCTTGCCTCAAAGCTCCTTAAATTACCTCAGGAGGATTCATTTTCATTAATCATGAGATTCATCTGGTGGAGTCTATCATCTTATGCTTCGTGTTTATGGAATTAGGGCAGATATCTTCAAGAGTCTTCTTGGGTGTTGCTGTTATCATTTTCATGACCAAATTTATCACACTTGTTACTGTCGTGATGGAAGCAATACTTGTAGATTGACTTCTGGTGTTTTTGTTGTGACTGGTTTCAAAAGGCACCTGCATAAAGATTGTCTTATAATTCGCTGTTTGAGTGGGAAATGGGAGGGAGTGTGTAGTCTCTTTCATGGATGAGGATTCATTGATGACTTGCAAGTATAAGGTTATGCCCGCTTTTTATCATCCCAATTCTTCTGACTTTTCAGTGCTATTCTTGTCTGTTTTACCTTCGGTTTTCAGGTGAACAGCAATTACCATGTCAATTGCAGTCTCATCTTACATTTTTTTTCTTTAAATGTGGTAACTTCATACTTCAAATTTTGGTGCTTGAGTGCGTCTCCTCTTAAATGTAAAGAGTCAGTTGATGCACTCTTCTCCAGAGAGTTTACAGTGTTTATTGGTCTTTTGAAGCATTCCCCTGCTGAATCAGTTGCTTATTCTGCAGGTGTTCCTAGGATCTTCACTGACACAGAAAGTGCTGAAATAGTTGATTTGGAATCACAATTTTCAAGAGAAGATTCTTTTCCTTTCCTTGATTATGTTAGATCTTCAAGGATCAACATCAATATTAGACAAGTTTTCTGACTCGGTTACTTGGAGACTTTTCAAGTCCTTTATTCTTTCCTGTCATACAATTGGAAATTTTGAATTTTGCCCCTCCTTGACGGCAAAATTTGTTCTTAGAGAAACCCTTGGGTAAGGGGTCCGATCGTAGTGGCATTTTTTATGATGTGAACGCAAATAAACCCCCCGAAGAACTTGCGAGAGATGGTGCGATGGTATCGATTTGTA
This sequence comes from Coffea arabica, assembly GCF_036785885.1. Classification (NCBI taxonomy): domain Eukaryota; kingdom Viridiplantae; phylum Streptophyta; class Magnoliopsida; order Gentianales; family Rubiaceae; genus Coffea; species Coffea arabica. The sequence continues at coordinate 44,961,597 of NC_092330.1, read as the reverse complement.
GGCATCCTGGATTAGCGGCAATGATGAACATTTTTGTCCCGAGTGAGATTTTCATAGCATAGTTTCTTTTCTTTGGCCATATTTCTATTGAGTAAATGTTATATCTATTATCATGATTAGATGAATGTCATGTAAGTAAAATTTAGATTTGAAATTCAAATTTACTATATGTGACATTCATTTAAACATGACAATATATACGTTATCAGTGTACAGAAAATTAATCCATTTCTATATGATCTTTCTTTCATCTTCCATTTTTTTTTTTCAATTTTTTCTGGCCTTGGTTTGGACAGAAACCAAAGAGAACTTCTCAGAACTGGTACGCACAATTTGCCGTCACCCCGCTGCCGAAATTGATTGACCAAACTCAACAAAAAGAAAGTTGAGTTTTTTGAAAGCGGGATGGTACCTGAATCTATAAAAACAAGTCAAAATAATGTCTGAGTAAGCATATGCGTGTAACTTTTTAAAGACAGCCCAAAAATGCTGTATTCTTCAAAAACACAAATAAATAATTGATATTAAATTTCAGTTTAAACAAATGCAGAATCAACAAAGTGGAGATGGCCGAGTTGGTCTAAGGCGCCAGATTAAGGTTCTGGTCCGAAAGGGCGTGGGTTCAAATCCCACTCTCCACAACCGTGACCTTTCGTTTTTTTTGCCAGTTGAATTCCTTCGTTTTCGCTCAACATTTTTGGAACATTCTTCGTAACTTGAGGTAGGGATTAATTATTTAATAAATAAAAGATGAAAAAAAGGCTTCTTTGAGATCGCACAAGAAATATTTAGAGTTTGTTTGGATTACAACTCTTTGGAATTTTTATAAAAAAATTATTGTAGAGATGTAATGCATCTGCGATAACAAAGTACTCGTTAGAAAATGTGTAGATGAAATATTTTTTTAAAAAAATTTTTTGAAAAGTGACAATCCAAATGATACCTTACATGTTTGACCGCTAAAATTATCACTTGCTCAAGAACTCCCAATTACAAAAATAAATTGTAAGAAAATATTGGCTGAATTGCACTTTAAACTCGAAATGGCAAAAACTCTAAAGGGCTCAAAAAGAAAGAGTAACATGCAATTTTAGTATATTATCTTTGAATCTTGAGTGCTTTTGATATCCAAACATTCGTAAATGATATCTAATATTTAAGCATATGTAATACCCTTGACGGATGTTTTTCAAATTGTTATTGAAAAAAATTACATGCTATCATGCGCCTAGCAACAAAATTTGTAAAAAAAAAAAAAAAATCTTAAGAAAACAAAAATAACATGCTAACCTGGTGGAGAGCTTTAGAACTAATAACCAATCGAGCTAATCATATACGCTCAAGCAAGACTCCCTTCTCCTCCTTATATGCATTATGCACTGCTAGTGGGGAAAGACAAAAAACAAAAACTTACACATTATGCTCGGATTAACAAAAACTCAAAAAGGGCTGCAAAAGAAATTGTGGAAAGAGAGGGGGGATGGAAAAGAGCTTCTAGAGAAATCTTAAACCGCAAAAATTAGAGGATGGGTTAGAAGAAGACCGTCAAGGCTCAACTTGGGAGCAACAACGGTGCCCACAACCGCACCACGACAAACGATTGCCTTCCCCAGACTTCCAAGAAAAAGCATCTCACACTAAACTCCAAAGCCTCCGACCTCCACACCACCAAATTAACTCCAATTTACGTGTACAATTCCACCACCACCACTTGAACACGAAAAGATCAATTTTTACACCGTTCCATACAATCAAAGAAACACGAAATAAAGAGGGAGGAAAGTAGCAGAAATTTACACGAAATAAAGAGGGAGAAAACTCCCTGCATCTCAGCATTCACAGGCAAATCCGGGGAATCATCCGAAATGGGTCCAATCGTATTGACTCAACTAGCAACGGGGTTGAGCGTTCTGGCCGGGGCCGTTGTGGTGAAGTCAGTAATGGATTCTAAGACCATGTTCGGGCCGGGCCAGTTTCCCAGATGCCCAACGTGCAACGGCACGGGCCGGGTCGCCTGCCTATGCTCTCGCTGGTCGGACGGGGACATTGGCTGTCGAACATGTGCTGGGTCGGGTCGTAGGTCTTGCACTAGCTGTGGTGGTTCAGGGACCGGTCGCCCTATTCCGGTTCAGCTCTCTGCTGGTCCTCCTCGCAACCAGCCTTCTTCTTGAAAACCGGTTTGCAGTATATACTCCGGATTAGCTATCTAAGATGTATAATGCAATCGCATTTACTCCGGTTTGTATTTGTGTACCAGTACGACATGGAGTAACTTCTTTTTATTATTATTTTTTTAAAGGAAATGAAAAGTTATACGTACGATGTACTATCATCTCTCATTGATACTTGTGAAAGGGGGAGGAAAGCTGAAATTTTTAGTAGGTTGTAATGTAATTAATTTGCTGTGACATTTTATGGTTGGACCGTGTCTACTGGTACAACCTACACGTCTGTGACGAGTGGCTTATTGTTGATTGTTTTGGCAGCCGAAATGGTAAAATTTTTTGGGTGCTTATAGGTAAAAATGTAACGAGGAAATGAACGCTAGTTTTTTGAGTCAATAGATGGATAGCGGTTCGGTTCAATGATGGCAGGTTCTGGTGTTTGCTGAATGCTACGCAATATTTGATTATTCATCTTTCCTTAAAAAGAAAAAAAAAAAAATGGTGCATCGAATGTGTTCTGGCACATGCTCGCAAATGGTTGAATGGCGCTTGCTTGCAGCCTAAATTTATGTCTGAAATATAATAGATTTGATTATTTGTTTGGATAACTGCAGGAATTCAACTTTGGAATTCAACTTTGGTGGTCGTTTGGTTCTTCTGCTTCTAAAGTTAGATTCTTCTTCTCGTTCTTTTTGGCATCCTCTCCACCTCTGCCCCGCACGCACACGTCTAGTTTCCATTGTTGAATGTTGAAAACTTCTTGCTTTATGACAAAAAAAACTAGCTCTATCCTCGTCGTACGGGAATGCAAGACTAATTATATCGTATAGGAATACAAATACAGCAGGAGTTAGAAAGCAAAATCACAGGAGACAGAAAATAGGACTGATATACGCTAACATTTTATGCAATTAAATTGACTGAAAGGCTAATTTAACTTCTGCTGCACTCCGTTAGTCCATTATGTTGGTTATGGAAGCTTCAAATGAAATTACAGAAGCCGTATATTTGGGATCAAAGTTTGCCTTTGAACATGAGAAGCTTTATGTTCTTCCTAATACCTATTGATTTCAATATTGAAAATTGTCCAAGCTGTTAAGTAATGAGTCCCATCTCTCTGGCATGTATCACCAGTTTTATTGGAAAGCTGATAATTGTGCATTTCCTGAAGACTTGAGAGGCTGAGAAGTCGTAGATGTTTTGTGAAGGATACAGTGGTTCTCTTTTGCTCAAATTTTGTTGAGACAGAAGGTCGGCAAGGAGGGTTCTTCCAGCAAAAAATGAATTGAATTGCCTTGCTTTGTGGCAAATTATCAATTGCTTCAAGGAAGCGCGTTTCTGCGATTGATTTTGGTCCAAGATTTACAAGTTAATAGCCTCTAAAATTTAGGGCAAGTCCTAAAAATTTGCTCCATTTAAGACGTAAAAGTTGCAATCTTTATGATAAGGAAGTTCAGCAAGTATAATAACCAGACGAGCTCGTTGCATTTCTAAATATCGGAAGGATTCAATGGTTGCCTTTTGCTCGAAGTCTAGCTGTGCAATCGTGTAGGCTCTTCTTATTGCAAACAAAATGGGAAAATTTGCAGAATAAAATTACTACGCCCTTTTTATTATCTAAATTTGGGTGTCAGTTGATTTTGAACCTTTGGAAACCACATCCAGTACATAGTAAATAACTAACTAGCACAGTTACATGAAGAATAGGAGATGACATCTTAAGAATATAAAGCATTAAGATAAGAGGGAACATTTACCTAACATGCTTGTCTTAGATGTCCCTTGATCATTAGCTTTGCTGGCAAACCTAAGTTTAATTCTTCCTGAAATGTTCAAGAATTTTCTTTTTAGGCATCTCTTATGATTAAGAATGCAAAATAAAAAGCATTTTAGTTTATTAGTAAGGGAGCTCACTGATGGTGATTTTTTTTTTTTTTTTTTAAATTTAAGAATTGAGCTATTTGATCAATCTGCAGGAGAGGCGTGGGATCAATCTGCTTGCTTCCGTTATGCCAGTAGTAATCATTTTCATATACTCGGGGGATGCTAGAAGAAGTTCAGGTCGAACGCTTTGTAGGTTGGATGAGAGCCAAAGCATGATGGGTCGTATGATTGTCTAGTTTTAAGTTTGAATCACCATTTGTCGATAACACAGAGGAAGAAATTACGAAACATGAAAAAATTGTGTGTGTGTGTGTGTTTGTTTTTTTGGGGCTTGGTCTAAGAACTTGTGTTGTGGCAGAAAAACTTTTCCATCTGCTCATGCATGACTATGAATTCATTATCTTAGTAGGCTCCTACAAAGTTCAGACCAAGAAAACCGATCCGGTAGTTGACGTTAAATTGTCTTCATTCATACCCGCTATGTTGTTTGCTGCTTGTAAACACCATCAATCCTAAGATTTGGTGCTTCATGCTTATCTATCTGGAGGCTTATATGTACCCGCTGTATTAGTTAGTCCACCGAGTCACTCTGGGAATTTCCCTGTTATGCATATGGGTGGATCTATTGTTACTTTTCTGGAGAACATGGGTTCAAAATAATGGGGTGGAGTTTGTTTTGAGGTATTTGTACACTGCATTAGGTATTCTCTACAGCAGACAGAGACAGAGAGAATACAAGATTTCAAATAATACATCATCACTTAGAAAACACAGTTCTAAAATGTTTTCCATCATGATGCTGTCCCCCGTGTCTTCAGCACTTGAATCTTTTGAGCTGCTGCCTCCTTCCCTCACTTGTTGGTGAAAGCCTGGAGGGTGACAAAAGCAACACTCATTAGTTAATTTCGTCCTAGCGTGAATGTGACAGTAACCAAGTTTATGGACTTGTGCTGTGTGTGGCACTCGTTTAAGTGAACTTCGGTGCGTAAATTTTTTTTATGGATCTCTCGAGCATTGGAAAATGATACTCTCTATTCTCATCAGTCCAATAGTTTCTTGCTTAACCATGCAATTTGGACATAATTTCAGGTGAAGGTACTAATTGAAATTTGGGAATTGTACTTACAGCAAAAACGTTGTTATGCCCAGGATCAGCAAGGTGAGCAAAGAGGTTGTCAATTGGTCCTGTACCAGTGTAGATGTGTTGGAACCATGCACCCATTACAGCCAACATCGCCAACCTCCCATTCTTGATCTCTTTTGTCCTCAATTCCTTGACTTTCTCAGGAGAGCCGGTTCCCCAGCCAAGAGGGTCAAACCACAGGCCGCCTGGGTAGCCAACATCAGTTCCAGTAAGCTTGTTGTTTGGGAAGATGGGGTCAGTGTTCACACATCCAGGCTTGATGATGTCCGCCCACCGTCTTCCCTCGGCCCAACCGATGAGGATCATCTCAACGACGAAGAGTGTTGTGGTGTCGGTGAAGTATTCTAGTTCTCCAGCAGAGTACCATGATGGCGTATTCAGGATCCCAATCTTTGTCAAGAATTCAGGGATAAAAATACCCGCTGCACCCAACATGGCCCATCTGCAATGCACGATCTCCGACTGCACATTCCACCTCAAGGTCTCTGGGTCAGATCCTGTCAACAAGCCCTTGAACGTATTTTAAGTAATGGGGGAAAAAGCGAGTCTTGCTTTCCAAGCAAAAGAACCACTTAATTCAGTCGCAGGAGAATGGAGAATGACTTACCCAGACCCAGAGGATCAAAGCCAAAGTCTCCTGGGAGGCTGCATCACAGTGTTTATAAGAATATAATTATTAGAACACTGCAAACTATTCATAGGCTGCAGGAGCAGGATGATGAAAATATATATACATATATGCTTTCCATCAAACCTGCCATCAAGCCATGGGGGTGGTGTGCTGCCGGGGAACCAGATGGGTCTCTCGAGGTCAGCAGCTGCAGCACAGATGGTCAGTGATCGTGCTCCAGCAGGAGGAGAAGTGTACTGGCTTACTCTCAGTTTCCTCCCACTAAGGAAAGAAGCTTTCGTTGCTCCCAGGATGGATCCATTCTTCTGAGGGCTGTATGCGTATAACGTACTACTGACATTAGTTACAAACACTGCACAATCTATATATCTAAGTACATGTATGGTTTCCTGTAGTTTTTGGTTGTCTGGTTTCATCCAGAAAAATAAAAAGAATCTGATACCATACCAATCATGTTGATGTCAAGTACTTTCAAAACATGTCTGCTTCTGTATATCAAGTGTATCCTACCAGTTGTTTTGCACGAGCTGTGATCTACGTTACTTTACTACTATGTCTCATAATAATTCTTGAAATGCAGAGGGATTGGAGTGCACTTGCCTTGGGGAAGAAGAGAAGGCGACGGCAGCAATCGCGGAGGAAGCACAGGCTGAGGCCATGTCGGCAAATATCTCTTCAATCTATTTGACGTGTGACTGGAGTCGCGCAGAAAGTATGGACATATAGGAACCTGTAAATGTAGCGAGGAGCTTTATCTTGAAGGATAGGAAGTTGAATGGGTGATTGGCTGCTGAGGCTGCCATGTGGCTCCCGGAATCTAAAACTTAGCTCACAGCCTTCAGTCGTCTGGGCTTAGCTGGAATCATCTGAATCTAGTGGCGGTGGACACTCCCCAGCTTAGCACGCCTACTGCCTATGTTTTTAACTACACTGGGCTGGACTGGACTACGCCTTGGGTTGAGAAATACTAACATTCAGAAACGAGGAGGCTTTTTTTTTTTTTTTTAATTTTTATGTTATAAATAAGGTAAGGTATAACATATAGAGAAATAAGATATCTGCAGGATGTTCTGTTTAGATTTTTTTTTTTTTTTAGTTGAAATATTTTTAGAAGAGAATAAATAATAGGAAACATAAAAATTCGACCTCATTGGAAAATTGAGGAATGATTGGACTATATACATATATATACGTACGTGTTTCAACTTGTAGATGTTACGGCCTATTGGGCTTTTATGGGCTTTTGATAATCTTTGGACTTCATTCTCAAACACTATCTAGTTGGGTCACCTATTTCTATCCATTGGGCAGGAGTATAAAGCCGGACAATATCTCAACAGTGCGTGCTTCCCACAGAGAATTCACAATTCTGTTTAGGCCTCTCCCCGGAAAGCGCCCACACATCTAATATCTGAGAATGCGGTTGATTGTTGAATGATGGGCGATCAGAATTTTATTTTTAGTTTTATTTTAAAAAAAAAAAAAAATTTTGCGAGTTGAAAATGTTCCTCCCTTTCTCCTAGTCTTCAAAATCAAGAGTATGCTTACACAACAGAGCATGCGTCTAACTAAATACCATCCAAAGAAGCTTGTTTGGTTGATGACCGCCAATTACGTATTGCTAATGCAATGAAGTTTAGATAACATCACGACGACGACAACAGAAGTGCCAAGATCGCTACGGTCCCGTAAAGTACTGCAATAATGATTTATTTCTCTCTTTTTAGAGTGCATATTCTCTCTTTTTTTTGTATGTATGTATTTCTTTTGTATGTATTTTTTTCAGAACACGATGGAAAACCGTTTGTTTAGTTTTAGAGACATCAAGTGCAATATACCTAATGATTGGAAGGCAAGTAGCAGAACTAGTTGACCGCGCCATAGATCAAAAAAAACAAGAAGAAAGGTGGTGGGCGCTTGGGCCCCTGATTCTGCTGCTTCCATTCCAGGCGAAAAAGAAAAAAAAAAAAGTTGAAGTAGAAGTAGAAGAAGAAGTAGAAGAAGAAGGGGGAGTCGAGAAAGGGTTTGGTAAGATTGATGATGATAATATGAAAACAAGCAGCCGCAGCAGCAGCAGCCAGCCTCCTTCGTTTGGTGAGAGACCAAAACCATAATGAAAGGACAAAACCCCATTCACGACTTTGATCTTATCTCGTTCAATCTTCAAATTCTTTCTACTTGCCCGGGCCTTAAGGTCGGATGTCATGCTTCTCAAGGCAAATAATCATTTTAGCCATATGCTAGATTCTAAAGGCCATACCCCACTTACACTAACGGTCCATTGTCCTCTTATCCATCAATTTGCACTGCCTAATTGCGACTCTCGACCCCATGAAAGAAAGAATTCTAAAAATGAGCTTGCTTTCACACCATGCAATCTACTCCATCCATACGCTGCAACTTTAGAAATACTGGTCTATTACTAGGTACTTCATTTTCTCGCCTTAATTATGTATGTTGCCTGCAGCTCCATCCGCCGCATTTAGATGTAGCTTCCGTACATATCAAGTATGTACACACCTAATTAATCTCGGTGCATGCTTCGCTTGTACTGCGCGCTATAATTGCCCATTCTGTATATATCATCCGTTCTTAACCTTTTTTTTTTTTTTTTTTGGAAAAAAAAAAAAGAAAGAAAGAAAGAACTGGGTCCAGATCATTGCAAGGAAAAGATCATAATGAAGTTGGACCAGGCAATTCGATTGAGTTGTAATGATATGGTTGGCTTGTGAAATTGCAAGTCAAAGAGTAAAAACACATTAATATAATATCAGAAGCTCCATCTTATGGATGAAATCATACATATGATTAGAGGCACTTCAAGAAAATAAACCGTGCTCTTACCTCCACAGCCGGTTGACGAGTGTTTTCTAATTCAGCCATGGTCCAATTGAAAAAGAAAAAAAAAATGTAAACAGGTTAAAGATACGAGTAAATTGCAGTACTGATTTCAAGGTCAGAACAACATATGAATGCATTTTGTATGATTTCAAGACGACATATTGAGTAAGAATTTGTTGTACTTCAAATTCGTCAATCATCATGCCAAATAAAAATAAATGACGGACAAAAGTGGATGAGATGGTCACTTCTCTCGAAACACTGAGGCTAATGGTCCGAGATTCATTAGCAATAGCTAAGCATGTCTGATACTACGTGGGTAGGCTCAAATCAAGCACGACACGACTCCTTAGTCCTTTCTGGGACATGTATTGATAATTCTGATGTTAACAATTTGGTCAAATCATGCACCTGCCCTTCCTTAACAGGCTGCTTGCTTTAATTTCTTCTCTCCCCACTTAGCTTTTGTGTGCCTGCAGGCATGTGCCGTCTGTGACTGCCGTAATTATTATGAGGTAAAGGAAGCAGACATATATAGAATTTAAAAGTCTTGCGAGAACGAAAGGCATTTCTTGAGATCAGAACTTCAAGTGTATGCTCCTCCGCGCACTTAACGTGTTTGAATTGGATTGGAGCGTCGTCGCATTCGGACCGCAGGAGATTAATCGGACCCATAAGAATTGACCCGGACACTCTTGTGTCGAAAAAAAAAAAAAGCATTCGTAGCCTCCCTTAAACATCCATAAATAAAAGGAATTCATGAAATTCGTATTTCTGATTTGTCCCACAGTCGCTCGCAATGAAAAGCATTGGAATTTCTTCTCTCTTTTTCATCTGCTTGCTTGTATTCCTTTTCAGCAGCATAAATGTTACCCACCATAAAACGTAGTCTACCCATATGATCTGGTCCATCATGTTTCTTTTTCCATCATGTTTCCGTAGTTGCGGAGTCAACAAGCGAATGGGCAGCCATTGACATAATTGGATTGGATTGGATTGTGTGAACGAGAATTATAAGAAGTATGAACGCTCCTCATGCTCGCATCTCCCTTTCGGTCTCATGAAATGAAAGTTGTAGACTAGTAGTGCAGCCAGGCATTTGGGGTTGTTATGATGGCAGAGTCATGGCTCAAATAAAAGTAAAACTACGGCTGCTTCTAAAGACAAAAGATTATGTATCATGTGGCCGGGTTTGCTGATCTATTTCTTTGCTCCATCAAATCTGGCCCCATGCCCGTGTTCATTTGTTTGTGTTTACCTAAGCACAGATGAGTCCAATCAATAATGTGTTTCACATGCAATTGCATCGCAAGCAGGATTTATCACCGTTTTATTGCCATTGGACTGTAGGCTGTACAAATATCCTAATAATGCCTTCAATGACCCCCCGTCCTCCGTTGAGTAGGTTGCAAGCTAACTATGTGGAAAATCAAAAATTGTTGCGTTTAAGTTAACTACGTTGATTTTGGTCCCTAAACTTCCTTCAAAGTTAATTAATCTCAGCTCCCCAGATCGTATCGAGTTCAAGTGTGAGTTTAATTGTGAATTTTGAATCTTTTTTTCCTGTTCTTTTTTTTTTTTTTTTTTTTAAAAAAAAGAAGAAGCGAAGCCTGATTAACTATCTTATGAACTAACCAAAGAGTTTGACCGCTGGAATAAATGATCTTTTCGAACAAATTTTTGAAACTTTTGATTCCAGCTCGATCTTTGAAATGTTTAACATCATACCTACAGCTCCAGGAAGGCTAATTCAGCTGCTTTCTAGTACCCAGTTGCATGTGGGTAACCCCGTCATAATTGCATGCGGTGCAATGAAGCAATCCAATGGCTTTAGAGTAAATGGGGTTGAAATATATATATATATTAGAGGTGGCAAATCAACCCACTTAACTAGATTTATCCATACCCGTCCATGAATAGATGGGTATGAGTAGTTTAAATTTTTGTATATGGGTATAAATGAGTTACCCAATAATACCCATTTATTAAATGGGTATTATTGGGTAACCTATCAAACTCATTTAAAATTCTCTTCTCCCAAGTCTCTTCTTTTCCCCTACCTTTTTTTTTTTCCAAATTTTTCATTTTGTCATGATGTTAACATTATTATTATTATTATTTGTTGGTTTTATCTTATTATTTTATTTTTTTCTTAGTTTGTTAACTTGCTCATTTTTTAGCATTACCAATTTATGATAAATTTTAGCCTATTTTCTTATCTTTATAAAATGAAATTTTAAATTTATATATGAAAAAAATGTTAGGGGTTCAAAATTTTTGGATTAAGTTTTTATATTAATTTTTATAGTACTTAATTCAAATTTTTATATTCGTATTATTCAATTATTAAATAATAGGTAATTTTGTGACATAGAGTATAAATGAAAAAAATTGGTAATTAAGTTTATTGAACATTATAAGTAAATATTTAAAACTAATGATGAGTACAAAGAGTGGTATAAATTGATAACTTAGTTTGCAAAAATGAATTTAAATGAGTTTGCAAAAAGTTAAAATAAATGAGTTATAAATGGGTAATTGGGTTACCCAATTCATTTTTTTGACTTACCCATTTATACCCATCTAATTAAATGGGTATAAATGAGTTGACTCACTTATACCCATTACCCATTTTACCCAACCCAAACCCGCCCAAGTCACTCATTTTGACACCTCTATTATATATATTGAAATACGCTGTCGTATCAGTTCAAAAACAGCTCTCGTAACGCTCTTTGTACATAAATTGATGAATTCTCAGACAGTTTTCTAAGAAATTATTTTGCATGTCTAACTGCTACGTACATAATTAGCTCAATCACGTACACCGATGGATCCACAAACATTAATATTTTCGACACGTACGTACAGTTGATTAGTTTGTTGGATTTCAAATTGATGCTAAAGTACATATGCACCGATAAAATAAAATAAAATTAAAAAAAAAAAAAGCTGCAGCGGATCTCCCTTTTGAATACTATTTCCCGGTTGACAAGTAGAACTATTTCTATTTTCTTCGATTGATTAATTTCTAGTTTTTTTTTTTTTAAAATGGAGGAGAAGTACAATTGCGAAGACTAATTAATGAGACCTCGAAAACTCTTAACAATAGATGACCCTTCTTCCCCCCCCCCCCCTCCCTGCCTGGTAGATTAGGTCAAAATGGATAAGAAAAATTAAAAGCAGATAACAAAAAGAGACATCATCTAAAGCGATGTTAAATTGGGTTAGACACCGACCTAACATCAGGATGTTTGTTTTAAAACATGATAAATACAGGTAATGATGCTAGTGTTGCTTGCTAATCCTACCAACTAATCTCAGGCTCTTTCCGCCTTTTTCACAACCCCATCAACATTGCATGTCGGTATTATGGACGGCCATTTAGAATTCATTGCCATGCTTAATTTGTTCCATCAGAGTCAACACTTAAGATTAAAATTATTGGTTGATGTTCATATCATTGCTGCTATTATTGTGATCAGAAGCAGGTTCGCAAGGCATTTCGTGATTGCTACTTTGCTACTCCCTGAATTTCCATGTCAACCACAATATTCAAACAAATTGAAGGTAGATAAGGCAAGGAGGAGCTCTCAACAATGACATCCATCTCACCACTCGCCGGCCGGTCAAACACCCCCCCCCCATGCACGCACAGATACCTTTATAAATTAATTAATTAATGCTCATATATTTATTTTACTAGCTAATATATATACGTTGAAGGCGTGTTATCAAAGGAAGAAAGTTGGGTTGGATGATAAGATGAGAAGAATTATAAGTACGAGATCTTGAATACAAAACCTCTCACTTACCAAAAAAAAAAGGCGTGATGTCGTGTAATTGCCACTTGTAATCTTAGACGACACAATTAAAATATTACTCAAGATTGATTTTGTCCAAAAATATTCAAAGTCCATCAAGCTAATTATTAAGAAATTGATTCACAATCTTTATTCAACCTTAGTCCCTATATATATCTTTCTCTGGCTGAAATTACTCTATATATCATTTTCTTCTGCTGTATCAAACCTTCCGTCTTGCATTTAAAATCTTGTTAATTAATAGCAATAAGAATGAACAAGAATGTCATGGATTTAGCTGGGCTAAATCAGGTTCGGATGTTGACCACCTATATATACATGCAAAATAAACCAGCCAAGTGTTACGTTTCTGTACTTTTTCAGCTTTTCTATCCTACTATAAACTACAAAAAAAAAACATACAAGTGATTTCAAGCTTATGCGTGTTTAATTAGATTGATAAAACAATGACGCTAGCTTGCTTGGCCAACAATGGTATGTAAGGGGGGGAAAAAAAACTCATTTCTAGAAGCCGTCGCATCAGTATCTTGTAAAAAGAACATGGTATCAACAGAAGAATATTGGTGAAGGAGACAAGCTTCTAAAATCTTTTAATCTTAGGTTACTAAGAGCTGGTTGCGCATGCTTGTACCTGTTAATTCTCACCAATTCTTAACAAACAAGGCACCAATTTTAATTTCTTTTAATGTGTTGGTTGGAGGCTGAAGCAGGAGTCGTCGCACGCAGATTCGAACGGTTCTCTCTGACGGATTTAAGTCTGAGGAGGCCACTCATGTCTCCGAAATTACAGTCAGCAGGGAAGCCTTAAAAGAACACAAAAGTGTGAATCGTGGAGGATACAGGGAGGGGTTGTTCGGATTCCAACTTTTTTCCAAAAAGATTTCTACAGTTTCTGTAAACACATAACTTGTTTTACTTTTATATTCAAATACGGATGAAATACAGAACAAAATTATGAAAAAGAAACGAAAGACTTTTTTTTTTTTTTTCCCATTTGTGCGAGTTCAGAAACTGCCTCTTAATACCAGATGAAGGTGATTGGCCCTGGACTTCATCATTTAAGTTCAGATAAATTTTTTAGAAGTTACATACTGTTAGGATCCAGATGCAGAATAAACAACTATTGAAATATCAAATGCACAATAATTTAATGAGAAACAGGCCATAAGTATGAAAGATAAACGACACACAATATTTAACGTGGTTCGGGCCTACATCCACTGAGAGAAACATGTTCTTTATTATGAGAGAAAAACCCTATACAAGAATACAATTTGAACCCAAACCCAACCCTTGTATACCATCTCTCATCTCCCAAGAACCCTCTCTCACACCCCATGTATAAGGCTATATGAGGCCCCTTAGGAAACTAAATCCAATTAGGAAACTAGTTACTTCCCACACCAAATAGGAATCCTACCTAAAAAGAAATTAAGCCAATTTCCTAACACATACTTAATTTAAAGAGTCTAAATCCAGTTGTTGATGGCTAGTGCACAAGGGATTGAATTACACATGTTAAAGGAATCTATGAGATAAATGTTACTCCATTAGAGGATAGATAATTTGATTGTGTCTAAACAGACAAGTTTGGTCCTCGCTAATCTTTCTTGATGAATGAAAGAATACAGATATTTTATGCAATATTAGCCTGTGGATTTTTATTTACATCTCGCAATTGCGAGAGATGGAAATTGGAAAGGCCGGTAGTTTTCAGTCACGGCAAGAGAATGGAGGATTGAGAGACGCAGGGGCCTCTTTTCTTTTTCTTTCTTTTTTTTTTTTTTTCGAGGGAGAAAGATAGTTTGGGCTTGGGTGTTCCACTCAAACGATCATGATGGACATCACATGCTAAGTCGTATATAAGGACGCTTTTAGAGAGAAAAAAGAAAATTAATTTATACTTTCATCTCAGAAAAAAGGATTAAATGCACTATATACCCATAAAACTATAGACACTCCCAATTACATTTTACCCTTTTTAAATTATTTTACATAGGCACTTTATTCCCTCTTTAATAGTTGTAGACAATAATGCCCTTTTGTCTTAATTATTGTTGTTTTTCTTGCTCTTTTCCTTGCTTTTTTTTTTTTTTTTGTGCTCTTCTCCTTTTTCTTATTTTCTGGCATGCGACTGACAACCGCTTTGCCTTTGTTGTGTTTTATTATATGTACTAGGGGTGGCATTCACGCTCAGCGCAATAGTTTTAACCTGTGTGGGATATAGTTTGTAAGTGGAAAATGTAATCAATAATTTTTCATCTATAAAACATATCGTACTAAATTTTTTACAGGCAAATTAACAATTGCTGTCGCCTATTTTACTTCACACTCAATTAAGTCAATCTTCTAGAAAAAACCAATCACATATTTATAGCAAATCGATCATCATATTTATAGATAAAAAACCAATCACATAGATGAAAAGAAAGAAAGAAATCATATAGATAAAAAATCAACCAGGTAGCTGAATGGACCTGTAATTCTACTGCAGAAGTTCATGGAAAATTTACATCCAACAAATGATGCATCATTGCAACCAACTTTAAAAAAAAAAAACTAAAACATACTCGTAAAAACCATGTTAGATACATATTTGAACTCTTTCTGCAAACCAAGAAGAGGCTGAAGAACTGAAGTGAACTGATTTTTTACTTAAAAATGTGATGAAACTAAGACTTGAAAAATGGTACTAAAATAACATGTAGAGTATGTCAACAAATGCTTCAGAAACTCAAGAGGATTTCCGCTTCAATTCAGACATAATTTCTAGTAGGTCCTTCATCTTCCATGCATTACTATTGCATTAAAGAATCCATAATTGTTCACTCTAATCATCCAACTCCTTGCTGCAACTCAATTCATTTTGTGAAATTTTTAGAAGCGAAAAAGCCTGCACTTACATTTCCACTATCAAGCAGAGAATTAATCTTATTGTAAATGCATTCATATTAGGTTAATCAAGTTTTCAGTTACTCAACATAACCCCTCGAACTCTTCGCACAAGCTTAATGACTTGCATGACCATTAATGGTTGTCTAAACTGCACCATTAACGACTACTTTGAAGAGCAAATCTGAAACACCAACCTACTAAGGGTAAGATGGGTAAAGAATGGACCAATCTGCATGCCATGGTGATACTGGACCCTTATTCAGTTGTAAACTCCTGATGCATTGGCTAAATTGCCCCTCAAAATGTCAAATGAAAATCATCCAATAGTTAAACACCAACTCCTTTACGCGTATATATATATATATATATATATATATAAAAGATGTTTAATATGAACTTCTAATTCACTCTTGACTCATACTTTTATTATAGTGCATACTTTGTTTATTTGCAAAATTTCTTCGTTAAAAATGTATAACAAAATATAAATTAGAATAATGTTTTGTATTGCTTGTACTGTGAATCTTAGATCATAAGTTGAATATTTATACATCTAAGATACATTGGCTAAAAAAATTTTGGTTATTTTATATTTTTTAGTATTACTAATTGATTGGAACTTATTTTTGTCATAATTTATTTAGCATTTTTACTATTCGTGTTTGGTTTAGTGTAAGCTGCAACATCCTATGCATTTAAATAATTGAATGCTGGATTTTTATTGTGGTTGAAAATGTAATTAAGAAACATATAATTTGTTGTATTATAATATTGGTGAGGAGTTATTACCATTGAAATACAACAAGTTAGGGAAAAGTAAAAAAAATGTGTTTAGAACAAATTAAAAACTTCATTCTAGATATATGAAATATTAACAAAGGGAAGCAAGTAGCAAGCACCTGAGAGAGAAATGGCAAAGAAGGAAGGGGAAAAAAAATTGAGATAGGAAGCACCGTATGTGTCAAGGAGGGGTTTCGATGTGTCACTAATTTATAAACATAAACAAGAAGATTCAAGTGCAAATCAAGATATTTATTAAAAAAAAAAAAAAAGCACAATTGACTTTTGACTGAAACATGTCTGCCGAGTTTTCCGTACAAAGGTCGTAAGAAAGAGCTCTACGCTTTCTTCTTGATCTGACCAAAAGCTTTACGCCAATTCGAAAATATAGGCCGTAACAAGAAAGCGGAATAATAAGGTACAAAAGAATGTTGGATGGCTTCTTAAGCAACTCACCACGTGGACTGGGATTCTACGCCAGTCACCAGCTGCACAAATTTAGATTAATACTACTCCCTCCGTCCCACTTTGATAGTCATATTTCTTTTTTCACACAGTTTAAGAAAAAGTAGTTAACTTTGTTAGAAAAGTAAATTTAGATTGCTATTTTCCTAAAATACCCTCACATTAAATAGAGTACAACTTTATGGGAACTTGAATTGATGGTAAAAAAAGAATCAACTCTCATTAAATGGGGTAGGTTTATAGCAACAACAACTTGTATTGAATAAGGGTATTTTAGGAAAATGAAAATACAACTACATTCTTCAATTGGAAAGTGGACTGCAATTTGGGACAGACAAAAAAGGAAAACAGGACTATCAAAGTGGGACGGAGGAAGTATATAAAAGCCGTTCAATTTCAGGCCAAATGAGTTGAGCAACATATCCTCATTGTTCTGTCGATCCATTCATCTCTTTATCTCCTCATTTATGATTCGTCACGCGGCTTAATCCTCACGGTTCCCCATTCACTAATCATCCCATTACGCTATCTTTAAACTTCATTAGGCTTATCAAAATTCTACACTTGGGCAAACCATAAATCCATGCAATATATATACATTTACATATATACACATATCCATTCAGCTTCAGGGAATGAGAATGATGGAATTTTACGTTACCTGCCTCTGACTGGCTGCATTCATTATTAATACTGTACTATACTCTCATCCGGTAGTTCTAATTTACTGATTCAACTTGTTTTCTTGCCGTCCTTTCGACAACAAAAAGGGCAAAAAAAAAAAAAATCCCAATTAACTTGTGTAGATGCCGTATTTCATAGTAATCCACCTGCTTTACCCGTGAGACCTGACCTCAATGATAAGAGCAAATCCTAATTCAATTGGAGACCGGTAATAAAATAAGGACATACACAACAATTCCAAATCCTGTAACAGACGCTCAGACCATCTCAACACGCACTAAAAATTATTTTTTAAATGATGATTTTCTTGAAGTAAACAAAGTGATCTAGGAGCATTTTTATTTAGCAAGTAGAAGGGAAATTTAGGGCTTTTAAAAATTTTGTTATATAAATGATAAAAGTAAGGGAAGTAAGTGATATTTTTAAAACTTTAAAAATACTGGGTGATATTAAGAGAAACTTCAGGGAGGTTTCTGATATTATCCCCAAGGGATATTACAAAGGATTTCCAAAATCTTGGAGGCAGCCACGCGCCAGCGGAAGCGATCCCGAATCTGACACTTAAAAGTAAGCTAGCTCAGACATTGGTCGTGTAGCCTGAATCCAAAGTATACTACTGATTGCGCAATCTTTTGGTCGAAATGTAGGGTAGTGAGTTAATTTAATACTAAGAATGAAACATTAAAAGGACCATTTCACAAACATAATTGCCAGCTGACGCGAAAACAAACGAAAAGTATTGCAGGCTTGCCAATGCAATAATTAATATACCCGCATGCATGCATGTAACCAAAATCCGCTCTTCCTCGTGTTACCATTTGCTGCCCCAAGTCCCCTCCTTTTTTTCTTTTGGCTGATTAATCCAGACATTAGCCGTGAAAATCCCACTTTGTCACTTCAAACTTGTCCATCAATTGCAGGGACGACTCATTCAGAATATTACTAATCTTACCAATTCACCCCCTCCTGTACATAGCATGTACTCCTACATATGAAGTAACAATCGAAGTTTGTGTCTCAGGCTAATTGACAAGCCGAAGAAGATGATTGATTCAGAGAGACAATTAAACTGCAGCATCCAACGACAAGAAAGGACGTTAATCTTTTCTCTCTCAAATCTCAATGCTGCCAAATAGATATTACTTCCGCTTGTTCTGTATACGGTTGATGGTAACAATATTCTAAGCAAACACATGGAGTAATTACCAAAGGGGCAGTTTGTTCCACGCCACACCAATATATATATATATATAGCTGACATGTATAAGTAATTTTCTTGAATAGTGTATTTTCTGTAATTTTCGTGAAACCGATCTTTAATTAACTTTACTATATATTAGGAAGAGCCAATCACCCCGGTGGACCGCGAGAGAGAACTTATTTAAGGTTTTGCCATCGTGAGAGCGATAGCTTGAATTAGTCACCATAATAATACCATACACGTAATTAATAACACAGAGAACCTCAACATTTTGCTTTGCATATTTATATATATATATATATGAAAAAAGCCAACCCAGCTACGTACGTACCCCACATGAATCATTTGTTTCAACTTTCTGGTGTTTGTCACTTGGAGATCTAAGACCAGCAAAGTCCAAGAGCTAAACCTTAATCAACGATTTTTGAAAAAAAAAAAAAATCAACTAGTTACATAATTAAATTAGTAGCCGGCACCAACTCTCAACACCCACCTTTTTTGTCAAAATCTTATGGCCAATTCGATTGCGTTCTTATCGTTAATAGTTCAGTGACGGGAACGGCAGCTTGTTGCATCTATCTTAGAGCCCAGCGCCAAAACTGCATTTTCAACTTCCAGGAAAAAAAAAAAAAACTGCATTTTCAGCTTCTTGCATCTTCTTAGGCCGCGACGTTGATGACTTGAATGATAGAATGCTGGGAAATTTTCCAGCAGCAATAGCCGTTTGACCTGACAAAAAGGAGCAGCAGCACTATAGCGGATGTGCATTTTTTTTTTTGTTATGATTCTATCTATTAGCATTAAATTTGTCTTAATATATGAGATCATGTTTATTGTATTTTATGAGTTTTTTCTACGGATCCCCCTCGAGAGTTTTTTTTTTTTTTTTTTTTTTTTGTGTGTTTGTGGGGAGAGGGGGGGGGGGGGGGGGGCAAAAAGACAAAGAAAATTTGCTCATAATTACAAGAACTTTAAACTACCGCTTTCAAAAATTCTCTCCTATCCTATCCTTTCCTTTTCGTCCACACCACCCAAAGTCCGTTTCATAATCGCTTTCCCTTTTTCTGGAAAAAGTGAAAAATAACAGTAAGTTCCAGTAAGTATGACCTCAGTACTTCTTCAAGTTGGCTTTGAATTTTCTGTTACATATTTAACGTTACACTTTGTGTCACAGTAAATATATTCATCGGTAGTTAGTAGGCCTTAAACTTTTTGGATACTAAATGAAATCAAAGGATAAATGTCGCATCCATAAAATAGGATTCTAAGTGTAATACAGTGTTGAAAACCCTTCAAGCGTTAGCTAGGTTGGCGAGGAAGAGCAACAATCCATGTCCCCTTCTTGGCACCAATGCTATGCATGTTGATTCATGCTTCGTCACATCAGATTCTTTCTACTTGTAAGGTTGCAGCTACCCAAAACATGGATCCATTTATAGCCCTCTGGTTTGTCTTGCTGACGCTTCTACTTCAAAAATATACACAATATATACACTTTTTTTTTTTTTTGTTTTAGGGACATAATATTAACACACACACACACATATGTATGTATCTATGTATGTGTGTGTATATATATATACTACATTGATAGTGTATACACTATTAATTTTGAATAAATGACAATTATGCAAAATCTGAATTTGAAATTCAATTTTTACACATGTGTCATCGATTATTCAATAGTAACAGTGTATTCACTGTTTTATAGATATATATATATAGACACACACATATCTTGGGAACCATGAGCTAGAGTTGAATGCCTAAAATTAACCATTTCATGCTGATCGTTATGCTTGTCTTGTCATTGTAACGCCATTGATAGCACTTCATCGAAAAAAGAAAAGGAAATTACTTTACAGTGGAGCTGTAAGGAAAACTTTTGTGGCAAAATCATAAACCTAAATGCCCCCTGTCAAAGCGGTAGGACAGAGAGGAATATAGAGATAAGAATGAAATTGGTTTCGAGCAGAGTCGATCTGCATACTTTTCTTTCGTTACTTGACATTTAAGCAAGCTCAAAACCAAGGACGCACGCGTTGTTTGGGCACATTCTTTCGTTCCAGTGATAATAATAATAATAATAATAATAATAATAATAATAATAATAATGAAATAAAGCTTGAGATATCTATCTCCTTGTTCCCTTGACGAATTAAACTAGTAATAGTAACATTTATAATCCTCAAAAGTCTTATCATCCCCCACTCAACAATATATTTATCGATTTTCCCCGAGTCCAGGCTCTACCAAACCAGCTCAAGTTGAGAGGAACTCCGCAGAGATATGTTTTCCAACCACTCCCACATCTTCAACCTTATCTCATTAATTGGTGCAATTAATATCCTCTTCGTGTTTCAACCTTATCAACAGCATGCATCCCAATCCATGGGAGTTCATTAGAACATAAACAAGATGTACTTGAGGTCTTTAGCACCGGAGTGGCATCTTCCTACACGCAGATCCAATAGAGAGAATTGACTGATCAAAACCTATTGCCTTGACCAAAACAGGAGATGAGAGATGCGATGATTGCGATAATCTTGGTTTACCTCAAGCTGTTTAAACGGTAATGACCGTAATAGCCCCCGGTCAATTTGAAGCTCACTTACCATGCACGTAAAGTTGAGCGGTCAAGCTACCATTTGTCCCTGAACGAGGAGGCAAAAAGCAAACTCACCCTCGCTTACACGGCCAAGCAGTGAAAATGGCCACAAAAGCCGTACAATCATTACGTTCGTCACCTTTAGCGCGTTCTGTAATTTTTTTTTTTCTTCTTCTTCTTCTAACAATTGAGGCCTTGCATATTTCTCTGTGGCAATATTTCGTAATTAAATTGTGTCTTATGAAAAAAAAAACAAAAACAAAAATTACACATTAATCTTAAGTTAGTTATTTTAGAAGAAAAATGCTAATCACTTGACAAAAATCGCTTTGAAAATGTAGCAATTGTTTCTAGGTCACTCAATAATTGTCAAGCCAGAGGTGAAGAAGGCAAGCAAAACAAAAAAACTTGCAAACTAAGGAGTCAAACGGACAACTTCACAGCAGGGCACTGTGAGGGCAGGCAACGCAAAGTGCAAGTGCAGTCACAGGCGGCGTGGCTCGCGCGACCTGGCGTGCCAAACTTCACTCTTGCAAAAAGCAAAACCCATTATCGCAAATATTTTTTTTTTTTTAGTCTCACATGAAATTCAAAAATAGGCGCCGTCTCTTTTCACCTTTCCCCCCCATCATCACAGCAGGCAATCATCATGTCAACAACGAAATAGTGAGATGGACGATTAATAAGATTGTACATATGTGCAGCAAAATGCTACTGTAGTATGTATTATTATTATAACCCACAAATCCTCGAGGGCATACCACCGGGGCATTAATGACATTTCGCATGGAATTCTTTGGATTCTGTGTGTGTATCCGTCGGCGAGTTAGCTCAGCTGAGCTCAATCACATTGTATGGACCGACCGACCGACTCGCCGGATTTGACCAGAATGCGACTCTTGTACTGAAATCCAAGATCATCGTGCAGCCCATTTTCAGCAAAAATCGGTTAGTTTAAACTTTAATAATGAACAGGAGGAATAATCACAGTAGTAAGTAGTGTTATTGTTAGTTTTTGTTTTTTGGAGCAAGAATCCCATTAAATTAAGTAAAAGTCACTAAAAGCAAGAAAAACCTGGCTTGAAACACACTCAATTGAAGGCAGCATCACGTGCGCAGTCGCGTGCTCGTATCTGACTCCAATTCCCCATGAACAACTCCCTTCTTCTCCTGATTAAATTGGTGATTAAGCAAAGATCCAAGTTAAATCCTCGCATCCCGACAAACCCAAGGAGTCCTATACTAAGAATTAAGGAAGGAATGTGGTTGATCTCTTTGTAAGTTAGCCGGTCTCTCTCTTGACGACGTCCGGTCAAACTGACCCCTCTAACCACGTCCCCCACACCTTTTCCATCTTCATAATTTATTTTTATACTCTCTGAAAAGTATGCGCATGAAAATTGTACCACGTCAATAAATAAATAAATGTTACACGTTGTACTGCCTTTTTTCTTTTTTTTTTTTGAATTTTGCTAAAACGAAACGGAAGCATTAATTAATTCAATGCATAACAAAATACTACGACAAACCAAGCCATCTCCTCTGAATTTTATCAACGCGTACATTTTCAACTGATCAATTCGACAAGTTCTTTCTTGGCCACGTACAACAATTTTGTGGCTGGCTGGCTGGCTGTTGATTAGTGCTTGTAGTCAAAATGCAAGGAAACTTTGAGTTAACGCATCTTTGAGAAATTGAAATTCGCCATTGAACAATCTACGAAGTGAAGCACTTGCTTGCTTCATCAACACTGCTTGGCATGAGCTACAACATTGAGATTGAGTCGGATTGGATCCATCGCGTCGGCCAAGGTGTTATGATGCAGCTCCTGCTTCCCGCCTCTCCGTCCTGCGCAAGTTAACCAACACTTGCTTGCCATCGCCCTTCTCTTCCCCCACGCTAACTCCAAATTAATTTACACCCAATTGAATTGACTACTACCATCCTTTCTTATGGCAATGGCGCTTCACAAGCGTATGAAATTAAACTCCTTTTAATTTGGAGCAATATTTCATACTTCTTCTTCTTGTGTGTCTGTGTATATATATATATATGCGCGCTTGACTAACAGGTGTCCAATGGACGATCATTAAGAGAGGAGGGAGGGACCTTGGGTGCTAGCCTTTTGAAAAAACTGTAGCTAATTACAAAGGTATCTAAATACCAAAAAAAAAAATGCAATAAAAGTGATTAATTATAGTATTTACGTGCTAGGTCAAGTGTTTGAATGTGATTTTTGTGTGCTCGTTCCTTTTGAATATTTTGAGTTTCGATATGGTAATCTCATGGAAATCTATAAATGAGTAACTGGGAACGGTCGTTCTATAAAAAGGATCGGGTTGATTAACAATTAATTCTACAATAGAGTATCGATTGGACCCCAAGAAGAAAAGAAAAGAAAAAAAAAAAAAAAAGGAAAAGTCTGTCTGGCGTCTGGTCAAACAACATCCCTCTTAACTCGCTACATACAGTGAAAAATACCCCATCTCTTTAGCAAAAACTGAACAACATCGGGCGAAACGTAACGTTTCGTTTTGTCTAACATGAATTTTGTATAGTATGGTATGGTATGATGGGCAGCGTACATGTCAAAGAGTATCAGGCGAAACGTAACGTTTTTAGAACACGAATTCTAAGCAAATTAAAAAGTAGTACTACTAACACGCATAAGGTTGTATTAATGCACGTATCGTGTTCGTGTCTTAGGATAGAATCAAACGAATGAAATCCATTTCTCAGAAGGAAAAAAAAAAAAAAAACGATAGCAGTGGTAGTAAGATGCCGGCACGCTTGTTTTGACTTCCCGGGTTCCCTCCCTCCGTCTCAGCATTTAGGTCTCACGCGGACGGCGTCTGTGCATGCCACCGCACCAATCCACAATGGGGAGGGCGCCGCATAAGTCTGCCATGTGTCCGAGCACGAAACACACCCCAGGGAACGACTCGCCTGTCTGGAAACCTTCCAACAAAATGTGGGTCCCATCTACTATACCCCATATAACAAACCCTCTTTACGTTTTCCTACATTTAGTATATCCGGTCCGGACGTACTGTACGAATACCAATGTCTCAGCTCTGACCTCATTCCAAAACTAACTTAAACTTTTTAATTTTCCCTATTTTTAGAAAAATTCATTTATAAATTACCAGTTAATGGCAAATTGTCTTGATCATCAACTTAATATTTCTTCCCATCTCATAGCTGATCCCGTTTAAATTTGTGATCCGTTCAAAAATTTTTTTTTTTTGAAAAATAATACTCCACACTTTAATAATTTGATGTCTATTAATTAAAAATGTGATCGAAATATAGGAAGAAAAGCCTTTTCAAAATTTTTTTTTTTTAAGAAAAACTGGCAATCCAAACACATAGCGAGGTTCCATTCACGGTCGGTCAATGGTGTGCAGACTTTGATTGCAATTTTACTTGTACCGGGAGGAATATGGCTCAATGTTGAGTGGAAGACTATTTAGCTCTATGTATTAAACTCTCCGCACGTGAATTTTACTCCGCGAAATGAAAAGGCCATATGTTTTTCACAATTGGAGATTTTAATAGTTTCTAGATGCAAGAGGCGTCTTTGGTTAACTTTCAAAATGAAAAGGATGTGCCGATGAGCACTCCGCTGAATTTTCGATGCATATATTCTCTGGATAAGCCTCTTTTTCTTTTTTTTCTTTTTTTTTTAAAGTTGCTGCTTAGTAAATACTGTACGTTTGTTTGGATAGAGTATTATCTGAAATAATTACTGTAATATTTTTTTTGATGTGATGTATGTGAGATAAAAAGGTGCGTTGAGAAATGTGTTTTTGGAATATTATTTTATGTTTTGTGCAGAAACAGATACTACAAGTAGAGACGCTATGTATTCGTTCATTCTACCTTTATTATCTCTTTGGCGTGACGAAGCTATCACAATTTCACCGGAAGAAGCCACTTGACATTATTCCATACCATTGCTTCCAAATCCAAAATTACCAGCTATCTATCTATCCTCTTCTTCTTTGGAGAGAACAATTAGGATTCACGCTTCTCCTCCACGTGTTGTGACGTCAAAATACCCAATCCGGATTGGCCCCCCCCCTTTTTTTTTCTTTTTTTTTTTGCATTATATGCTTAAACAGGGAAAAAGAATTGAAGGATGAAGATACGATGCAACGTACACTCAGATTATTCGTTCGTCACTAACTTTAGCTCTTTAAAGGGAAGTCAGCTTGGCGCTGTCCACTTTGCTTTCTTCTTCCTTCTTTTTTTTTTTTTGTGTTTTTTGCCCCCGGGGGGGGGGGGGGGGGGGGGGGCGGGCGGGCGGGGGGATTGATATATACTTTACCATAATTGCAAGAAATATGCTACAGTCAACTGCATTATTATTCGTAAAAAGGGCGACGATCGACCAGTCAAAGTTGGCAAGGACAACTTTGTCCCGTCATCACCAACTTCTTATTTCCCCTTAATTTGTTGTGGTAAAAATTACATCAATAAATTAAAGGAAAAGAAATCGGTGCAGCAGTGGGGAGGCGAGAATAATTGATAAATTAACGAACCAAGACGAACAGCCATCCAATCAAGGAGACAAACAACTAAAATACAATGAAGAAAGATACCTTTTTCTTCTCATCAGATGAAGATAAGAGACCATTTGAAGAGAGAAAACGAAGGAACCTAGTAGTGGTACGTCTTTGACTCATTGCATGGATTGACATGTTGAAGTGGAACTCCCCTTCTTTTAAGTTAATAAGGAACCAACTACCAAAAACTAAGCCGCGAATTATTACCACATAAACGTGGTCAACCTCATTAATTTAGTTTTCTAGCCCAATCAGTTGCTTCAGAATAATATTTTATGTCAAAATCATGCTTGCCAAAAAATTGCCGACCAACTGGAAAGTGATTTGATGGGTGTTTTAACCTAAATTGTTGATCGATTAAGAGGCTCGTCAATCAAATCTCCTTAATTAGTCTACATTAACTATAACTAAAGTAGGGCTGTCCAGACATTGGTTGGGAGGGGTTGGGAACTAAACAATTGCTAAACTTTCGGATGGAACTTGAAAAAATAGAAAGAAAAAAATGATCAAGCATTTTCCGTTGTTTGCGGTTTGATGGTACGTGCGTACACCTTGAATAGAGATCAATAACGCTCGGGAGGGAGAGTTTCAAGGGTGACATCTGTAGTTTATACGATGAATTTTGGCTCGCAAAGGTCAATCAATATGTTCAACAAATTAGAACTACTTTCTGTACTGAAAATTATGAAGTATTGCGTCTTCAGTGCGTGCATGGCCCCCAACAGACTTGTACCTATTGCCATTTGTTTCATGCATATCCTATTTGTTGTTTTTCGTCTGGTAATTAACTTCAAATTATAGAGTAAGTTTTAGTGTATTATCTTACCAATTTCCTGCATGAGTATAGCATTTATGGTTGAGAAATACGTAAGTCATTATTAATTGCATTTCTCAACTCATTTTGTAACTAAACACATGACTAGATGAAGCTAGTAATAGTAAAATTACTTTTGATCCATTTTATGTAAAAAGGGTTATGTATGCAGTAGTGTTTACTTTCAGAATTTTCTTTTATTTGCACACATTTACCGATCGGATCGAGCATGCCCGCATAGCTGCTGAGCGTTTCCTTTACACTTTTTTTTTTTTTATTACGGCAATAATTGGAAACACCAATTTGATTTTAAAATCCTATCTAAGCAAGTATTGCCCAATCAAGTAGGCACATTTATGATTTAACTGCATTCAATAATTATGCTTTTAATTAGCGATAAATATATATATATATATGTACATACTTTCTCTAATTAATGTTATGATTTAAAAAATTTAATATGTGAAATAATTTTAATGAATACATAGTGAGTGCTCGATATATATATATATATATATTCCTTAAATATTTTGTAAAGCAGAGAGTGGTAGGTCCCGTCACTGAAGCAGCCCTACATGTTTGTTTGGCAGAAGACCTGCGAGAGACATGGAGGTCCCACATAGGTTGACGTGAGTGGTGCACATCGCGGCTTTAGATCCACGTCATCTGGCAACTTATTCACGCCATTGCTGCTGACTCTTCTTAGTTTCCCTTTGTTTATTCACGCCTTCACGGCAATGTTGTTCTTACCACTATTTGGGATCAAAATAATAACCCTCCAGTCGCCGGATCGTACAACTACAGGACAACTTGGTCAAATATCTGATTCTCAGACATGGATCTTGGTTTCATACACTCAAAAGAGGTCAGAATGCAGAGAGATTCCTCGCAAGTTAAATGCTAGGATGCCCCTAGGTTTAGGTTTCCACCTCATTTTCCAATTTTACTTTTGTTTGTGAAGGCAAAAAAAAAAAAAAAAAAAAAGAAGAAAAAAATATTAAACGTTATCCCAGTAGAGTCCTGTTATCTGGAGGATTTAGTAATGTAGAAAATAAATCACCATTCACTATGTAAAAATTTATCATTATCATTAAGAAGCTGTCTCTTCTTATGAGTATCGGTTTTTTTAATTATATTTTTGAATACTCATATTTTGACTTTTGATTATAATCCACACCGGCTGATAAGTGTTAAGTACGTACCCTCATATCATTGAAATCAATACGTACTTCAATTGCTAATAACATCTTAATAGGAATCGAAGGCGGGGTATGGAATGGAACCACACTTTTAGGTCATGCTTGAATTGCTTGTTTTCGTCGGAAAATATTGTCGTTTTCAGTGATCACATTTTCCTATCACCTTTTTTCCTCGTATATATCAAATCGCTACAGTAATTTTTCCATGAAAAATGACGAAAAATGCAATCCAAACACAGCGTTAATTTTTAATAAAGACCAGAAGCTAGAATGAAAAATATATTAATTAATTGCAAAAAAAAAAAAAAAAACTGACATCAATCATTTTGCTCCAAATTTGTTGGGGCGGAGCCGTTTATCTGAGTGTGAGAGTGGATCATAGCATGATGCAGGAGATCATTGAGGCGAGAATAAACAATGGAGTAATTAATGATGATTGATTTTTTTTTCTTTTTTCTTTTTTCAATTACAACTGCATTGATTAGGGAGGAGAAAAACTAATGAAATGATGTGGCGGTGAGGATTGTAGCGTCAACCACGTCAGTAGCTGATGCGACTGGAATTGTTTTAATTTTACGGCGACGTGACATCCGGCCGGCGTTTTTACGTATCTTACGCGACTGCGACGGATTCAATTTGAACTTTGTTTAATTCTTGCTTTCAACGGCATGTGTGTTCTGGATCTCCCGGATCCCAGCCAGAGGAGTGAGTAGCGGCGGCAGCAGTAATTCTCTCTGATTTCAGAGGCGCATTTTGATTAGTATCTACTCAAGTACGTAGCACTCGTATTCAACCAAGGAAAGCGAAAGGTTTGACCTCAATAATTCATCACTTTGCCTGTCATTAACGCTTTGTAATCCCTCCTATTAACCAACTGAACTGGCATACCATTTTGTCGTCCAAAATGAATGGATTATTGAGAGGGTTTAGAAAACGTGTTGCGACCGTTCTCAGCCTCAACTGGTCGATGTCTTTTAAGATAAGTCTTTTAGCCCACACCACACTTTTTTTTTTTTTTTTTTGGGAACATCATCGTCCTTTTGGGTCAGTTTATGATGCTGTTTTCCCACATTTATTCTTGCTTTCAAGTTCGTTGTCGTTTTTTTTTTTTTGTGCTGTGCTGCTGAGTCAATCTTTCTACAGTTTCTCTGATAAAAACAAAAATTAATTAATTACCCAACCGAACAGTGGCCAGTTATTTCGATCCAATGCCAGAAGTTATCATTTCTGGGAGGAAAGAAAGTTCTGTCCGACTCCGACTCCATTACACTTGTGTTGATGAAATGGAAAGCATGTTTACAAAAATCAACAGCTCACTTCCATACGCAAATGATCAGTTTCATTTGACTCTTGCTTTCTTTCTTCTTAATTTGGGTCCATGGTTTTGGGCGTTTTTGGAATTCGGCTGAATCTTATGGCTTCGAAGCAAGAAATTTTGCTACTATTTGCTCATCCTCACCTGGTCATGAATGAATTTCTCAAGAAAAAAGGCTTAAAGTCATTAAATGTACTCATCTGTTCATCTCCATTCAAAGCGCCAAATTTTACTTCTTTTAGTTATTGCAGGAAACAGAAACCGGATAGGACCCATAAATTGTGGCTAGTAGCAGAAAGGAGAGAAAAAAAAAAAAAAAAAAGGGGAAAACAACAGTGGGAAGGGGAGAAAGCTGTGTAAAAAGGAAAAGTGATCCAGATAGTAGAAAGAAGGTTACCAAAAAAAAAAAGAGGGGAAAGACGAAGAATCACGAACCGTGATTCCAATTAGTTAGGGTAATTTAAGCAAAAAATATGAGAGCAGCTTACGGCAGGTGAACAAAAACAAACGCAAACTCGAACTCGGGGGAAAAAAAAAGGGGCACGT
Source organism: Coffea arabica (assembly GCF_036785885.1). Classification (NCBI taxonomy): domain Eukaryota; kingdom Viridiplantae; phylum Streptophyta; class Magnoliopsida; order Gentianales; family Rubiaceae; genus Coffea; species Coffea arabica. Next base: position 44,932,033 of record NC_092330.1, on the reverse strand, counting down.
CAAAACAAACTCAAGTAACTGAACCTCTGTTCCTGCTGAATCACCCGTTTGACCTTCAGGTCGGCGAGAATTCGCCACCTGAATTTGTTACAAGTATAAATACTCCCATTACTTCTCACCAACGCGCGTGCCGTCACCGGCTATAAAAAAAAAAAAAAACTAAATGACTATAATGCCTTTCTACATGTCAAAATAATTAATCTTTTTATCTTTTTTCAGCGAGGGTCAAAACTAATGAATTTTTTGCATCTTTTTTTTTTTTTTAAAAAAAGGGAAGAAGAAATTTGTTCATCTTTAATATTGTGGAAATCACATCAGCTTAACTAAAATCCCGTGCGCTCTAATTAATTGAGAAATATATACTACTACTATTATTAGGCTTGGTTTGAATTGCCATTTTTCTTTAAATTTTTCATAAACATATTTATTAAATACTTTTTTATTATATATATATATATTAAATTGTTGCAGTATATTTTATTTTATAAAATAACAATTCAAATGACCCGTAACTCTAAAATTCGGAGAGAATGGAGTAGTGTCGTTCTGCCAAATTGGCAAAATCTTTTGTAGCAGTCAAAGCATCTCATCATTTGTCGAAATTTTAGCGTTTGATATGACGCTTTGACGATTGTACCGAAACTCATCCTCTAAAACTTAACTGAAAGTTGTTGCTTGGCAGTCCGCAACTCACAACAATAAATATTTGTTGCTTGAAATTATTATTATTATTTTTTTAAAAAAAATAATAATAATTAGTAACTGCTTTTCAAAACAAACCCGGCAGAGTGCATTTTTTAGACGGACAGATAAGAAGAAGAAGAAGAATCAATAGCTGAAAAACAGAAACGAAACTGCAGCAACCTGAACCAGCTAAGGTACAAATGCCACAACCAGACCCGCTCTCTTCTCCACCTGCAATTTCTAGGGATTAAAATTTCCGGCGGAACTGCTTTCTTGCCAATTTGTATGACAAGAAGATTATTTATTAATCGGAACCTCTTTCGATGGTACAAAACTAGTGCTGCAATTCTTTCTTGATTTTCTTTCCATTATCAGCCATTAATCATGGCCTCCCTAACAGTAGTAATTGGCAGAGTAATTCGCTAATTCTATTGGAGTGTGTGTAAAGGTAAAACATTATTACTACGTTGGACGTAGATCAGAGCAGAGTAGCAGAATGGGGGGAAAAAGGCAAAGGCGGATGGAGATGGAAGAAAAAGCAAAGGAAGGGTCGGTCGGGGTGGAGGACGACGAGCGTGCGGATCTGGTCAGCGCTGTTTGACCAAGCTGTGTTCTTCAACCAAAGCAAATACTATAATACTCCAATATGTTTTCCAGTATAAAAAAAAATGGTCTGCAGGGAGGAAGAGGAAGGACGGAGGAGGTAAAGGACGTTTTGGTCAATAAGTAAATAGAAATAGAAAAAGAAGAAGAAAAAAAAAACAGAGAAGCGAATAGTAGTATATATATATATATATATACACACACACACACATACATACTAGTAGGCGTAGTAGTATTTCATTGATTTATGTAGGGGTAGAGGTAAGAGGTTGCGTATTATTGTGATAGCTGAGCGAGTAGTTATTTATATTACTTATTTAAAGTTGGGCTGTGCGGGTCTTAGTAGCTGCAGCGCGGCCCTTGGCTTCTTTGCCACATTTCCTTTCCTCTCAGCTTTTCTTTTATCTTTTCTTTGTTTCATATAAATAAATAATAATCTCTGGTCATCTTCATTTGGGAATTTGGGGTTGCCTATCTATATCTATATCTATGTCTATATCTATATATGAAGGCCTAACCTCTCTTTTATCTCTTTAGATAGATAGATAATAAAGACTCTCCGTTGGGGAAGAAATACAGAGACAGACAGAGTCAGTCTCTCTCTCTCTCTCTCACACACCCTCGCATACTAATACCAATCCGAGCTTTTAGCCAAAGGGATGAGAACGAGAAGGGGGCTTTGTTATCCCAGAGTTGTTGTTGTTGTGAATCACCATACTAATAATAATACTAATACAAATACTAATACTGGCAGCAGCAGCAGCAGCAGCATGGCCAAAGCGGCGGTCAAGAGGAGAAGAGACGGTGGAGAAGGAACCACCAATGGTCGAAAGAAGATCAAGTTGTCTTCGTCGTCCTCCTCCTCCTCCTCGTTGTCGTGGTGCTCTACCGGACGACAACAAGAACGAGGAGGAGGAAGGGTAGCGGTGTTGAATGGTGGAGGAGATTGCGACTTTTTTGACGCTTTACCGGATGATCTACTTGTTTCTATTCTCTGCAAACTCAGCTCCACCGCTACCTGCCCTTCTGATTTTATCAACGCTTTGATCACGTACGTGTCCCCTTCCCTTTCCTTCTAATTCCTCATGTTTCCTAATTTCTAATAGCCATATAATACAAAAACAGATGCAAGAGACTGAATGGATTAGGGCTTCATTCAATGGTATTATCCAAGGCCTCCCAGAAAATGTTAGCGGTCAAAGCAAATAACTGGTCCGACTCCGCCCACCGCTTCCTCAAACTCTGTGCCGATTCCGGAAACGTCGAAGCTTGCTATACTCTCGGCATGGTCAGTCCCCTGTCCCTCCCTCCTTATCCACCAGACCAATTACTGAATTAATCAACACCGCCCATACCAAATTATACACCTTAATGTCCACCGTCCTCCCACTCCTCCCCAAAAAAAACCAAAAAAAAAAAAAAAACAGATATTTTATGAATAATAACAAATGGAGTCTCATATATTTTTGATGATACAGATTCGGTTCTATTGCTTGCAAAACCGCGGGAGCGGAGCCTCGCTGATGGCCAAGGCTGCCATTAGCTCCCACGCGCCCGCTCTTTACTCCCTCTCCGTCATTCAGTTCAACGGCAGCGGCGGCTCCAAGACCGATAAGGATCTCCGAGCCGGCGTTGCTCTCTGCGCCCGCGCTGCCTTCCTCGGCCACATTGATGCCCTCCGGGAGCTCGGTCACTGCCTCCAGGACGGCTACGGCGTCAAGCAAAACGTTTCCGAGGGCCGCCGGTTTCTTGTCCAAGCCAACGCGCGTGAGCTCGCCGCCGTCCTCTCCACCTCCCCCTCCGCCTCCGCATTAACCTCCAGCAATTGGCTCACCTGGAATCCCCTGTCGCACCACCGCCACTCCCCCGGCTCAGGAGGGTGTCCGCTCTTGAGCGATTTCGGATGTAATGTTCCGGCTCCGGAGGCTCATCCGGCCAGCCGGTTCTTGACGGAGTGGTTTGCAGCTCGGGGCGGGAGTCCGGGTCCGGGTCTAAGACTGTGCTCGCATTCGGGTTGCGGACGACCCGAGACTCGAAGGCATGAGTTCCGGAGGTGCTCTGTTTGCGGAGCTGTCAACTATTGCTCGCGCGCTTGTCAAGCGCTTGATTGGAAGATGCGGCACAAGGCGGAGTGTGCACCGGTCGAGAGGTGGCTGGATGAGGACGGAGAAAATGAAGGGAACGGCAATGGAAACGGAAATGATAACGGCGACGGGGTGGTCAACGGAGGTGGCAACCAGGTTTATGATAATGATGATGATGTGGTGATGGCGGAGAGTTAGGAGATGAGTCGACGGTGTGAGTGGAGGACGACTGTGAAGGTGACGGTAACGGCACGTGAGTCTGAAAAAATGAGGGTGGGGTTGACGGAAATGTTTTACAGAGCAAGAAAATTGAGGACAGATAGGCAATTTTTTTGGGTGAACTCCGCAGCAATATGTTTTTTTGTTTTTTTTTGGGGTGTATAGAGTAAACGAAGTTCGGAGTCTGGTTTCAAATGGACGGCTCTCTCTTTCTCTCTCTGTTTTTTTTTTTTTTTTTTTTTTTTTTTTTGGTGGGGGAGGGGGTGGTGGTAAGTACAGTGGATGAATGGATGTCTTCAGTTTAGTTTAAAGATTTCAACCATAATTAATCCCGTTAAATTGCAACCCGTTAAATTGCTTGTAACATGATTGATGCTTTTGTGGTTCTAAGGTTGAATCTTGATGTCCCCAACTTTTCCTGACCAAATGATCTCGCGTTTGTTCGTTTTGCTGGGCTTTTATCGCTTTCTCCAATCTTCGACAGTAGTGTCACATGAAATGTGGGTCATAGATCTTTAGCACAATAACTTGTTGGAATGAATTGTATTTTTTCCTCTAAAAGTGAAGGAAAATATATATATATATATAGAGAGAGAGAGAGAGAGAGAGAGTATCAATTAGGTGATGATAGTCGGATGAATAACCAAATAGAGAATGTAACAGCACTTAACGTTAACAGTTGTAATCTTCCATGACTTAACTTTAGGCAGGGTAAAGACCTAAAGACTACTACTACTGCTACTGCTACTAGTCCAAGTCTGGAGAAAGAAAAAGTTCCGCCCAAAACTTGAACGCGAGAGAAAGTGAAGTTGAAAGTTCTCGACTTTGACAGCTCGTAATCAGTAACTTCACTTTTACAATTGACTGATTGTCAGTTTTGAGGCAACGGCACAAGTTAGCCGGTGTAGAATATAGATCACACCCCCCCCCTTCCCCCCGCAACACAAACAAAAACAAAGATCGATCGGCAAATGAATATGTTAATAATAATAATGAATGTTATTGCAGGCTCCAGATTACACTACAGAAGAGTGGGAAAAAGGGGAATCCTAGGTGGTCAGTTGTATTTGTGCGTCATTGAAACCACTACTGTGTGCGTGTACTCCGACCAAGAAAAGCAAGAATCACTACTCTATTTTGCCGGTATATGGTGGTCAGTTCTTTTTTGGACCAATAATTTTGGTCAAGACCGAAGCTGGGACTGGGAGAGATTGACCAAGAAGGACTGAGGACTAAAGCCAAAAAAAAAAAAGAGGAATTGTGTAATAGATTAAAAAGAAAAGGTAAAAGGAATTGTGTGGGATATCTGCAGAAGAATGTGGTTTTGGGCGTCTGGGGAGCTTCCTGCTCGCTCCATAAGTAACCCATCAGCAAAAGCAATGCATTGAAAATGCAAGCAAGCCAGCCCCGCTGCTCCTCGTCTCCTCCTCGTCCCGTCCTATTATAAAAAAGAGAAACCTGATTACTGATGGGTGCCAGCAATGCACTACTCATTCTTCTTTAAATTATCATCACTATGATTAATACTATTCGGTATCCCAAATCGGCAAAGAAAGCAGAGGGGCACAGTAAGAAGTGGTTCGCAGGCTTGGCCATTTAAAGCCGTACTTGTTGGTTGGTTGGTTGGAGATGCAACTAATGTCGTTAGGATCAGCACTAAAACTTAAACATGGGGGAGACTGAGACAGACGATAATAATGCGAAATGGAAGAAATGTTTCGATTCTTGAATTAATGGGATGTGGCATGCCCCAGGTGCGGAAGCAAGCAATTGAATCCATGAATTGGATCAATTTTCGAAAACTTTTTTAAAATCACCTTCAAGATTTATATTTGTATATCTATATAGGACTTGCGTTACGTGAGGGAGCAACTTTTATTAGTCGAACAATTAAACCGAAAAAGATGTCCATCCAGACGTTATTCTCATACTAGTATGTATGACTCGTCAAAACCGAAAAGGGGGGAGTGAGTGCTTTATTTAAGTGGAAGTGCATAAACATAAATTGAGTAGTGTGATAGAGGGCTGAAGTTGATGCGGAGGCCATTAAGACCATGGTTCAAAGTCACGGTCGCGGTTGCGGTTGCGACCTGAATCGTTTCACATCAGTCTCGGTATATCGATCGCGGTCTCGGCAAGACGCGAATTTTTGAAATATTTAATATTTTAAAAATTATAAAAAATATGATAATTAAAAAAATTAGTAAAAATAATAAAAATTCAAATTGACTCAAAATGATTCGGTGTAATTCGGCCGTTTCAACTCTTCACTGTGACATCTCGACGAGTCAGGTATTTCTGAAACGTTTCGTTGCGATCTCGTCTCGAACTCGACCGAGTCGCCTCGGTCTCGGTCGAGTCTTCGAACTATGATTAAGAGCCTACCAATTTGACACCAACTTTAATGTAATTATCTTACTGCTGCTGATCATCATCACCATCATCATCATCATCTACTAGCGGCAAGCAGAGAGATGAAAATTAATGATGGCCGCCGTAATTGAAGAAGGCTGAAATATGTCTGTGTGTGTGTGTGTTTTTGTTTTTCAATAGAATAGAATAGAATGGAATAGTGGGTGGGTTTTTGTGATATCCTGCGTTTGAGCTGTAAAACTGGGCAATTTTTGGGAGGATCACCAATCTAACTTCTTCTCTAAGCGAAGCCATCTGACAGAGGCTGCTTAAATGCCAGCCAACGCTCGTCTCAAATACAAGAACAGAACCCATGAGATTTCGCCATCAGAATCCCTATCCTTCATACCGGGGTAACTGGGGTGGGGGCGTGAATATATTACCTGCTTTTTCTGTAACTGAAAAGGGACCGTATCACTTTGTTTGGTTCCGAAAATCGATAAGCAAAGACTGAGAATCCCCCCCCCCCCCCCCCCCCCCCCCCCCCCCCCACACACAAGCATCCGAGCTTCCTGTAAATATATTGGCCTCTTCCATCTATTGGGCAAGGGCAGCAGCATACATATTCTTCTTAACAGCTCCACACCCATTCACCTTTTTTTCTTTTTCCTTTTTTTTTTTTTTACTGGCGATACTTATGAGTTAATTAATTAAATCAGCCCTGTTCTTCTTTTTTATTATTTATTATTATTTATTGTGGTGGGTGGGAACCAGAAGATCATCGAATATTTATTTGGGTACGAAAGATAAGATATGTGGTACTAGTACTAGAGAGCAGCAGCAGCAAGTGAAAGTACAAGAGTGTCTCCCATTCATTCCCAAAATGAAAGCGCTTCTCTTATCTGGGGAGTGCTTCTTGTATGCTACCACGTACTATTTAATAGTCACCAAAAAGAATTTTTTTTTTTTTGTTTAAAGAAAGGAAAAAAAAAAAAGATGAAGAAAGATTAGGTTTAGGTGGGCTATCATTAGCTCGTTCTTTCGCATGCTGTATGATCATCGATCGTCGGACAAATATTCCACTCTGATTTCGTAATTTGCTTTCTAAACCTGATTAATTATTAGTTAAAACTTGCGTAATTTGCATGTAGTACGCATCATTAGGGGTTTTACTGAGTAGTATGAATATGAATGATGCACAATTTCTTTGTTAAGGGTAAATAAATGGGGGTTTCCGGAAATCATATGAACTGCTGCTACATTATGCCATGATTATGTCATGCACATGCACTGCAACAGAATGAATGCATAAAATAAAAAGACTACAACAACAAAAAGCCTTTTTCACTTTTCCTGCCAAAGAAGAAGAAAAAAACAGTTTTGAATTGATTCCTCTTGTCCACCACCCTAAGCCCCCTAAGCATTAAGCAATGGGAGCCAATTTTCTCTCAGCTAAAAAGCCTAACCGGGCCCAGGATAAGGATTGAAGCCCCCCTCCTCAACATACATACAAAACTATACGTACAAAATATGTTCCCACCCCACAACGAAAAATGATACTGACTACCATCTCTCTCTAGGTTTGTTTGGATTGTGTTTTATTTGGAATATTTTTACTGTAGCACTTTTTGTGATGTGATATGTGTGAGATAAAAAGATAATTGGGAAGATAAAAAGGTGTATTGAAAATTGTAATGATGATGTAAGCAGATAAAATTGAGGAAATAAAACACATATATATTCTCATTCCCGCGCACACACACGCACACACCTCCGTCCCTCTGTGTGTGTGTGTGTGAATGTGAATGTAATTATGTAATGGAAAAAGGAAGTGTGTGGAATATATATATATATATATCAAATCAAACACCTTCTCTCTATTAGTAAGCAAGCAAGCAGCCAAGCAATGCACTCTCCTCTGAAGCTTCAACCTTTGAGTTTTGAATTTGTGAAGCATTTTTTATTCTTGGCATTAGAGTCCAATAATAATTCTACCTGCAGGTCTGCAAGTAGTAAATGCACTCCTGTAAAAAGTACGTTGTTGTTTCCTCACCCTTTGTATTTTTGCATTAGATTAGATTAGATTAACCGCTGTACATAATTTCTCAACTTACCTTTACCCCTTTTTGTCTCAACATGTAGATTAACGAGTATGCATAATTTCCCAACTTACCTCCTCTGCTTCTCAACATTATTATTACTAGGAGATGATCACCGTGCTTGCGCACGGTGGTAAATTGTATATATGCCCAGGATCAAATGCTAGATAACATTTGTTGTTATGCAATCAGCGTTTAAAATTGAGCAATGAATATTCTAGCCGGATTAAATTAAGAGATTATGTTAATGATTCACAGCATAGGAAAGAGCGTAAAGGGTGCTATATAAAGTGCATTCATGAATAAGGAATACATTTGTAAGGATAAATGTAAAATATGTAACTTTTATTTAAAGGGAAATGCATGCTGTGCACCACCAACGTACATGGAGAAATGGATAACAAAGTAATAGCTGGAGTTTTCAAACTACACGTTCATTAGAAAAGTCATTAGGATAAAACTAAGTTGTCGCATCTCCCGTGGTAGAACACACATGAAAGCTGTCATACCATGGGAAATGCTTTTCTGCACCGTTTCTATCAAAGATTAGAACAGTGTAGGTAGTAATGGATTCAGGAACAAAGACCAAAATTTCTCGAAACTGTAATCGGTGCTGTGCCACAAAGATGTTCCAGTTGGCCATAAACTGCCTTTCACGCATTGAAACAGTTATTGTTTTGTTTCCAGTCCTCAGAGTAAGTGAAGGAGTCTTTCTACTATGGACGAACTGAGCAACAAACCTTGGGACTTTCTAGCATTGCATGGACCAAAAGCTAAGAGTGCTATGATATATAGATGTAAAAAATTGAATAAATCTATATATAAAACTTACAAAGTTATGCCGATTCTGTTTGTCAGTGAATTGATAGAAGCACACACCTGCAGTTAAGGTTTGTACGAAATCATGCCTCATTGATGATGACACTCACTGCCGTATCATGTTCAGCTCCTTATCACCTGGAATTAAAAGGACACTTGCATGAGGGAAACAAATTTAAAAGTATAAATGGCCCGATAAAAAAAAATGGTTAGCACTTAACTTTCTAACTCAAGGGATAGCTGTGAATGTAGCATATTAGGCAGAGGATTTGTCCATGGCATGTATACTTGTTTTTTGTCTTCGCAAAAATGGATGACATCGACGATTAGGTGACCAGCATGTCGGAGCAAGAAAAAGTATTTTTCCTTGATGATGTTGCTGCGGCAAAACTCTTGCCATCCTTCAGCAAATGACTGTCGATGAAGCTTGATAATCCATGTTCTATATCCTTCTCTGATGGTTAGCTGGCTACATCGGTGTTTGATTAGAAGGGCTTGAAATTGAATAGCCAAAGTCTGCAGTTCAAATGTAAATATAAGCCGCATGAGAAGCAATATCAGATGGCAAGCTATGCTAGTAGCAGCAGAGTGCTAAAACATCTTAATACCTGGTCAGGCTCAGTACATCTAAATAAGAACCAGCATCCTTTTGCAACCCTATCGTTGAGGCATTTCTTGGTAGCGCTTGCGACAGATTGATTTTCTATCCATGGAACCCAAAACCGCTAAGCAAACAATGGCAACCACTTTAAAACACAATCGCCTTGCAAGAGATACAACGAGCTTCCCAACAAGGCAGAATATGAATCCACCAATAAGGCATTAGCACAATGTGAATAGCTTTACAAGGGCTAAGCAACAACGGCTATAGAAAGTTTTTTAGGTGGAACAGAAGGTGGCGAAAAAGCTAAGTTTAAAAAAGGCACCGGCACAACCCAGAAGCATATGTATGGAATGAAAACGAGAAGCTAACAAAAAAGAGATAGCAAAGAAACGAGGGGAAAGCAATTTCAAAAGCACCGGATACACATAAAAAAATGCATGCAAGATACAAGCGGCGGAAAAAAAGGTAAAAAAAGAACTAAAAGAGAAGCGGAAAAAGAACACAACAGGTACCTTTTTTGTTTTTTTTAGAGTGAAAACTGAAAGAACAGCTACGACGGTGACGCCAACACGAGCAAAGGACGGACATCAGTACGGGGTAGACCAACGCAGGAGCAATAGAAAGTGCAGGAAGGTCACATACAATGGCAAAGAGAAGACTAAAAAGATGCCGCAGAGATGCCAAAAAAAGAAGGCCAAAGGCCTAATAATAAGGACGAGAATGCAGGATAGAGAATTTATGAAAAGCAGAGAAGAGGAGCACGAGAAGCTGGCAAGACAAGTCTTGGAAATCAAAGAAATTATTAGGTTGCAGGCAGAGCAAACTTTGGCAACCAATACAGAGCATGCCAGTAGAGACGAAAATGCAGTTCTTCATCGTCGTTCACAGAAAGGTGGGAAGGGAAGTTATGAAAAGCAGAGAAGAGGATGCACGAGAAGCTGGCAAGAGAAGTTTTGGAAACCAAAGAAATGATTAGGTTGCAGGCAGAGCAAACCTCCGCTACTAATGGAGAGCTTATAGTAGGATTTAATTCTAACAACCAATAGTAAAAATAACAATGCAGCTGCCACCGAAACAATATATGATGTTCACGAGATAAGCAGTCCGCCGTTTACACAGATATAAATAAAAGCGCAAGGATGCTTGCTCAATTCCAAAGCAGAGGGAGATATGCTGCTCATTAACTTCGCCATTTACCTGCCGTTTACACATATAAATGAAAGGAATGATGCTTGCTCAATTCCAAAGCAGAAGAGGAATCCGGCTTTATTATTATTATTACTACCTTAGTTCCAAAATAGCAATAACAACTAATTCACATGTGAGACTCACATGGAGGACGACCACACTCTCAAACAATCTGGCCGGTTTATACTACATTTCTAAATTATTTAGTCCTGCCAAAGACAATATAATGACATCAAAAATGGAAGCAGAAAGACCGGCCGCCATTACATTATGATTTATGACAACCTCACCCGAACCACCCCTCCTCACTGGAGCGTGGCGGAAGCCCAACTTTTTATCAACAGGCCCAAGTCTTGACCCAATTCACTGGTTCTTAGGCCCAATCTACGAATCTGAACTTTGTTTGAAACACTTGGGCGGGAGTATGGCCTGAATTTAAAATTAACAAAGCCCAGCAGAGGCCCAGTAACTCTGAACATTATTAGCTAAGCCGATGATCAGCTCAGAGCTTCGTCGTTGATAACGCAGTCGGTCGGTCGCTCCGCATCAGCTCTCGACCTTCAGGTAAATCTAATCTCCCCTTTCTTTTTTTTTTTTTTTTTTTTTTTTTCACTTTTATCCATTTCCTTCATTTAACATTCGCATCACAGTTTAATCATTTCTCGAATACCGAAGCTCCATTGTGACGCCGAGGGCTTCGATTCGATTCTGATTATGAATATCAAATTTGATTCCATGCTAATCGAATTGAATCCTGCTCCTGGTTTGAGCCTACAAGGCTCAGTTAGCGTTATGATTTGAATCAACAAATATGAACATAATTATTATTATTTTTTTTTGAGTTTAATTTCCACTCTCGTTTTGTGTGTGTGTGTGTGTTAGGGTGAAATTTAGCAGAAAAGGACAGGAGAAAAAGGGGGAAAAGATGAAGTTTATAATGGAATTTGCTGAGAACTTGGTGCTGAGGATGATGGAGGATCCAAAGGAAAGGGATAGGAAGTTCAGGGAGCACTTGTACCATTTGAAAGACAGGTGTAGCAAGACCAAGGAAATGTGGAGCCTCCCTCTTCGTCCTTATGGGTTTTGGACCTTCGAACGCCACAATTCCCAGATTTTCTGGGATGCTCAGATCAGCCAAGTTCCTGGCCGCCGTGATCCTTATGATGACCTCCTCCAGGGTGCCTACAATGCGGATCCTACCTCCACCCAGAAATAGTATGTTCAGAGTTTCCACTTGTGCAATTCAATGCGTGTGTATAGTTTGCCATGTCAATGCTAGTAATCTCTTGTTGTTTGTCTGCATTCGCCAGGGTGGGGGCATCTTTCCCCTCTTTGGGGGGCTTGCTTGAATTTTTATCTGTCAGTATATAGCTTTTTGATCCGTTCAATTTCTTTTAAGTTTCACTTTATATCATGTAATGCTGTGTTGATAGAGGTAAACATTTGCTATGCATGGTGTGTTGCACATTAAACAATTGTTTGTGAATTACTTCGTGCTTTGCTCTCGAATTTGTCTCAATGATTTCTGACGAACCAGCTGAGAATTAGTTGAGCCTCTTAGATCATTAACAAACTATCTTACCTTAGATCTGCAATTTTATTTTTTTTTGTACTTCATTTGGAAGTGTGTTATAAGTGCTAGCTCTAAACACTTTACTCTCTTCTTCTAGAAAACATAGTTCTATGCTGCCTGCTGGCCTTTCTCTTTACAGGGATATGCATCTTGTACTCTTTCCGCCGTAATCTTGTGCTGTCTGGAATCCTATTCGCCTTTTATCCCCTTGCTCTGCATGCATAAAGATGCTTCCTCTAGAAGGTTGTCAAATGTTTATAAGCGAGGCCGTTCACTAAGTCACAGGTTTTTTGTCATGTTTTTGTTTAGCCCTGTAACTTGCGACTGATTTCTGTTTTGGTGTATATTACCTTTTATTTTGCGTACCACATTCCACTTGCTTTACAGCCAAAGTAGTCTTAAACAAGTAACGGAACAAGAAAGAAGAGAGAAATAGAAAGAAGTGTCAGGGAATGTTGGAGTGCAAGGCTGGAGAATGGCCAGTTTTGGATTTTGGTTTGCTAGGAGTGATTTTATGCTAATTCTCGTTAACACTAAATAGCTTATTTGAAATATTATTTTAAATAATTACTGTAACACTTTTTGTGATGTGATATATGTGAGATAAAAAGGTAATTGAGAAGATAAAAGGGTGTGTTGGAAATTATATTTGTGATGTAAACAAATAATTTCTAGCCATTATTTGGCTATCCAAACACACACAAAGTTTTTTAGTTGAAAAAAGAAAAGATACGTGGCTGGAGCAAACCAGACATCCAAACGATCCGCATATTTGGAATGTCCACAAAAAATTCGTGTTTGGACAGTTATGTTTTGGCTTCAGGATTGAGTTTCAACTTTCGTTTCTAATTTTTAAGCAAGACATGAATCTCTGTGATTGAGGACTAATATTTATTGATGTTTTTCTATTTGCAGGGTGAGGGTAAACATCATGGGAAGTACGAAAGAGACAAATTGATCAAGAGCTTTGTTGATTCTTGATGCTTCTGTAGCGTCAACCATATTCAGACTTGTCAATACTTTCCCAACTGCTTTAACTCCAATTAAGGATGTTCAAATTGTAATGTTGTTACTTCACAAGCTTGCTGTGTTTCCTTTTAAGTTTGCTGATGACTGTCAAGTTGGACTTGTCAAGGCAACCATGCCCCGATGTGCTGCCGTGTTGCTACTAATTATTTGGTCGAACACTTGCCTGAATTCTGCAGATGGTAAATTGCAAAGGCACACTTTCGGGCATTACGGTCTGCCTCCAGAGATTCAGATGGTCACGCACCAATTCTAATCTCTGTTAGCATTTTAGTTCTAGAGAAAAGCAATAATCCAGTCTATTGGCATCCAAATACTTCTATCAGAATATTTGAGGGTGTGGAATGTTGATCCAAAATGTATGCAAATGACGTCCGGGGTATGGGCATTTTGATGTCTTGTACGCGGAAGCAACTTTTTCCGGGATTCTTTATATGATATGGATTAAAATAAAAATCGAGCCTGGGTGATACGCATGAGAGCCAAGCCCAGCGGATCGAGCCATTGATCCCAAAGGAGCACATCACGCTTAGAGGCCCGAAGATACAATTCGACGCGTTGCTCACCCCTTCAGAAACCAAAACCAGCATCATTCACAATCACGCCTCGGACAATGTCAACAGCACAGAACTAAGTCAACAAAATTCAAAGACCAATGACTAGATAGGCAATCATTAATCTTGGACAATTTGCACAAAGCCAGATGACCACACGAGTTGGGTTTTTTATAACCGAATAGGAACACAAAAAAGAACTTCATACCATATTTGACAGGAATATTATGAGCGACTTTACAAAGACTGTCTACCCGCTCCAGCAGAAATTACTACAACCAAATTCTCCACAACACACCTATAACTGCCTCTTCAGAGAGCACAAAATCATCATTCTAGTCTGTTTCACTTGAAGTAACCCCAACATCCTTCTTTGCTGCAGCTGCCTCAACTTGTTTATATGCCTCCGCCACATCCTCAACAGGAACTGACGGGAAATAGCTGAAGATATGATAACCCCTACCATCCAGCTTTGCTATAAATTTGTTATATTTATTGGACACATCAGCAACAGTTGGGATAGCTATCCCTCCGACACCGTGCAGGGGCGGATAGCGATTGATGAGTCTATGCCATAACACTGCTAATAGCCTCACAGCAATGTTCTTGGACAGTGAAGCAGCATGACGAAGGGCTGCACGAGGACCACCAACTTGAGCTTGCTGGACCAAATCTTGGGCAACCTGTGAACCCTTCTGGACTACATTCTTTGCCCTATTAACAATCTTCTTGGCCACCGGTGGAGCATGCTCATCAAATTTCTTTGACACATTATCAACCTGATACCACAAAGCAACATTATGCAGTGAGACTACTGCCCACCACCCCCCCCCCCCCAAAAAATAAAACACCACCCCAAAAAAAAAAGCATCTGTAAATGGATAGGTATCTGCAAATCTAAGTACTTTTAATTAAGGAAAAATTACAAAGCAAATAGCCACATAACGGTTAACAGAAGATAATCCTGTGCTTGTCATCAAAATGACAATTGTAATGAATAAATCCACATCCTGTTATAAAGAATATGAGAAATGAAGCACACCACACATCTAATTGGAAAAAAAATAAATATCCACCATCACATGATACTGTGATGAACAAAATTTAGCAATAGCGGGCGAACGGCAACAAATGAAAACATCAAATCAGAAACAATAGTTAAAGCAATATGGAACACAAAAAACTGAAAGAAGTGCACAAATCAAATCAGAAACAATAGTTAAAGCAACATGGAACACAAAAAACTGAAAGAAGTGCACAGAAAGTCCCGAGAAATTGTCCACACAAGAGACGCTTGAACCGTGAGCTAGGTAGTGATCATATAAGGCTTGAAACTGGAAGTAACATAAAGAGCACAAAAAATGCATCAGGACATTACACCAAATATAAACATTATATTTGCATCAGTCAATTCCTGCACCAATACATCACCAAGGCTTCAGGCTCTAATTAACAATTTTATCAGAACATTTCACATCTTAACCCTTTAATGAGGATACTCTATAACCCAATTCAGATTGGAAAAATTATGTAAAATCATATATATATATATATATATTCAGACCGTCCAAATCCCACTCATTTTGCCCAACTCCTGATTAACCAATTATCATCTTTGAATATATGAACACAAATCAACTGAAAATCAAAATCCCAAAATCATAACAGTTTCTTATCAGACTCTTTTCAAATCAACCAGTCAGTCTATCAAATTAATTGAAACTCCACCTTCCAACTACACACACGCAACTAGCAAGAAATGGAAAACATCAAAATGATCAATAAGAGAACACAATATACAACACATAATCGATCCAACTAATAGCACCTTTGTATCTAGACGAGCAAGGAGATCGTCAGGAAGGCCCTTGAATCTTTCGTAAACAGGGCCTACGACGGTAGTAACGGCGTTCTCCACAGTTCCTACGGTTGATTTCAGGGGTCCAGAATTTTGCTTGGCGTAGTCGTACAAGCAAGAAAGCCACACCACGGCGATGCTCGCCATCGCTCTAACAAACCCTAAATGCTTCAGTTCTAGATCGCTCGTCTCCATCTCAACCTACAGAACCCACAAAAAGATTTCCACACAGAAAATCAATCAAAAGTTAACAATTTAATTTTCATTTACAAGAAAAAAAAAACACGAGTATATGCAAAGAGTCGTACCTTATTCGAAACAATTTTTTTTTTTTTTTTTTTGGGTCGCGCCGTACTAAATACTGCACTGAGTAATTGGTGGGAGGGTTTTACTCACTTTTAAGTTTAGTAGACTGAGCTAAGCTAAAGCTGCTAAGCCCAGGGGCGGATATATCCACACAATAGAGGTTTGGGTGCGATTTTGGAGATAATCTGTATGATCCGACGGCAAGCAAAGATCCACGTGGAGAATCTTTTGTCCTTTTTAAAATGCAGAAAAGCCCCATGAACTTTCATAGTTGTTGCACAATACACCCCAAAATATTTTATAAAGCATTTTGTATCCAAACTCTACTAAAAAGTAACCAATTTTTATACAACATTTACTTTACCACTTAAATGATAGCTGTATCTTCAAATAATAATTGAATGGACAAAAGCACCCTTCGTGTCCGGTTGGCCATTATGTTACATGGAGAGCTGTTCAAATGTAGGGCAAAAGAATTTGACTGAACTCGTTTTCACTATCTCCATTCTTGAATTTGCCAACCAATTTTGTTTTTTTCTTCTTGAGTTTGCTATTTTAGATTCTTCAACCCGTTGCATGGAAAACTCGTTTTCACTAAATAGTGAAACAGCAGTCATAAAAATGATTGGAATGTTTAGGGATAAACTATACGTTTATTATATCTATGTTGGAGAGGTAAATGATAATGGGGATACAGAAAATAATAATAAGGGTGAGTAAGATGGTAATAAAACTGTAGTTAATGGCAATATAAGTGCTAATCAGGGAGTTGGGAATAGTAATGATAGTTTAGGGGCAGGTGAAGTGAATGATAGTTTTGAACCAGAGGTTGACCATGATGTAAATAAATTAAAAATATAATCTGATGAATCATATATACTTAAAAGTGAGAAATCTTTTGAATTTGACTCATATTTTGGTTATTTCTTAGATGGTAACACATTAAGTTATCGTTGTGATATTGGTGATGATACTACTGAGGTAACTAGTAGGTTGAATAACAATATTAACTTAGAACAGTATCAACAATATACTAATTTAATTAGTGATAAGTATAGAACCTTTGTTGAGGTTAGGAAAAAGGGTAAGTTTGTTGAGCATGAAAATATTGTTGATGCTAAAGTACTAGAAACTGTCATTAAGTCATCTGATAATGAAAATAGAGAACAATTTCATGAGTTTAATGAGGAAAGAGACATAACTAATCATAAAATTATGATATGCCTCATTTTCACAACCACACATGTGTTTAGGAAGGCAATTCAGATGTATTCCATCCTTAAAGGTTTGAGTTGAAACTCCAAAAAAATGATAGAAATAAAATCATTGCAATATATAAAAAAGACTATGATTGTAGGATATATATATAAGTTATTATGGGAAAACTGAAGCATTGCAGAGCAAGAGCATAAAGGGCACCTTTTATAGGTGTCCTTGGTCTTTTAAAAATGTAAGTGCAAATTCCAAATGGTTAGTTGAACACTTCAAAAAGAAAATGGCTGATGATTCTGATTGGAGACTTAAGAAATTTCAAAAGACAATTAAAAGAAAGTTCAAATCAAGAGTTTCTAGATGAAAGGTGTACAGGGCCAAGAAACTTGCACTTTCTAAAATGTCGGGGATCATGAGAAAAAAAATTTCAGACTTAGAGATTATTGCGCAACCATTATGCTGAAAATTCTGATTCTGTAGCCTATGTAATGATAGAAGTTGTTCCAGCCTCTGCCAGTCTCATATTTCAGAGAATGTTTGTTATGTTTGGGGCATAAAAAATGAATTTATCAATGGCTACAGACCGATTATGGGTTTAGATATTTGTTATCTTAAAGGATGTTTTGAGAGACATTTAATACATGCTGTTGAGAGGAATGAGAATAAACAAATATATCCTATAGCAATAGCATGTATGGAATCTGAATGTAAGAAAAGTTGGCATTGGTTTCTAGAAATTCTGGCTACTCACATTGGATTACCAACTAACATGAATTAGGTGTTCATTTTTTTATAAACAAATGGTAAACTTGCCATTTATTTTTTCCAATATTCATATATTAGTTTATTACTGCTATACAATTAAATCCAATCGGATTGATGGTGCTACTGTTTTGTAGAATTTAGTAGAGAAATTTGGTGTGTTGTTTCCTGAGGTGGAACATGGGTTTTGTGTTAGGTATAAATATGTCAATTTTGAACTTAAATGTAAGGACAAGGCACTTAGAAATATCATGCAGGCTGCTGCCAGAGCATATGAGTTAGATAGTTGGACACAAAAGATGAGAGAACTCCAAATTGCTAAAAGGGAAGCTTTATGACTGGTTGAGTGCTATTCTAGCTCATCTTTGATCAATGTGCATGTTTAATCCAAGATCAAAGTGCGATATTTTGAGCAACAACATTAGTAAATCCTTCAACCAGTATATGAAGGGGGCAAGAATGGAGTCAATGTTATATATGTTTAAAACGATTAGAAGGCTTATCATGTATAAATACCAAGAAAATAGAGAATTCATATCTAAGGTCAAGGGAAAAATTTGTCTAAGAATCCATAATAAGGTGAAGGAAATTACAGTATGAGCAAGAGAATATGCAGCTATTCAAGCGAGTCAAGGTATATGGGAGATCACAGGTTATGCATAGCATAAAATTGTTAAATTGAATGCAAGAACTTGTACTTGTAGAGAATAGGATATAATTGATGTTCCTTATGTACATGCATGTGCAATAATTATAAATTCTGATCAAGAACTAATAGATCTTATCGATCCATACTATAGTGTAGAGTACTATAGTAGAACTTATATATAAGGATATGGTGGTTCCTATTCCAAAAAATAGTCTATGGGCTCAAACAGATGGATTGCCGATTCAACCACCAAAACTAAAATAAGACTTGGTAGACCAAGAAAACTACCAAGAAAAAGTGCAGATGAGTTAGTGAATGGTAATATGATATCTTGAAAGGATATTATAGCTCACTATAGCAATTGTAATATGCCTGCCTGGTCATAATAAGAAGATATGCAAGGAACCAACACAAGTTGTGTATAATGCCTTAAATTGTGTTTAATAATTTCTTTACTTAACTTATTTATTTATTTGGTTACTTTTGTAGGATGAAGGTACCACTCAAATAAGAAGAGGAGGAGGTATAGCTTTATCAAAAAATATTGGTGAAAGACCAAGAAAAGTTAATGTAGACACACAGAATGTTAATGTCAGTGTAACTAGTGGTAATGGAAGAGATAATGGAAAAGGGAGAACTTATGGTAAGGGAAGAGGTAATGGTAGGAGAGTGAAATCATCAGTTAGAGGCGGGGGATAAGGGAAAAGAATGAGAGGTACATTTTTAGGATGTTCTCCATGACTTTCTGGATTTGAAATTTGAAATGGTATTGGCATGTCTGATGGCAGAAATTTCATCCCAACTGATATAATGATCTAATATTATCTTAGACATTATGTATATTTCTAGACTTTGTCATTTTTAACTTGTACTAATTCTTTCTCATTAATGGTAGGTGGCAAATATGGCCATGTAGTCTTAAAACAATTTTGAAACTCGGACAATTCAAATGGTAAGTATTTCAGCTGTATTTTTGTACGCATCTACTTAATCTCAACTGCATTTTAGCAAACTAATGTCATATGTAACTAGTGGACAAATGATCCCCTGACTGGAGGCTCACAATTTAGCACTAATGCACAAACTAATGAGGATAGTCTAACGACTACTCAAGTATATATTGTTACTGCAATTCATATACATTTTACAGGTAAAGTAAAGTGTATATACATGACCAATATCTTACTTTTATTTGTACAAGATCCAAAGGCATTCAACAAAATTAGGTGATATTTTATTCTTCGATCAATTTTCTAGCACTAGGACATGTGTGCATCAAGACTCTTGAGTACCACCTAATGAAGGTTCATTTAACTATTAGGATGATAACATAACCCGTAAAGGATATATTCATTTTTTGTATTGAATACATACTTTTGAAGGATTTAGACAATAGTTATAATCTTTTTTGTTTGGTTAAATATTAAAATATGATATTTTAGTACTTTGTATTAGTAAGGTGGAAGATGATCTTCCTGATAGTTTATGCAACATGTTTTATCATATTTCATCAAGGAATTACGAACTAAATTATGAAGTTACTGCTTTTGCTCTTTTTTATTGTTACGTTATTTATTTTTTTATATTGATTTCTTTTTTTCTCTAACATGAAACCAACACTGTGATGCTCTTTACAATTAACCTTAATGTTATACTATTTTAAAATATTCATATTACATGGTGTTTATAGCAGGAAATAAACTTGTTCCTTTTTCTTTTTCTTTTTTTAAATTCTGCAATTACAACTACAACAAACGCCACTACAATTAGAGATATCATCTTCCACCATTTTGCAATTTGTTCTTTTTCTTTCTTTAAGAACTCCTTTACACTTGGCCATTGTTTCCTACAATAACTGGATTATAGTTTTGAATTCTTCATATTTGGTCACCAATTAGTCATTTTGAAGTATAGTAGTAACTCTTGCAGCATTCACTCTTTCATATGCTCTTTGCAACTGTTCACTTTATTGTTGCAAATGATTCATTCTTGCCTACATTTCTTCCATTTGATCATACAAATATTCTTCAATTTTCATTCCTTTTTAACATGTTTCAGGTTCTACCTATTTAAAATACACGCATGCCTTAACATTATGTTTTCAAAAACAATTCAAATAAGTGTTATTACCATTGGTTCATTGAAATTGTATGAGATTTGGACTTATCAAATAATTAGAGCATCCTAAGAATTCTCTTCCTGAATTGTGAATGGTACATGAAGTATGTAGAAGTGCTGCTCTTCCACAATTGCATCTTGAGTTGAAATTTATTGTTTCATATGCATTGCTTGAGTTGCAACTATTTGGACCGTACTCTATATGTGTAGAAAACTATACAACATATGTGAATAAGAGAAAATAAAAAGGAAAAAACTATGAGGATATGTGATGGTAGATGAAGACATTTCTATTTGTTTGAAATGAGGGCAATTCTATTAGCAAATTTTGACGAATCGAGCTTGCAAGACACGCTCTTTATTTGACTGTAAAATCCGGGAATGATAGTTTTCTTGAGGCACAAAGTACCTATATATATATATATATATATATTTTTTTTTTTTTGAAACTTATTGTGTAATAATTATGAAAGTTCACGAGAGTTTTCACATTTAATCCTTTCTTGAGTTGGGATGTGTAGTTGTGGCTTACATAACGACGCGTAGCATTGGGCAGACGAGTATAATTAAATTTTGTTTTTCTTCATGGTCTTTTGTCGGAAGAACTAATAAATAAATGGAGTGAATAGTGAAGGTTCTGGAAAACCATTGCGTCATCCCGTGCTCCCTACCAAAACTGTGAAGTGCGTGATTGATGAAGAAATTCTAGATGACTCTTTTGTTTAAAATATAATAATACTGCAGAAATTCTAGATGACTCTTTTTGTTTAAAATATGGCTTAGGGCGCCTTTATCTACGCTACATTGTCATAAAAGGTCTACTACCCAAAAACCATAAGGATCAAAGTATTGTCCGTATTGATACTAGTGCGTCGCGGTATCTCGTGGTTGCAAACACCAATAGCTTTTGCTATGGTTAGTCAATCACGCATTATTCCTTTTTTAAAAAAATCACGTGTTGTATTCAGGCCATTTAATTTGGATCCATACCCAAGTAATTTAAGCTATCAGTAAAAACCCCGAGGCCGCTGATCACCCGATGGTTAGCAATTATAGTTTCATTTCTCTATATTTATTCACTCAGATTCCTTAATAGGACATCGAATTAGGCTAAGAATTTTCAGACGTAATCATAACAGACGCACATAAGAACTTCAAAGGAGAAAAGTATATCGGTCTTTGGCAGCACAAAATCCCCTTGGAAGGAAAACTGATAAGGCCATGTCCCTTCGGGGGCATCCGACAGAATTGGACCGATATGGACGTTATTCCCAAGAAAACTGAAATGTTACGCCAGTCAAGGGTTTGGTTTCTGCCGTCCCGGCTATTTTATCGAGGATGACAAAAATCAAAGCAACAAAATCAGATCCTCAAATCAAGTTGTTTGATAAAAACCTTAAGTCCTTTTAAAATAGATAACCACCAAAGTCGTGTCTGTGACGTCTTTACAAAATCAGTAAATGTCGGAATGAACAAAGGAAAAGCAGAACAAAAAACCAAAGCAGAACGAAGACTACCTTGAAGGACCCAAGGGAGATAAAGGCGTAGAGACTCTAGCGTTGTTGTTCAGAAGGCGCGTCAAAAATGCCAGATAATGTTTGCTGTAACTAAAGGAAATGTGTGGCAAAACTGCCAGGCTGAACATTGTAATTTTCCAACAGAATGCCATCACAACAAGCATAACTTATTCCTCGATTTAAAACTTTAAACAAGCATCCCTATCATCTTTGACTTAATTTTCTACTTAATTCCGGACAAACATCTAGTCTAATTCCTAATTAAACGGCCGATAGTTATTGTAAAAGGGGGAGAGGGTTAAAAAAAAATACTAACCTGAGTCCAAGAGTGAATCTCTTGTACTTGGGACAAGAAAATAGACAATGGCCGTAGGAAGGACGTGTCCTCTTCTCTGGACCACACTGATGCTGTTTCAAGAACATCATTCTACATGCTCGTTCATGTCATTTCCTCTTCAGACATACCTTTTCTACACAGATCTATGTGCTCATCTTTCAAGTGGGTCTCCTCTATTCGAGTTTAAAGGACAAACTGCTGCAGCTATTTTCTCTCTAAGGTTGAATTTCTCAGCAATCAATGGCCTCACATCGTCAACTGCAACTAAACTTTCCAAGAATGGAAGCAATGAAATCAACTCTGTATCAGAACGATCATCAAACCAGCTCTCTATTGGTATTCCATTGTCTATCTGAAACCCAAATGCCTGAAAATAAAATTTTCATGTCAATGAAGCAAATGACGAATCTTTTGTTGATCTAGCAGTCAAACTATAACATACTCCCATACCCTTAAAGAGGACATGGAGATTCCCACAAATTTAACACAATGTTAGAACAATCATAATTTAGCTTCCTATCAGACACTGGATGGTCAAACTTTACTCCTCTTTTTTAAAAATATTTTTCTAGCAAGGAAGGAATGGAATTTAAGAAGCAAGGGATCAAACTTCAATTGATACAAAGATTAATTTTGTCAATGCACTTGGTTCTTAGTAAGAAAGCATCAATGCATAAAATCTTAATTAACCTACAAAATGGAGTTAATTCCAATATGAAAAGAAAAAGAAAGATATCAGCACAATTATCAGGAAGCAAAGTAATAACTTCTATAGGACAAATAACTTCTACAAGCCAAATTATCCCTAATAACTTCTATACAAATAACTTCTGTAGGACAAATAACTCACGGGAGGTTTCTGAATATTCCACCCGGCATAACTTCTATAAGCTAAATAAGACAACAAACTATCTCTTCCATCACTAAGCTCGCTGGGAAATTGACAACTGCACAAGGATCATCTTTTCAAAGGGATGGAACAGGGGTATGAAAAAAAGCTTCTTGTGCTTTCAACATAACAGATCAGAATGCAGAAAATAGACATCATCCAAGACCAACGCTTGAGCTATCACCCAAAAACAAAGTGCGGCAGCAATACCTGGGGAGAGTTATCAATAATAATCACATGTGCTAAGTCACGCCCAAGAACTGACAGATCTTTGAGATAATTTCCATCAACAAGCACACAGGACTCACGGAAAACACGGTGGCGAAATATTTTCCTCTTTGGGTCTAGTACGTTCAGAAGCTGCTCAGCATAAATGCTCTGGCTGGCTGTGAAAATGATAATTTCAAAAAGGCCCGATACCCTATCCATGAAATCTCTTAGATGAGGACGGCACCTAACATATACAGCATGCTTCTTCAGGTTGAAATCAACAGAAAAGGTAAAATCTGCATCATCACAAGGTTCAAGTGTGGAGTGCACCAAGGTCTCTGTCAATCAATATACTTTATTAGTATAAGCTATAGTTTTGATAATAACTATGATAGAGTCCAGAAAAGATATCACAAATGCACCAAATGGAGTAAATTACAGCCAGATCTAAGCACAACCAGCATGCACATCAACAAATTAAATTGCAGGTAAGCAAGTGTTCAATTTCAATAGCTGCAAAAGGACTCTGAAGATTATGAGAATTATTAGCCTTCTAATTTCACGTTTAACCTGTGTGTTAACTTTTCTTTTTCTATTCAGGCGAGTATAGATACGTCTTATTGGACAAAAAACAAAACCCCAAACCCAACTGCATTGATCCCAAAGGCAATGGCTTTGCCCTAAATCATATGCAACATATCTGCATCTGTATGGGAGAAATGAACAACTAAAACAACCAAGAATTCTTAAATAATCCTTACCATCCAAGTCTAACACAAGAGTGGTTGAAGGGCAACTCCGTGTCTGCTTGGGCAATAGCATAGGCCGAAATTTTGGGACAACAGAATGCAGATCTGGCAAATTCTTTACAAAAAAGTATGGATCAAAGTCATCAAAGTCTTCAACTTCCTCATCATCATAACATATATCGGCAGACAACTGTTCTTGATTATATTCATCAACACATTCCAAATTTGAATTTTTCATGGAAAGATAAACTGAAGAAATTTCTGATGGTAGAGCACCTCCAAAGTCTGTGTAGCAGTATCACACTATCAGTACAAAGGGAAAAGCTTGAAGAATTATTCTTATGCTTCATAAAACATTTAATGCCTTCTCCATTACCTGGGCAAGTAAGATTCATTGAAGTGAGTGCATCCTGATCAAAACTCTTCTCTTGAATCACATGTGCACTTAGCAAATCAACCTGCAGGTTTTCTTTCCCATGGTCCTGGAAATGCTGTCCTCCATGCTGGAAAAACTTGAAGAAGTCTGATGGGAATGGGAAGTCATGAATCAAGCGTTTAATGAAACCAATTAAGAAATATTACTAGAGATCTTGTGCAAAGATGTCATCAGAACCATTATATGTCTTAATCAGAGACAACGAAAGAGCCATAATACAATGAAAGCATCAAGCTCTACTTCTACCTGCATTTGCAATTTCCCCTCCAATGCTTCTTGAAATATGGAAGCCAGGAGAAAATATAGTATCAACCACTTGATGAACTGCTACATCATCAAAACCCTGCCATATGCAAACAATTCCAAACAAATTATCCAAAACAGTTGATTTATTGATTTCTCTAGGCCTACCAAAGAGAAAGCTATTATAATATTCTGATAGCAACAAAATCCAGTCAGACAAATCCTGGCATAAAATTTTTGACGGAAACCATTATGCTATTTATCATACAGTATAACGTCCAATGGGAATCCATAAAACATAAAGGAACTAAAGATAAATCTTGTCAATATCACTATATTTCACTATTCACCATACCTTTTTCTTGTCATCATGGCCTAAACAAGCAGTGAAATTGTCATCATTCACCAAACCAAGTGTAGTATCCAAATTTGTTGCAGCAGCAAACAACTCTGTGTTTTCCGGGAGCTTTCTAGCTGAAGAAGCAATACGTCTCATTTTACAATAGAACACATAACAGAATGAAAAAGTGATTCAATACACAAAATTACCACTTTTTTGCTTCCTTGTAGAAGAAGTAATTAGCTCTGCAACTTTCTCTGCTTGAACCAGCACGTTGTCAGATACCTTTTTCTGGAGTCTTGAAGCTTTTGGAGTGGAGCCAGCAGTTCGTCCACCACCTTTCTTCTTGTTTTGCATCCTCAATTTGGAGAAGTGTATCTGGGTGCAAAAATGACTTGAGACAACTGAATTTGTAAGCATACAAAATAAAATCTTGTATGAGTAGTTTGTCATTTTGTATATTTTATTTTGTATAATGACTGTCTAAGAAAATCATACTAAGAACACAGAGAAATCATTATCACTAATGAACAGATACATTAGCACAGGTCATTCTGGTTAAGCATCTCCTATCTCCTTCACTGAGTCCAATTCTGGTCAAAGAAAGGATATTCCAAGTCAAACACCGACAAAAGTCCAGCCCAGCAATCATACAAAAAAGAATAGCAAAAAATGCTCCAATTGCATCGAAATAATCAACCTTCAAATCAAACTCCATGGCCTCAAAGCCTTTCTACATTATTTGGATTGTATCGAAGTTTGAAATTTTGAAATTCCAGATGAACAAAGTCATATTTATCTAAGAATTTTGGGTATCATTTTCCATACACATGAAATTACCTCAAATTTTTTGACACACAGTTATTCTTGAAGAATTCTGTTTAACTAAAAATAGCTGTTCGAGGGTTATTTATCCGAATAATGATGCTTTGATTGCAATGCTAAAAAATATTCTTAGATCTATTCATGTTCCCTAAACAGGACTCATCTTTTTCTTCTTCTTTTGCCGTTGTTCCTTCTTCTGTGGCTACTGTTGTTCTTTTTGGTCCCAAACTCCCTCCAGTCTTCCCTATCCTCCCTCCTTTCCTTCTTCATCAATTTCTCTAAGCATATACTTGAATGGAAGAACAAAAGTAGAAGAGCAGCCACAAAAGCAGACCACACGTGGCGCCTGCTTCAGCATCTTTCACTTCCAATAATTCCCTCTCCACACCCACCTTCAATATCAAACTACCACAGCACAGGTGCCTTCTAAGATTTGCTGTATCAGCCAAATCCCAGCAGCTTGAAAATTGCACTGGTAAGATGTTAAAGTGGACTGTGGGGCAGAATAATGTTTGTGTTGTGGTCAGGGCGTATTCATGGCCTTCAAATGCAAAACTAAGTAGTAACAAAAAAGAAGCCATCCTCACCGTCATCGTCATCATCATCATCATCATAGTAAGAGAAAAATCTTATCAATACTAAAAACCAAGGATACCAACAAGAAGAAAGTGCAGGGAAACAATCAAAAAGGGGGGCAGTAAGAAGTGGATAATTACAGAACTAGAGTTAGTACTTACTACCAATGGTAACCTTGGAGGCTGTGCAAAAAAAAGTGAATAGGTTGTTCAGTTGGAAAAATATGGAGAAGGGACCGGAATAGAAGGAGCGGGGAGGGTGTAAAGAGTTTTGGAAAAAGAAGAAAAAATTGTGGCAGAGAAAGAAGAATTAAATTTGTATGAGAGAGAAAAACCAGCAATGTTTCTATAACTTCCGATAAGAGTATGAATAATCGGATAAATAACCCGCCATGGTAAGCCCCAATGACTGCAATTTAATCATAAAACTGATGAATTTTGCGTTTAAAACCTCAAACCCATACTTCCCAAAGTACTTCTTTTCTAACCAAACCCTACATTAACCTGCGAATTCGTGTAACTAAATCGAGCTGGTAAGGAACTGCGATTGAGAGGAATGAAAACCAAACTTTCATTCCCCATCACCGCCCGTTTGGAATCTAAACTTACTTCAGACAAGTATTCGCGGCTCCAGCTGCTAAATTGCAAGCCAATATCACATATATGAACAGTCAAGACACAACATAGAAGAAAGAACTAAAAACCCTAACTGCCGAGTGAAAAACATCTAATTAAGTTTCCAAAAAAAAAAAAAGAAAAGTCAAACCTTTCCTCAAGTTTAATAATCCAGAAAGATGCCGCTGCTGAAGTTCATATCAGTTGTTATCAGCCTTCCGTTGAGCAAACCAAACCACAGGTTTCCGCCGCTGAAGTTTAATTTTGAGAGATGGGAGAGATAAATTATAAGCAAAAAGGCACGGGTTAGCTGCAGAACTAAGGATGAACCGGAGATTCAGGGCATTTCCCCGACGGAGATTGAAATGAGAGAAATGAGAGGGAAAATTGGGAACGAAGAAATGAAAATTACTAGTTTGGGGAGGAGAGAAATAAATGAATAAGTAAATATGATACTAGTTTTTTTTTTTTTTTTTTTGGGTAGGGGAAATATTTGTGCAAACAATCTATCGGGTTTCACAAATTTCGGAGTCTGTCTTTCGAGTTCAAATTCAAGTTCAACTCGCGCGCGACTATAGTTTGGTCCTTACTCGCTTCTACTGGTGCACATGTGTGCTCCTGTTGGGGAGCGTGGATGTTTGGAGAGTGGAACTAGCGAGTAGCCATCCAGTTGTGTTTCTTGTGGAGCTATCTCATCTCTGCAATTATTTTTCGGGGCTTGGTTCTTCTAAATCCAGTGGTTACGCATAAAGGGCATCCTTGCACTTCCCTAATTTCGAGTGGAAGCCTTTAGGTTTCATGATTTGCAGTTTTCCCAATTTCAGTACAATTCTTCTTCCTCTTGAACTCGGCGTTAAGAATTCAAAGATGATTTCCCTAGTTTTTAAGCAAGATGGGATGGATAGGGATGATACATATACTTCATCAGGTTCATCATCGTAGATACTATCGTTAATATTCTTAGTGAAAATGACAAGATTCAGGATTAATGTCCCCATAAAAAATGTTCGTTAGATAAACATACTCTTTTTATTTGATAAATGTTATTTGCATTTCATTTTTTGTTAAATATACTCTGATCATTTGTTTTATTATGTAGCCTAATAAATAAAAATTATATGATAAAAATAATAAGAGAAGTGCGATTAATAAAAATAAGAGTATAAATAACATTTTTCTTTTTATTTTTACCGCTCACTCAATTAATCTCTATCTATCATAAAATTGAGTCTATGCATGTTAAAATTCGATTTTACGACATGCAAAGTGATACAGATTCCTTATTTTCACAACAAGCATTTGGAACCTCAATATTATATCAAAATCATTTAATACAAATCTTTTATTCATCCACCAAAGAAATTTGTGAAAATTTCAAGGACTGGGTAGGCAACAAAATCAGGAAATGGCAATTTGTCCACAGACACCTGTACACTACAGCCGGTCAATAGCTAAGTTGATGTATCCTCGTGGGGAGAATCTTCAAATACTTGAAAACCTTCCCAATAAAAATTTCACTCAGTCCGGGTGCGTGACGTACCAAAGCTTTGTCCCGTTAAATGAAATTTGAATTTGAATGACAGGTATCCAATGTTCACGGGCGCCAAGGTATCCTTTTTTTTCCCCCCAAAGCCGGTGCCCTATAAAACGACTTGGGCTGGCCAACGTATGGGCTTTGGCACACTCAGAATTTGCAAATTTGAGTCTATAGTTTGTTTTTGTGGCCCGTAGCGTTGAAATTGTTTTTGTGGCACGTTGGCCCTAAAGCACTTGACAAAGTGAGATTAAGCGCGGTTCATCACTAGATACTGCCTGACTTGATTACCATATAAGCAAGCTAAACCTAGATTTTAACGGAATCAAGTTCTAATTGAGCTTACGGGACTTGAGTTTTTAGATGTCAGCAAACTTTTTTCTTTTATGTAATCGTGATCCTTTTTTTTTTTTTTTTGGAAGAATAATAACGATCAAGTTCAATTTCATTAGGACATAAAGTAGATACTACGTGAACTTTTGTTCAGGCAAGTTTGTTTGAAATTTTATTGAACTGAACTAGAGTGGAGATCGAGTAGCTTGAAATTGTTACATGTAAATTTCACTTATATGCTCATCGACTCAACTTTGAACCGAACTCGAAAGTTTATTGAATACAAAAGGCTATATAAAATTAATTCAATTAGTTGGCGAACCAAACTCTTACTGAATCGAATTTGATTCAAGTATTGAGTAATTTGATTTGTCTTTTGACTTTCACCATACTTTTGAGAGGATCAAAGAGGATTGTAAGTGAGAACCAAAAGCAGAAGTGTGGAGAAATGGAGGAATTTAAAATTTGTCCCAAAAAAAAAAACTCACCCAAAACTAGAGAGAAATGTACAATAAAATGATAACGCTCAACAGTCCCAAAAAAGGGCCAAAAATAAAAATAATTCCTCACACCCCTTCTCTCATAGCTGCTGTCCTCTTTTTTTTTCTCTCTTTTTTTAAATATTCCAAACTAATGGTTAGTTAATTGATGACAAAAGATTCTTTAAGGTTTGAATTTGGGTGATGCAATCAATAATTTCTCTTGACTTTGAATAGCACAGTTTGATTCTTTCCTTAGCAATTCGGAACGAAAAGAGTACACTAATTATCTCCTCCTCTTCATTGAAACTCGAGTACGTCTTTCCAAGTCAAACGTTCTCAATGTTCATTGCCAGCGGAACAAGATTTTCATTTTAGATTACAGACTCAATCTGGCTCAAAAAAGGATTTTAAAAAAAAAAAATTTTGTCCCAACATCAATTTGAAGAACGAGTCCGTCACCTTTCATCCTCCTCATCGCAGCAAAAGAATAATTTATCCATGCAATATTGTACTTATTTTCCGACGGCTGGAAAAGATCAGAACTTTTGTGCTGTGTTATCTTGGGAAGAGGATCATGATTTGGTGACTTATTTGCTTTATCAATTGTCATGAGCTGGAGCAAAGTCAATATCAATTTCCATAGGCAGATACGTACGGAAAAGGCCCCAACGCCTATCCTGTATGAAGAAAGCTAATCCATTTGTTTAGCTTTTTCGAGCAACAACACACTTTCAAAGGTTCCCTTTTTATTTTCTAAAGCATATTCTGCAAGCCGCAAGATCCCCCACTGATAACAAGCAAGTGTACGGATCATCTTATCTCATGCTTAAGAGAAAACACACACACACCCAATATATATCCATTGATTGGGGCGCTTATTCTGCGTTTGGCTTGATTTTTCTCCAAATTTGCAGTTGAAAAAGAAAAAAAAAAAAGGTGATTGGAAGTAAAAGATTGTTTCTGTTTATACAGTATACAGAGATACGTATATACTCCGTAAGTAACGTGCTGCAAGCATATATGGTTTAGATGGCTTCTAAACTTATAAAAAAAAAACCCCAAAGAACACACGAGTAAACATCAAATAACAACCGGTCGAGAAAAGAGTCTGAGAGGCTTAATTACAAAGAATAATAAGAGTTTGGGAGCATGGCAATTAAATTTAATCACAATGTGAGCAGGGGGACGAGATTGGAAGCAAGATACTAATAAATTTAATTAAACGTACTTGGAATGGAGATATGGTTGGGGATCAAATGGAAGAGAAAGACACAGGTGGGTATACACAGGAATCGCATATTGATACAGCAAAAGGATACTTTAATGTCATCATTTGAGTTTTGTGGAATGGGGAAGGATGGCCAATAACTGGAAAACAGCAACACCTCCCGTGCCCTTTTTGAGTATTTTGAAGCTTGGAAGTATTTGATCAGGATGGTCCCCCACCCCAGCTGATTAACCACACCTTTAAAAATCTAAAGTGAATAATCGAATGGAATAGGGTAAAGCTGGGGTCTGAGAGCTGTTGCTATCATGCCTGGTTGGATCACAGGACAGGAGGAGTTGGATAAAGGAGGAAACTTGAATGAATGTAGCAGTAAAGCCGAAACTTTATGTCTATGGTGCAAATATATCTGCCGCAGCATACTACTAATAAGAAAAAAGATCAGTCGCAAATACTACACACCATAGCAAGCAAATCATATAATGCCCTACAGCCTAGGTTTTGCTTTGTCTTCACGGGATTTCGTCCCATGCAAGGATGCAAGGAACAATAAGGACGCTTGTAATTATTATTTAATTAATAATGCTGAAGCATCATCGGGAGAGATAAAATTCCAGTGATTAAACTTTAAAGACGAGGTCTAAAAAGGCTAAAACTAATGTACCTTTTTCTTTTTCTTTTTCTTTTTCTTTTTTTGTCAATTGTCATCGTCAACACCAACTCCTATTCTAATTTTATTCTTGAGAGTGATTCGGCAGAGTGTTAGAGAATCGATGGAAATTGAACCACAATCGGAACATACGAGTGCATTATGCACCCGCATGGATCTAAGAGAAGCTATATTAAATATCAATTTTGATGGGAGACAAGATTTGAATCCTTGACATCCCACTCCACAAGATATGTGACGGTCAACTAATTTAGAGGTAATTAGTTACCTTTTCTATAAACTCGGTGAGTGAGCATGCTTGAGTAGGAGTTTATTTAAAATATTATTTGAAATAATTATCGTAATACTTATTTGGAATAAACTACTTTGATAGTTTTATTTTTTTTCACACACTTTAAGAAAAGTTAGTTAACTTTGTTGGAAAAATAAATCTAACTTACTATCTTCCTAAAATATCCTAACATTAAATTAAGTGGAGTATGGCTAGGTTATACTCAATAACAAACTAATATATTAAAGGGTTAATTACATTTACCTCCCCTGAGGTTTGATCATATTACTAGTCAATCCCTGTAATTTGTCCATATAACGGTCTCACCCTTTGAATGATCAAACATTTAACAAAAACCCCTTAATGCCGAAAATGCCCTTTATTGAGGCCATGTTGCATTAAAAAAAGAACATATTTTTATTTTATTAATCCTGAAGCAATCCAAAAAAATAGAAAAAAGTTTTTGCTTATTATTTTATAAAAATCATATATTTGCTTCCATAAATAGTTTTGAATCAATAATTATTTTAAATCTTAAAAATGAATATTAAAAATTAAATAAATTGAAAGAAAAATAAAAAAAAGAAGAAATTATTTTAATTCCTGAAGTATGGTTCAAATTGAGGAAAACATGCCTTGTGCTCTCGCAATATGCCTTGAACCACAAATTCAAACCATACTTGAGGATTTAAAATAATTGCTTCTTTTTTATTTTTCTTTCAATTTATCTAATTTTTAATATTCATTTTTAAGATTTAAAATAATTATTGATTCAAAACTATTTATGGAAGCAAAGATATTATTTTTATAAAATAATAAGCAAAAATTTTTCTATTTTTTTGGATTACTCGAAGGTTAATAAATAAAAATATGTTCTTTTTTTAATACAGCATGGCCTCAATAAGGGCATTTTCGGCATTAAGAGGGTTTTTGTTAAATGTTTGATCATTCAAAGGGTGAGACCGTTATTTGGACAAATTACAGGGATTAATTGGTAATATGGTCAAATCTCAGGGGAGATAAATGTAATTAACCCTATATTAAATAAGGGCATTTTAGAGAAGTTATAAGTTAACTACATTGTTCAATTGAAAAGTAGAGTATAATTTGAGACAGATAAAAAAAAAAAGAAAAAAATCAATTAAAGTGAGATAGAGGGAGTATGATATCCGAAATAAAAAGCTTGTTGGAAAAATAAAAAAAATGCTTTGAAAAGTGCGATTGCACTGCGAGCAAATAAATTTTATACACATAATAGCTATCCAAGGTTAGCCGCCATGAGAGTTAACTGAAGTAATTAAAAGTCGTGATGTTTTTCATGTAATTGAAGTAAAGAAATGTGCTCATGATCTGTGTTCGATTGCTTGGGGAGTAAGAGTGGCATGCTTCAAAATATTTGCTTGTCCAGCTAGGACGCTAGCACATAATGTACGGTGGCACCGGAGGTACAACACAAGTGATAATCCAGACACATTATTAATGTATGAAGTCTTTGATTTTATGCGTTCCAACAATTAATTACTGTAATATGTTGTAACAGTTGCGTTCCAGCTACTTCTTCCATGCAAACCAAACCATTGTTCTTAGTTTAGATTTCCATTTGGCCTCTGTGCCGTACGCGTACAAACTTGAGGACATTCTAGTAGCAGCAGCACTCGTATTATTACCTGCTTACTTTTTTTGATTCATTAAAAGAGGAAAGCATCTAAAAGCACTAACAAAGTAGAGCCGCTCTTCACTTGGCTAATGACGGCGATTGACTGCACGACATGCTAACCGATTCTTCATTTCAAGAGATAGCTTCAAACACTCTGATAGGTCAACTTGTTCGGCCGCCGGATTAATCCATTTGAATTGTTGAAGTAGCCGTGCCAGCCATAGTTGCACCGTGGTCAACCCCAGCATCCTTCCCGGGCATACCCGGCGACCTGACCCGAACGGGGCAAGCCTCAAGTCCGACCCCATGATCGAAACATCCTCCTCCATGAACCTGTCGGGCCGGAATGCCCACGGGTCTTGCCAGATGGCCGGGTCATGGGTTATGGCCCACATGTTGACCATGGCTGTGGTGCCTGCAGGGACGAAGAACTTGTCCACGTGGACATCGTGGATGGCTAGGCGGGACCAGGAGAGCAGTGGGCCGGGCGGGTGCAGTCGGAGGACCTCCTTGACCACAGCTTGGAGGTAGGGAAGATTTGGGACGTCGGAGTCCTGCACGTCCCGGCCGTGGCCGACGCACGTGTCAATCTCGCGCTGGGCTCTGGCTTGAATGTCCTGATGCAGGACCATCCTGGCCATGATCCATTCCAGAAGGATAGCCACCGTATCTGTTCCTCTAAATACCATTTCCTACGTAAAAAAAAAAATAATACAGCAATTATTTAAGATGCATACTCCTTAATAATATGATGAGATATTATAAGGCGCAAATTGAAACGCAGCCTTCGGTTTGATGGGACGATGTCACTTGTAATCGAGAGCTACGAATTAAAAAACGGCCTGAAATTTGATGCAATTAATTTGTTTTCTTCAACAAAATTGTGATGATAAATAAATAGAGTGGACTTGTGGTGGACTAGGAGACGTCCCCCGTGCACAAGCAACAGGAATTAATCACTTTCACTTTCAGGTGGAAGTTCATGTTTGCTTTTGCACATCCTATCAACATTTTGATTGTGACACCTAAACTCGGATTCATTAGTGCAGTTTAATAAAGATTTCCTCAGTTCAGTTACGCAGGCAGGCGTAAGTTAGAAACTCAAATAGTACAAAAATATATTAAATAAACCACTACTATTTCCTAATCGAACATGTCATGCCCCCGCCGCATGGTTTAAGCAATTTTGTTCCTTATTCGGATTGGGATAGGATTTGGCAGGCTCAGGGAAGCCATGAACCACGCAAAAGGTTAAAAAAGATATTTTCTCATAATGTGATTAATTTATTACCAGATTTGTTTGACCATTATCTGTTTGCTGGCTGACCTACGCAATCATGATGAGTCCAAGGTCGTCCCAACCAGCATTCTAATAAGTATTTTCCTAGCTACCAACCTAAACCAACCTTTTTTGACTGCTACACTCAAAATCCTAGCCACCATCTACGGATCCGCTTTTTCTCTTTCTAGTAAACTATAAATGAAATGTTCTGATTCCCGTCCACGCAAAAACTAAAAATAAGAAGATTTGACTCCTATAGAGCTTTGATGGAGACATTCTACAGATTTAGCATGGAAGCATTGGACTGGCGAAACGTGGAGGGGAGTTCTATTTATTTCCTGAGTATTGGATGTTTTATAGGATTTTTCCTCAGAATGATCATCCTCCTGTTCAAGTTTTCTACAGGGAAAGAGCGAGACAATTGAAGTGCTTTTGACACAACTCAAACATAAAGCTGGACATTTCTAGGAAACCGTGGAGAAAAAAGGCCATTCATTTTAACTCTACGTGTTCGTGTTCCTAACACAGACAGGCTCCCTTCTTGTGGTCAGGCGTGTCCTTAGCTCCTAACGTTAACGTTAATCAATTAGTACCTGTTTAAGAGAAACGGAGAGATTCCTTACCCACAAGACTGCCACCAAGTCTGCATCAGTAAGTTGATCCTCTTCGGGCAAAGAAAGGCAGACACTAACAAAATCATTCCTCGCATTGACATTTCCCTCTCTTCTCCTTTCTTTTATGATCCGACCTACAAGACAACTAACCTCTCCAGCTAATTTGTGACACCTTTTCTTCACCCCACCAAAGTCTAACCATTTCGAAGGAATATAATCAGCCCAATTGAACTCTGAGATTAGTTCATATCCTTCCTCTACCATTGATCCTAGTTTCTCTCCTTCTGAACCCAAATTGCTCCCAAACACACTCTCTAAGACATTAATCAGAGAGCCCTTTTTCAGTATCGACCTCAACTCCACTATGCTTGTCTCGTTCATCTCAACTCGAACACTCGCTATCATTCCATCGGCAACCCGTTGTCTAAGGCCCTCGAGATTAGAAATTCTCCTAGGAGAAAACATATGATTTGCAGCGATCCTGCGTAGATGGCGCCAGTACTTCCCTGATGGAGCGAAACCAATGGCACGTTGGAACATGAGCGTGCGAGCTGATTCTTTTATGGGACGATCCGAAAACGAACTCCCACAAAGAATTTCTCTGGCTGTATCGGGGTGACTGCTGATGATCAAACGAGTATTGAAGCCAAGAGTGAAGGGCATTAGACGAGCACTCCCAAGTGAAGTAGCTAAAAATGCTAGTTTTCGATGAGCATGAGACCCCATTTGAGGTAAGAGCCCCAAGAAGGGCCAGCAAATAGGGCCACGATTATTTGTGCTTGTAAGATTTTGATGATGGTTTCTCCAGGCAAAGCCTCCAGGTACGAAGCATAAGTTTAGGAAGGAGGGGAGAAGTGGAAATATGACTAGTAAGCACAGGGCACGGGACCATGTGTTAAGGTAGCTGGCTCCGAAACAGAGGACAGGTAAGACTAGGATGGATAGATTGGCCAGCCAAAAGGAGGATTTCATTTCGAAAATGTGAAGGAGATGAGATGACGAGTGCTGCTGCTGCTGCGAAGGGTTGCATGTGCATTTATAGTACGTGGAAATTTATCCACGCATCCTGGTTAATGATTGGGTTTGCCCAATAACTCTGGTTAGCAGTCCTGTGTAGCTGTAATTATTAGTGTATTGCCACAAAAGCCATGTGAATTGTGTGTGGGCCACAAAGATACTTCGGGTTGGATTTGGCTCCTTTTCCCGTAAACTTTTTCTCCGTTTCCTGCAGGCACATCCAGATGTATGATATCTGTACTCATTTATTAATGATGGTGATTAAGATCAATCAAAGTTAAAATGATCGCGTACATTCCTAATAAATAAATAAAAAAATATATATATATATTATGTATTTAGATGTGTACTGTAAAAAATAGAGAAAATGGAGAGGAGCCAATCCATTACGGGGCTTGTGAAACGAAACGTACTCAAGAAAGGGAAAGCGTCCCACTTCGAGGCTAGCTCAAAACTTTTCCCCGAGTGCCAGGATTTAAGAACTCCTGAGAAACATTTGGAAGCTGGGATTTGTGACCGCAACTTGTACGCATCCGTCTATTTGAAAGTGACAGTTGGAGTTTTTAATGAATGGAGCTGTTTGCAAATGCATTCGTTTTCGGCACGTTTGAATGAATTCGAAAAAAATACATGTATAATTATAAAAATAAATATAAATACATTTAAAATAATTAAATATATATTATATTTTTACTAAAAAAGTATTTATACATAAATTAACATTATTTATTTTTTAAAATTAATAAATAGAATTAAACTTATTATAAATAATATATTATTTATTAACAATATAATTAAATCATCTTCAAAATTATATTCTCGGACCCAAACATTTATACGAATAACCGCTTCGAATTTGAATAATATTTGTAATTCATTAATATTCGATCCAAACTCGAACCTTGCCCGTATAATATACAAACGGAGCCTAAATGCCAAGTATTCGGCTCGTTAAAAGCTCTGTAAGTGATCCTATAAAACTATGTACAATTAATAAAGGTATATGGATAAATATCACATCGTATTGTTAACGTATGCATAACGCAACAATTTGCTTACCAGCGTCAAATAAACTAAGTTTAGCAGTTTCCATCTAATTATTTACTAGTAATTTTATTAGAGTCAAGTTATACTTATACTAGTTGCCTTGCGTAGGAATTGATGTTTTAGTCGTTCGATAATTACTTGTGTGATGACTTTTTATTCTTCAAGTGCGTATCGCGAGTTATAAATGGGTTACTTGTTGGAATATATATTTAAAAAGAATCGAGATGAGTTGGTAGAGAGTCCATAGAGACGCTACTCTTGATATATATATATATATAGAGAAGTTGTAGCAATTATTATTGATGGCTTTGTTATTTGCTCGAAAAGGGAAAATAAATACCCAAAAAGAAAGAAATTTGTGTCCACTATCACAGGTAATTGTACCTCGTAGCTGTAAGCATGCAGATGCATCGATTGGTTTCAAAAATTCTAAAATTTGACGAACTGAGTGATCCTACTACATCTGCAAAAGAGCAATTGCAGGCCGACAACGTGTGTAAAAATGGAAGGAAGCACTTTAGTCTTTATTGCTTTGAAAGCAGACCATGCATGCCCGCGGGAGACCCCATTTTCTGATTCTTCGATGTGAAGTAGCTGGGAAGAAGATGTGACTATGAACCAACAACATCAAGGTGATCTACTCTTCGTTACCCCAGCCCAAAAACGTGTGCTCCATCTGCTCCTTTCTTACTTTTTCTCCGGAGGCGTGTCCCAGATGGCCTGAAAATGAATCTGAGTCGAGTTGGCTTCTTTTTTTCCAGTGGGCCACCGGATATGATCCACCGGAGAGTAGGGCGCGACAGACGTTGTCAGCATTCCATTCGGGCAAAAACACCTCTACGTCACTTCTCTCGTTCCCCGTCCCTGGCGGCCCGGTCTAAGAATATGATCTATCATCCTTAGATCTTTCCTTGTTGGGTTGGTTTAATCACAAGTTGAAAGCAGCGCGAATGGAGAAATTCAGAAAATGCAAGTCTCCATATTTTGGATCACTCGTGTTCCGCGTCCAAATATGTCTGTAATTCTTACAGCATTTGGTGGGTATGAAATAATACAATTTTGGTGTAAGCATAAACTCTATCAACTCATACAATTTATTCATTTGAATTTACGCACGCCAAAAGTTTTGAGAATTGTAACAACTAAACACAATTAAAGAAGAGGCTCTAATCCATATATTTTAGCCCCTTTTGAGGGTTGGTACCAAAGCATGTACAGGTAAAAAAAAAAAAAAAAAAAAAATTGCTGTACGTCCTGTCATAATTCACTGGATACCATAATCCAAACTCATAGCAGCAACAAAATCACACATGTCAGTTCAACTTTCAACCTTCCGGGAGTTATGGTTGACGTGGCACCTGTTTGAACCTAATTTGAAGTAGAATGAATAACCATCGTACGCTCAACTACGTTCTTTCTCGCAAAACTCATGATACGAGATTAGCAGCAACTGTGTTGGAAGATACTTACCAATTACGTTTGTTATTTCTTCGTATGTGCTCCCTTTGTTTAGTTAGTAAGGAATATAATCATATATGTAATAGGATTAACTCATATGTCTTAGGCATAATCCAAGATGAGGATTGCTTCATTCCTTGATGTCCAAATACACTACCTACTTGTATAACTTCGTCGAGCCTTTGCTCGCAATTGTACAATTCTGATAATCTATAAAAACCTACCTATCGTTTCGTTGAAAAAAAAAAAAGCATCGTATGCACTACGTACATCCAGAGCTTGCTTAGACGCTGATAGCAACTTGAAAAGTTAGTTAATAGACGAGTGCAATCACGAGCCTGAGGGATAGCCAATGCTCCATGTAGTAGAACTAGAACATACTCCACAAAATAAAATCACTTGGACACACATATGATGTCAACTTCATGCAAAATCAGAGCAGGTGGTGTGCCTACATGCATGCATGGTAAAATGTCTCGGTCTTTGCATGTTTAATATGTCTCGCAAAGGTGCTTTATATATAGTCTCATTTGTACTTGTGATATTTTCGCTGCAAACCACTTGGCCATATATATATGCCCCTTTAATTTGCACTCGACAAGATACTTACCAACAAAGTAACTGGCTGGCAGACTTGAAAAGAAATGAAACTTGCAGTATCATGCATTACGTGGTGGTTATGTATTCTATTTGATGAGTAACTAATTAATGTTTGACTTATTTTTGTGACATTGGTCGCGGCCACGTACAAGTCTCGCTCTTAATATTACAGACCACAATTTGCATTGTCATTGGACCGATGTGAATCCCAAACCCAAAAAAAAAAAAGTGGATAAATTATATGTCTTTCTCCATATATGCAAGGAGGAAAAGGATTTATATATAGTGCAAAAGTGTAAAATATGGTTGTAGTATATGAGTAATCGCCTCTCATTCAATCCCCTAAAAATAAAAATGAAAGAATCTCAACCAACCCATATAATTAATTGAATGATGAAACCATCACATGCATAAACATCCCTCCCAAGCCCCAATAGGCTTAGGGATGGGTCATATGAATTTATGGCGATGAAGCACGATGTGTTCATGCAGCAACATAATCTTGAATACAAAATGAAAGAAAATTAAAAGCAGACTCGTGGACAACTATGTTAGGAAATTGGCTTAATTTCTTTTAGGTAGAATTCTTATTTTGTGTGGAAGTAACTAGTTTCCTAATTGGTTTTAGTTACTTGAAGTAGTAGTCAAGTAAATCCCTATTTAGCTAGATACTATTTTCTACTCTATATGAGTTTAGGAAATAGTATTGGTTTCCAATTGCTATTTGGTTTTTTTGGCAGTAATATTTTTTATAAATAGGTGGGTTGACATACTACAAGACACACAAAGGGACACACAAAGGGACACAAGAGGGCATCATGTAGCCTTATACACGGGGTGTGAGAGAGGGTTCTTGGGAGATGAGAGATGATATACAAGGGTTGAAAGAATCTCAATCAACCCATATAATTAATTGAATGATGAAACCATCACATGCATAAACATCCCTCCCAAGCCCCAATAGGCTTAGGGATGGGTCATATGAACGTCCAATGAGCTTGAATTTATGGCGATGAAGCGCGATGTGTTCATGCAGCAACATAATCTTGAATACAAAATGAAAGAAAATTAAAAGCAGACTCGTGGACAACTACCACCCGCAAAATCAAAATCTATCCCTTTTTAAACTATCACGAAAAGCTTTACAAAAAGCCATGCCCGAAAAAGCTTCCCACTAACACCAGCGTCAAGTCCGATTAGGCACTGGAGGAAAAACACTCACATAATGGCCTCTTAAATTATCATAAAGCTCACACCAAATTCACCAATGGATGGATATCATCAGAGGAACATATATGTGGGTGGCAGTAGGGGTCAATGCAGCTGAGCTGCTTATAATATACTTTTATGATCAAATGCAAATCAACCCCCAGTGAACTGTGAAGCCAGTTCTTGCGGAATACAAACTACTAGAAGGCTCATCATGGTTTTTTAGAAATTTTCTAATCAAGCAGCTTCTGTGCATGATCTCCTCCTCCAGTGGAGAAGGGTGCCCACAATTATTTAAGACCAGCACTTAAAAACCATCTCTGGCGATCGATGATCAGTACTGGCCTGCTTAATCAGATTTTCTTTCCACTAATGGAGGAGTGATCCTAACGAAACTGCCAGCTTAGTAACCACTTATTGCCCATTAAAGAATGTGGCAGGTGGAAAGTGCGACTGGGGCAGCTAGCAACCAGCTCTCGCTTTCAATTTTGGATCCATCAAACATTTAATCCAATCTCGTATCTGTCTTCCGGACTAGTTGCTTACTTCGTATTCTGGCAATCCATGCGTCTATCAGCGGTCGCTAAGCATGTATATTCATCATTCCTCTAAAATGCCAGGACCTAGCTATGAGCATGAATCATCAACTGGCTGCTATATATGCTAGCAGCTGGTTTTCTTTCTGTTATTCGTGGAGCGCTCTGGTAGGATTAGACAGTAAAAAAATCAAGAATTTCGATTACCTAGTACGTGTCTTTATTTAATTTTTTTTTTTTTGGGTGTGTGTGTGTGTGTGTTTCTAACCTCGAAAAGAAAATTTTGAAGTTATTAAATTCTGTCAATTCTATTAGCAATGCGAAACAAAAGCCGTAGCACCTGAACCTGAAAGGCGTTTTACGCGTCGACGATCTGTTGGCATCACATGCCAGATGCAATGATTAATAATCAGCAAGGCAATCCTGTAAGAATTAATACGCGTCGATTATCTGTTTGAATTCTTGGAATGTAATAATCAATCAATATAAACTAAATACAGTGCAAAAATCAGAATGTTCTCTCTCATCCTTGCCCTGTATGCCTGCCTTATTGCTATAAAAAAAAAAAAAAAAATCTCAACTTGGAAATTTTTCTCTTTTTTCAGTTTTCAGAGAAGTGATTATTAATTTGGAAGGAGGAAGGGGGAATGAGGAGAACAGCGAGAGACTTGAAGTATTGGTTTCGTTTTTTCTTAATCGAGGTGTTCGAATCCGGAGGTGCTGCCGTACCCTAATTTGTGAAAGAGTTAATCAAATCTGTCCTCCTGAAGCTTTGTGTTAGTCAAATCTGTGCTGCTGAAGCTGAAGCTGAAGCTGCTGCTGCTTTTAACAAGGGAAAAGGAAATCCAAGATGAGACGAGGGAATCGGAATATTTATTTGTAATACTAAAAGAGAACACGTGTTAAGCTTGAAGAAGAGCAACAAGTTTTGAGTTGCTCGGTATGTTGGATTCCACTCAACCAACCAGCCAGCCATAGCCATAGGGTGGTAGGTCAGTCAGTGAATGGCCCCGCCACCTCTTCTTCCGGACATCTCTACAAAAGAGCAGAGCAGAAATTCCTGCGCTTTCCGCCATTGCCCATTGCTCCTATATATATATATATATATATATATATATACAGCTATAAATCTCCAAGTACGTAGGAGTACTGTTGAGATTTAATGACTTTGGTTACGTGCGCATACGATATGATTTGGTATTAATGATCCAAGGGGCGTTTTGAACTTTGCCTTCTCGAGGTATATATATATATATATATATATGATATTTTATATCAAAAGGTATAGATATGATATGGAGAGTATTCACAAGCTTTTCCCGCAGTCAGTCAACCATATTGACAGAGGGCAAGTTTTAGACTACAGTGTACAACAAACCTTCCGTCTATGCCACGTGTACAACAATTTCCATTAAAATCCAACTCGCGGGTTACTCGCTTGTGGGTTGGATATTTAGGCCTTCTACTTCTGCTTGGGTAAAGAAAGTTGTTTTAAAGCTGTCCGAGCCCCTGGACGCTGGAAACCAGGCATTCATCATAACAACACTAGATGTATAAATGTCGATGCACAAGCCCAAGAAGAACAGCCCCCATTGCAATGAGCAACAATCAAGGAGGGAGAAAAGCCGGAGAATCATTTATGAATACCACACACACACACACACACACACACATGTATATTCCTATATCCCTAGACTCGGTACAGGCACGAGTCCATTTATAATAATGTCAGAAACCCCATTACACTTCTCTTCAGAACAGCGGTGGGAAGTAACAAAAGATCAATCCCACCAGACCCACACCCGCCC
The DNA here is from genome assembly GCF_036785885.1 of Coffea arabica. Lineage (NCBI taxonomy): Eukaryota > Viridiplantae > Streptophyta > Magnoliopsida > Gentianales > Rubiaceae > Coffea > Coffea arabica. Next base: position 44,888,844 of record NC_092330.1, on the reverse strand, counting down.
CCGCTCACTGGATTAATTCTCCCAAGCCAACTTCATTGCCCACACTTGAAAAGCACATTCCCAAGTTTAACTTTACGTTGCAAGCAACATCTTTAGCATTGGATGGGATGGCACTCTGAAAATTCCACAACTTAAAAATCACAGAGCAGTTGATGCAAGAAACGATCTGATACGCTGCAATAGCTCTGCCTTCACTGAATCAGGAATGGATGCTGTGCAATTAAAAAAGACAGAGAAGAAAAAATCATTACATTGGAAGAAAGAGTTAAAATGTAGATCTCGCATTTAGTTCTTCATAAAATTGAGAACAATGCAGACACGTGCCCTGCTGATTATTACAGTAGTTTTAGGGAGCTAGCAGGAACCATTCTATCCTCATGCTCCTTATCTCTATCCCACGCAATGCACAACATTGCAACTCTCATAGCATCCCCATCCTTATCAGCACTGAAGGAGGACAATAACCACAACAATAATTACCATCATCCCACCAGTCTCACTTTTAATCTTTGACCTAGAGAGTTGCAGCAGATGGATTAGATATTTGTACTACTGCCAGGGTCAAATTGGGTCCTTTAAATATCTCATGCCCAAGCACAGTCCAGTGGAGGTTCCTTAAACAAAGGACACAGTAGTTGCCTTGGAAAAACAAGTGCAATACATCAGTCAACGCTTTCCATGCCATTAGCAATATACGGTCAATTTTTTTCATGCCTAACCAACATGTAATCACAGAGAACCGAACTCTACACATACACCACCATCCCAGAAAATGAAAAGCTAAATAACACATGCAGAAAGGGAAAAAGAGGGAAGAACAAACACATTGAGATCCAGACAAACTTTTTCATTTGTTTGGATGTTTGAGGAAGGAAAAATAATAGTTGTGACAGAATTTTCTTTCTTTTTTGTATTATCTTATTTCCTTTAATGAAGTTTCCTTGATTGCAGGAGGGAAAATTAACCGCAAGCCAAAACTAATAATGAGAAGGGAAACAGGATTTTAGAGGAAGACATTGCCAAAGGATGATAGGGGTGAGCAAAATGCATAAATTTCACAAGCACTAATTGCACAGCAAGTATTTTAACATGCTAGTGATCAAAAGCAGAGCCCAGTCCCATCTGGAAGCAACCTACATCAACTTGAGGAATGAACTAATTGACAACGTAACCAAAAGAAAGCAACACAAAGTTGAGAGTTTATATTGTCTAAAAAATTCAAAGAAGAAAGATGAAATTCAAGGTCAACAATAAAATCAAAATTTCATGAATAAATAAGTAATTTACCTACCTCTTCCCTTTGGGGTTATGACGTGAACAAGATCATCCACAGTTACATTATTCCTTCCTCTCTTCCTTGCAAAAGCCCTTGTGAAAGACAGGTTTTTCAAATATGGAGGTGTTATGAGTGCAAGAAAAATTTAACTACATCTTATATTGTACAAGAACAAACAGTCACAACCGAGAACTCATTATGATTCATAAGCATTTCACTCAAGTTCAAAGAACTCAACTTAGCCTTCAATTTAGAAAGGATAAGTAACCTTTCACAAAAAATGAGTAACATTTTATCACTACTATCTAGAAACAGCTCTTTACATACCAAATATAGAAATCAATGTGGGTTTCACTCAAATTAAATTCTCTACATCAGCCAACAAAAGAAGATTAGAGCAATTTTCTTAAACATTCCTTCTTCAATGTATGCTTAAGTTTTGTCAGCAAAAAAAAAAATTCTATTAACCAGAGTGAGCCAATTGTTGGTACTAAAGTTTAGGAATTGCAACAGGATCCCAAAGTGCAGGTTGGTCAGGAAGAGGTACCCACTAAAGTTATAATCTCTCACCAAAGCACATGCATGGAAAGTGAAGAATCTGCACATGCATATTTTTACCTGTGAACTGGAACTTTTAAGTTGTTTAATGTCGAATAATAGAGATTTTTAGAATGGACTATAAGAGTTAGAGGAGGGAGAGGGTTCTAGAATGGATACATCAAACTTCAGTGTTCTTGAGCATTTGACTTAATAAACGACCAAGGTCCTGGCTAATTCACTTTCTGCAATAAACTTTGTACTAAAGCACACTACTAGATGAGAAGGATATTTGCTTTGTATGCATAAAAACGACCTCTAAAACCTGTCTAAACGACAACCAGCAACAGGAATCTTACATCACAAAGTAGCTGTGGGTCGATTCTAACACCTCACTTGCGTCTTTCATGCAAGACCTATTGGGTTTTCCAGTATACACAAGGTAAGGATAATGTACTGTAAACAGTTTAAGTTCAAGAAGAAGTTGATTTCTCTCCCTGGTGCACTTCTGAAAAGTTTGGTGACCTTTTTGGTGATTGACTCTTTTGAAAAAGACAGCAGGAGGCCACTATCTTTCAATACACAAGGGGGTAAAATGGTTTAATATGTGCCACATTGCCCTGAAAACTCAAGGGATGCAACCACTGAACCACTCGACCAGGGGCAAAAGACAATAAAGGTCAGGCCTTGAAAATGTATATTTCAAAATGAGTCGAAATTGGATGGGATTTCTTTTTTTCTTTTCTCCCTATAAAATTGGAAGGTTTGAAATCCATGCAAACTACCATGGTAGTTAAATACTTGGTATCAATAGCTTCAAGTTCGATAAGTAAAGATGCAGATAATGACGCGGACAAAAAAGGCTACTTCATTTCAGTTACTAGCACTCTAAGAACCAGAAGAGGCGCAAATTTAGTCAAAAGTTCGAAAACTGGGAAAGAGGGCGAATGTCCCAAAACCTGCAAAGAGTTTTCATTTCATCCTTCCAACCACATTCTACAAGCCTTTCCCTCAAAAGCTCCTTCAATCTTTCTTTTTCTCCACTCTCTACTAGCTGCAATGTAGCAAATTCATAAATTACAGCCAATTATTCAATATCCAAACTACGCTACCAATTTACAAAATTGAGATATAAAATAAGCTGTTCCATGAATAACTAACCTTGCACCAATTAAGCAGAAAAACTTAATTAGACGAAAGACACGAACGATTACCTTGATATTAATAATTTCTTGAAGAGTAGGTTCTCGATCTTGCTCCTCTTCTTCTGCATCTGGAGTTGGTGGACGTTTAACTGAAGACCTCCTTTAGTTTAAGCACCCCAAAAGCATTGCAGGAATATGCAAAATCAAATAACCAAGAATCATTAAAAAACAATTTGGCAGGGCCAAACAAAAGGGAAAAGAATGAAAAAGTAAAAATTCTAGAGAATCTGATGATGTCGCTGATTACATAATTAACCAAAACCGGCGGGTGCTTTATGGACAGAGCTTGGATGAGCAGCTGCAACAAAGTACAATCGGAAAGTCTCCAACTTTCGTCTTATTTCGTATTTATACAGCGATAAGTCGGTGATTCTTCGAGTATGAAGGAAAGAGTTGCGGCGATTTCCTGCCTCTTTTTTTTTTTCAATTTTTTTCTTTCAATTTATCCGTGTTATGGAATGGATTGTATTTCTCATGTATGGCCTTTGGGGTTTATAGGAATTACATGTAACCACGGAAATTCTGAAAAAGTGGCAAAAAAGCCCAAGAATTTTATTCTCCATCAAATAGGAATAAAGTGATTATTAAAACCATAAACTGTCAAAGGAAGAAAGAGAAAACATATATATATATATATATATATATTTTTTTTTTGGTTTGACTAGACCTCGGGATTGGCAAAGCAATTGTCATGTATGATAGATCAATTTTATATAGAACCGTATGAGTTGCATTTTTCGTCATTTTTCATAAAAAAATTATTATAGTGATTTGATGTATGTGAAGGAAAAAAATAATAAAAAAAAATGATCACGAAAAACGATGTAATTTCTGACAAAAAATGGCAATCCAAACACATCAATTTTATTAGATGAGTTTGTTTTTCAAAAAAATTAGGCAAGATTTTTTGAGTTTCTTAGCTCATTTTCTTGAGTAAAACATTTTAAACTTTACGCTTCAATCTTGACGTTGAAATGTTTTATATGAGTAGAATATGGACATGGCATAATAATTGTTGAAAGTGTGATTGTGTGAACAAGAACAAATCGCAACGTATGCCTGTTGCAAGAAGGTACCAAAAATTTATATTGAATCCTACTAATGCTAACTATTTCACATATTACAACACAAAGTCCAAATTTTTACAATCGTTAGTGAATTTTCTGTATTTATTGAAATAAAAATGGTGATACAATTATTTTTTCTTCATTGTGCATTTGACATTTACATGCTCATTCTATACACACAATAGAGTATAAAAGATATTTTACGTGGCCTGTATTAGAATGGTAACTTGGGGTAAAATTATTTGATAATAATTTTATTAATTTTAGTCATTAGCTACTCAATTACTAGTCATATAAGTACGTCACAATGATAAATGACAAATCTAATACAAATTATCATTCAATTTTTTTTAAAAAAGAAAAAATAAAAAACTCTTGAAACACATTTATTTTTTGTACTTTCTAAATGGTTTGTGACATTTAAGAAAAAAAGCAATATGCTCTGATAGATTAAAAATAATACCAACCACACAATTTAAGATATTTCCATCATTCGAAAAAAAGAAGTTAGACATTTCAGAGCGCTAAATGGAATAGAAAGAGTGTATTTGGATAGTAGATTATTTAGGATAATTTTTTTTAAAAAATATTGTAATATTTTTTTGATGTGATGTATATAAAATAAAAAATAATTAAAAAAAATGTTAATGATACAAGTAATAAATTTTGACAAATAAATGACTGTCCAAACAAACCTAAAATGGTAAATTGAAACCAAAGAAAAGTAGCTACTAGCTACTATTAATCACTATAATGTGAATTTGTTTGCCAAAGGTCCAGTGGTCATCCCAAATTTTTTTAGGTTTGGTGGTGCGAGAGGTCAAGGATTCGAATCTTGTCTCCCATAAAATTTGTCAGAATAATTTTCAATATAAGTCCCTCTTATTAGTGAGAATTACATCTTAGATTTATTTATTTATTTTTTGTTGCAAAACACAGTTGTAATTTCATTGGCCAAGCGACCAGTGAACCGCAGGCAACGGAGCGCACGGGAATGCTACCCCTTCTGCCGCCAACATGACCAAAAGTTTTCGCGGGCAATCGTCCATTACCAATCCCCAAATTTTCCCGCCAACAAAACATGCACCGGAGCTCGGAAATACCAAAACAGAAGATTGAGTCGAATTCTCGAAATCCACATCCAAACCCGTTTGATTTGATTTGAAGTCCAATGATGGCAGAGCATGAAGAACAAAATGCCGCCGAAGAAACCCACAGACCCGGGATTCCAACCCACCGAGTCAAGAAAATCATGAAACTGGACAGAGAAATCAAGAAGGTCAACTCAGAAGCCGTGTTTCTCATCTCCAACTCCACCCAGCTTTTCCTCCAGTTCCTGGCCGAGAAATCAGCTCAGGTTGTGTTAGAGAAGAAGAAAAAGACTATAAAGCTGGAGCACCTCCGTGCCGCCGTCAAAAGGCATCTGCCCACTAGTGATTTCCTCCTCGATTCGCTTCCGCCGCCTGCTCAGCCCTCCGATCAACTGCCCAAGGATCGGCCCCGTCCTCGCTCCAGTGACAAGCCTGTTCCGCCTGGGTCACGCAGGATTGATGCTTTCTTTAATAAATGTAATTAGGTCTCTGCTATTCTTCGGTTTTATATCGTCGAACATTTGGACCCTGTATGATTATTACCCCAATTTCAGTTTATTGATGCCTCTTATTAGTTTTTATGATGCTTCCATCATGTAATTGGTAGAAAAGGGTTATGTGGCTATATTTTTATGGCATTGAATTAGTAGTTAAATTTGTGAAATGCACAGAGAGCTGACTGGTTGTGCTGCAGCTAAATATAAATGCAGGATTATGCTTGCCTGAAATTTGCACACTCTGGAAGGTGAGCTTAAGTGTTAATTCTACTTAAGAGCTACGGGATCCCAAGCAATCCTGCTTTTATCTGATTGAACGCCCGCTTGCATGCTCATGTGTAGAAATCTGAAAGTCCTGGCTAGGAGTTCTTTGAGACGGTTTCATCTGAGGAATACTACTAGGAAGGGGCTCTCTCTTTAATTCTCCCTGTCATTTGCTGGGGCTGAACATATTTAATATTGCACGATTCTCTTGACGTGGGTTGCAAAGAGATCCCAAAACAATCGAGATTTATTTGCTGTCTTATTTCTTTTCATTTGAATTCAATGCAAGTCAAATGCTTCATGATTGGTAGAGGATGAATCTTCAACTTTTAAACCACATGATACGTACAAAGGCCATGCATAAGCTTAATCATGCTTCAATTTTGATCATTCTCTAGATTGGAGTCTTCAGGCAAGATATAAATATGTTTGCGTATGAGAAAACATGCATTATTTCCTTTTAACACAGCCTACATGTTTTCATGTTATGCACCTCTAATCAACATATCCAAATCAATTTCTTCTGCTATCATACATCTCACTCGAAATCTAAGGTGACTTGGGTCCAGAAAACGATGAGACAACTGAAGCTGTCTCTTCTCTGAGATGGGAAGCAAAGCTAGTTCGAGCGAAAGTTCTTTGTCCATGTGCTTTCTTTCCTTCTCTGCTGAAAGGTATGCCATGAATTGGGGAAGTTAAGCTATTCGGACCCTGGCCTGGCTGTTGTATGCCCAATGAGAGCCTTCTATTAAGAGGGCTAGTATTTCCAAAACCTCCATTTACACTTCTATCTGAGAGACGCCGACTGCTAGTGCTTGGCCTTGTCCCAAAAGGATTTCCTTGCTCAACCACTACTTGGCTTTGTACCTTCTTCTTTTCCTGTGAGGAAGACAAGAATTCTGAGAATAACAGTTGTCTAAGATGACTCTGGATGTTCAAATTATCTTTATGCAAGCGTACATCCAATTCAAATGAAAAAAAAAGATCATAAATTTCCCTCCACTTGAATGAAACTGAAGCTCATTTTAATCAATCAGATGATACTAACCCTTTGTCTCTGTTTCTCCTCTTCTTTTTCCTTCCTCAGCGTATTGTACTCTTCCAACATTGCCAGTAGGGGAACCTAAAAGGAGAAGATGATGACTACAAGGTGAAAAAACTTGATGATATCCTTAGAAGAATGGCCAGGTAAAAAATAACACACCCTTCAAATTGAAACCAAGCACGCTGCACTTGCATGTCATGGAACAGCTGTGAAATTTGTGTTGAATAGCTAGATTTGATCAAACTATCCATTCAAGATATCCAATTGTTTTAGAAGTAGTTGTTTTCTTTGTAACTAGCTGCAAGATTTTCTTTCGTTACATTTTCCAGTGGTCTAAAGAGGTGCCTCAATTTTTTTTTTTTAAAATAAATTGTACAAGGATGCTTTCAAACTCTAGTGTACCTCATCATATAAGAAAGTATTCTTTCTTTCTTCTTCCCAGGTCTTTGTCTTTTCTATCAGCAAATCTACCAGAGCTGCATCCACAGATTTAAAACTCCAAGTGTTCTATTACAGAAAATCAAATTCTTAGGCCCTCTGGTGGTTCCCACTACTTGCTGATTTTGAATGTATACCTGGAATCTTGTTAACCAACACTCTAGCACGTTCTGCTCTTTTCAGATTCCTGTGAGCACCTCTGCTGACTGAATACCGATTCTCATCCTGGAAATATTCATCTTAGAAAATTGAGGTACATAAATTGGCAATGCAAACCAAATCTTTATTTCAACAAGAAAGCAGCTTACCCTGCTATACTCTTCCAACCAGCGCTCCTCGTCACATGCTAATATCCATTTTTCTACTTTCTCCATTATAGGCTTCCTGCTGGCAGCTTCTTCTTCTGCTCTAGCTATCTGTTCATCCATGCTCATCAAGAGATCAGCATGGTCAATCTCCCCTATTGCATGGTGTTTGTCAGTGTTTGAGGCTATATATTATCAAGGGAAACATGTTTTGTAGTTCAAAAAAGAAAGATACATCTAAACTGACCGGAGTTTATCAGGTTCATTATATTCTCCATCTCTGATCTTGAAGGGATTTCCATATGTGATTGATTGCATATCTCCTCAAGCTCAAGTTGTTTTTTGAGAAAAAGCTCTTTCATCTTGCTTGCTTTCAATTGGTCCAGTCTATTGACTTCAACCTCGGCCTTAAAACAATTTTAGACAGTCTCAGTGTTAGGTATGACAATCTTTTTGGTGTTTCAGCTTGTACAAACAAACCTGCTGGATTATGTCGAGAGTGAGGCTTCCAGGTGTATATATGTCAGATGATGAAACTGACGATAAACTGGTGACATGAGAGAAACGTTCACGATCTTGATAGTGAGTGTCCATGAGATTCCATACGTTTATTAATGCTTTACCGAGGACTTGAAGCTGCACAAATAAGAAATAATGATCTGTGGGGAAAATATTTGTGTGGAAAATTCACCTGAGCCTCTGGTTGCAGCTCTCTTTCTACACACACACACACACACAGAGACACGCATATGGATCTGTTTATGCTCGTTCTCTTTACGCAATGAAGTTTTTGTCCTAGTAAAATTGACTTTGGTTTTTTTGTTTAAGAAGGGTATTTTATTTATTTATTTATTTTGTTTGTTATGCAACATCCATGCGTTAAGGCATTTTATAGCACACAACAAATGTTCTGTATTCAATAGATATAAACAAATGCAATAATATGGAAAGCAAGCAAGACCGCTTAAGTACTAAACTTTACCTTCTCGTGTCGCTTTTGCTTTTCAGCTTCAAGTGACTCCACAGTACTGTCTAGTTTTGCCAAAATGAAATCACCTATATTCTTCGACAGACCAGACAATGCGTTCAAGCTCGGATGAACCTTTGTGATAATCATGGAGGAATCCATTCCCAGAGTGGCTGACAAGTTCTGAATTGTACTCATATATTTTTCTACCCTTTGAAGTCTGTCGCTCTTTCTTGTCAACAATTGGGGAACAAGAAGAAAGTAAGATGTCAGGTTTGTTAGTTGATGCTCTCATTTTAGATAGTCATTGTGTGCTTCTGTATAATGTTGCGTTACTACTCATACCTTCTCATTGTGAAGTCTCTGAAGCTCATTTTGGTACTCTTCAAGTCTTTTTAGTGAAAGGTCACTTTCATTTACTACAATGCTCGATGATGTGTCATTGTACTCTGATCGACCTGCTATTTCTCCTGAAATCTTCTGAATTTGTGATTGTACAGCACGGAATTGCTTCACCCTCTCTTCTTTTCTCAACTGCATCTCCTTGAGAGCTGGAGTAATTGAATTTAGCTGTTCCTTCAATGTTCCAGTCATTTTCTCTGGCTATCCTTGACAAGGGTACTTGAATTAGCATGTTTCAAGTAGTCATTATCATGCTAAATAAAGTCCGGCTGGAATGAACTGCAACCTCTATGGTGCTGCAAATATTACTTGCTTCTATTGGAATTTAATTGCGAGAACTTCGAGATTAAGACTAGTTCTCAATGTTGCCAACCTAGCTTGGTGTTTTTATAACTTAAAAAATGAACCTAATCAGAATAGCATGCCTCAGCCTGGTAAAATCCACTAAAATGTCATTGGCATATCATGAACTTTAATTCCAACTGTGTATCCACAGGAGCGTCAGACACCCTAACTGAACTCATTCTCGATATGGAAGTGATGTCTTCCACAATTTGAGGTAAATCATATGCTGATTATCCATGAGAATTAGGACTGCTAGATTGAGTTAATCAAGTGCAAGTTTATTCAGAAAAGATGCTGGCATCCATGCCAATTGAATAATTGACTCGACCATCAGAGAGGAAAAGCTGAAAAGTTACCCGTAGAGGGAGGGAACGTTCGCCAAGTGACAGAAGCAGATGGGTAAACTCAGCTTGAGCATCTGCCAGTTCCTGGTGTAGTCGAGCTCTTGATATGTTTGCATTGTCAACTTTCTTTCTATAAACCTCCAGACACTCCTGTTCTATGTCCAGAAGAACCTTTTCCCTTTCAAATTGATCTCCTCCAACTTCATCCCATATCATCTGTCTTGGTAATCACAGAGCCATAATTAGTTATGATTAAATGAAAATAATATAGGCTCGCAATAGAAAACTTGCCTGCAGTTCTTGGAGCAAATATCCACAGGAGGTCTCCAGCAAAACAGGACATTTTGTTCCACTTGGTGTTTGAAAGGAACCCATTTTTAAGGGATTGATGTTTAACTGAGCGCAAAGAAGTTCAGGCTCCCAGGAAGTGGTTTTTCCTGGTAAGCAAGAGCAGATGTCCCAATTTTAAGTAAATTCTAGATGCGGACACTTAAGGGTAAGATGGGAGAGGGACGGTCACGAGGTGGGAACTATAGGTGCGAGTTTTTGCTTGAAAGTTAAGGCTGAACAGGTGGGGTGACATGCTTAAAACTAGTAGTGAAGAACTGAAGCTTTATTTTCAAGAGTCCCCTGATGCTTTTTGTTGCCTAGTATTCTTTCCCTCTCCGACGGTTTACGTTGAAATTCTGATGAACTTATGAACTACTCTCACTAGAAATAAAGGCATTATTATTGTTCCAGTCTTTAGTGTGCTGCCGCTTTAGCGCTCCACAGGACTTGATTCCTAAGCAACCTCTACCTAAAGGCGGAGTAGGTTGCGGCAGGATGGGTTCTCGGACATGAAAGTGGTTTTGGACTTCCTAAGCCCATCCATATGATTCAAGTCACGTACGAGCAGCTAGGACTTCGTCATTGAGATAGAAATCAGTAGTGATTGATGCTACTTGCCTATCAATTAGAGATGGCAGGGCAGTCTTTTTCCCTTCCCCACCTTTCGTTTTTTTTGGGTTAAGAATTTATTTGGGGTACTGATGTCTGGATCAGTGGCTTGAAGTACTACGATTACTGCTTGATTTATTTAGGGTGGGTGAGAAGGGTCTGTAATGATTTGAATCCCTCAAATGTCTGATTCCTTTCCTAAGCATCATTATCACATGATTAGAAATGTTTATTGCCCAAAAACATATGCGCACCTTATTTATATTTGGAATGATGCTTTAGTTAAAAGTCATCCTCTTCTCCAGAAACCTGGAAGTTCGAGTCTAAGAGAGTTCATTACCCTCCAAAATTGAGTTCAACCTAACTGCTACTACTATATATATATATGTTTGTTTTCCAGTCCCACTATTGGCGGATTACTCGTAATTAATTGTTATATTAAAAGACAATTACTACCAAGAAAACTAAAGATCTCTTCACTTATTTGTCCGGAAGGGAGGGGAAAAAAAAAAAAAAAAGGAGGATTAAGAGATTAAGTTATTAGCGAATGTAAGAAAATGGAGTGGTTGAAATTAGTAAATAGTCATGTCACGGTTGTAGTTGCGTATGGTCAAATTAACTCACCCGACGGCGTGAGACACACAGAAGCACTTAAAAGCGCAAACATGGTATGGTAGTATAAGAAACTCCCCGCCTTTGACCGGAGCTTTGAAAAGCATATCATCCTCTCTTCTCTTCTTCACTCTCTTCTTGTTCTTTGTCTCCTCAGAACAGAAGGCTAAGGCTTCCATTTGAATTAGAAGCCATTTCATGAACCTGTGGGATTGGTCGCACAGCCCACTGGCAAGGGAGAATGACGACTATTGAGTGATGAAGCTGTCTGTCGTTATTAACATGAATCGGTGTCTTAAGTTCTCAAAAGTTGATTTCACGGGAAGATAAACACATGAATTTGAAGTTTTAATTAGTTGGTAAAGGATGCAGAAAAATTAATGGGAAGCTAGAAGAAAGCGATCAAGATCAAACAGAAAACTATAACCTGGCTACCGAGTTCACCTTCACTCCTGATGACAGGGCCGCAAAGCAAAGCACAGAATTACTGGTCCGGGATTCCTTCAAGCTCGCTAACACTGACGGTAACTCGCTCACTGAAGACGAAAGCCGCGGAACAGTTGTGGTAAGAACCGTTTGCAATACTTTGCATTGTGAAATTCTGCACAAGCGTGGCGTTCCTACTTGGACATAAACCAGGAATTCTGCTACGCATGAATCATTTGCGTCTCCCATTACGAACTCGAGGATGTATTTAGATAAAAGATCTTTGAAGACATATAAATAATGATCAGTAAGAAACTCCAAAAGTATCCTTTATAATCCTAACCCATTTAACAGGTTGCATGGTTACAAGCTCGAAGCTGCCAGATTGTACAAGACTCCTCAGCAATTCGTATTATTTGCATTTTTATAATTTGCAGCTTATACTGACTTAGATTTCTAAAAATTACCGCTGTCCAATTAGCATTTCAGGAATTGGCAGCTGATTCGGACTGTGTTTAGTACCATGCAATGAATCAGACGTAGAGAGAAGTTTATTTTAAAAAAAAATAAAAAAGAAAAAAACACGAAGTACTAGACCATCAGATGGATGTTTAGGAAGTATTTACCCGAATAACCCTTGGGCATTTCATTTCTCTGCATGCCTGGCAAATGTACCTACCACAGGCCAATAAGTTACACTAGGTTGCTCATTTGTGACCACGCTTTCGATCTCAAGGTTGATGAACTCGCTTGCACCAACCCAGGGGTCCCATGTAGGAAGCGCAGCTCTCCCACGTTTTTCTACCCAAGTGGTAAGTAATTGCTTTGGATGGAAGGAGAAGACCTTGGATCCTCCAGGAAGCGAGACATTGACAGCAATGGAATTATTGTTGCACTAACAGCTTGAAGGAAAGTATCAAAGATCACTATTTTCTCTTGGAATTCATTTTTTCTGTTTATAGCCATCAAATTGTGGAAGGAGAATGATGAGATGGAGTGTTTGCCAACTAGTACCTCTTTACTCCATTTGACTCGGATGTGGTATCCTGAGTGCCTGGAATGACTTACCAAAGTATCTTCTCGAGATCACGTGTTACCTTTCAAATGCAGCCAGCCTTAGATCAAGGGATATTAAAATGTTGCTTATAATTACCTTCTAAACTCTTATCTAGTTAGCTTTTCTTGTGATAAATTGAGACGACTTCCTGCTATTTCAGCATGCATTACTCAACCTTCGCAAGTTTCCAGCTTAATGACAATAACCCAGAGATTTATTTAAGCTTCTCGGCCATTAAATTAAATATCTCTCGGTTTCGCTTTTTCTGCTCTATATTCAGCGCTAACAAACATATTTATTAGAATTCGAGTTGCCAAATTTCACTCACATTCATTACGATGAATTGTAAACCCAGACTGAGACGCCCAAGAATAGCATGGATTATATGCAGCTGAACCTATTCAAATATATCAGAACTCAGACCCAAATTTTCCAAAACTTCATGCTGGTTACATATCAAGAAAGAAGGCTGTATGAAGGCATGTCCTCAATTCGGAGAACATCATCCATTAAAAGTTCTTTTTCCAACTGAGACCGGGTGGTTCTCAAGACATCCTGCCAAATGTAAGAAATTAGCAGAATGGAAAGAATCTTGAAGACCTATAATCAGCAAATCAGCTTAACATGGACTGTAAAACCTGACAAACGGATGTGATGCATGCAATCTTTGACAGGAAAAAAAAAAAATTGAGGCCGCATATGCGGATGTGATGCTCACATTGAATTCCATGTACGTTGCATTCCTTTCCAACCACTGTTTATCCATAATCACAAATGCCACGCAGTAAAGTAGGTCAAAGGCCCATTCATTTTCTGCAAATGCATAGAAGCGTCTACTTATATGTACAGACCTGATGTGCCAAACCTCTGGCTTTCTCATTTTTGACCAAGCAGCATTTGAGGTCTCTTTAGAACACAACAGAATATAAAACCCCAAGGGTCAAGGATCCCACTTCTCTTACCTGACAACATTTGTAGGAAAACAGGTCTCACAAATGTTCTGGGTTTTACTGCATACAGTTAATATGAGCTAAGTTAGCCTGTGCCCAAGTTAGAAGTATCAGTCTCACAGAACTTTTTGTGACATGACCATCCAATAGTTATTCAAATTTGACTAAAGGGTGACAATATTCTTTTCTTACAGGAGTCCAGATCAAGCATCTGCATAAGCATGAAAGTTATATTTACACCACCAACCGCAAACGGATACTCCCAAGTGGCTCTATTACCACCTTCCTTCTTCAACAGTTGTTGAAATGATGTCTGTAGCAAGAAACACAGTGAACTTTTTATTCATCAATAGTTTAAGATTGTAAAACCAAAGTGTAGAGTCATAATAGCAATAATACTTGGACTGTCTCACAATGTAGGAAAGACTCGTTACCAGCTTCAACCAAGGTAAGACTTCCTCAACATGCAGGCATGTTTTCGCGGCTTAAAGAAAATTTAAAGCTACATAATAGAACTCTCCTAGGCAATATTATAACAAAAAATAACTTTCGCACAAACAAATGCAAGAGTAAAAGCTTACAGAAAATGTTTTGGCGAAGAAAAGTAAGTTCTCCAAAGATACGAATCCAGCTCCCCTGGCCAAAAGAAACATCACCAGCATCATGAGAAAATACAGAAATGAGAAATAGACCTAGTTATGATTCTCACAGAAAGAGAGAGAGAGAGAGACCTGAAATCAGTTGATGGATCTCTACCCTGCCACCCCATATCTTTCCACTGATCAGATACCAAACTAATCAGCTCCTGACCGGGGTAGGTGGCATGCCATAGAGCCCTTAAAGCTTCCTACCAGTATCAAAGATGCAGTGGCGAGTCATTCAAGTTTTTGAATTATTACTGAGTCAGTCTTCAACAAAGCAACCTACTTTGATTTTTTTTAAACCCAGATACTCTAGGTAGTCTATGGCTAAGTTGAGTTGATTCAACTCCCATTTCAGACTTAGTTACACGGAAACTCTTTATTAGTATTAGGCTTGATGGTTATATAACAAGTGAAACAATCAGTCGTGATTTAGGACAAACTAAAACATGAACACACCTGATGTTCTACTTTGGAACCATCAAAACAGATCCTCATCCGTCGTTTTAACCTTCTCAATCTTTCTTCCTGCTAACTCCAGTGTCAGATTGTCAAACATTATAACCCAAATAAAAAATTATTAACTTCTAGTTACTTGTAACCTTAAATTGATATTCAAAATAAAAAAAGTATCCAGCTGAATTCTAGACAAGTCAAAATGGTCAATGGAAAACAACATAATAAAAATCATGCAAAATATGATTTACCAGTAATTGACAATCCGTTGCTAATACACTTACCTGTTGGGGTGTCAAATCGAAAAAAATTCGTTCATAAGTTCCCTTTCGCTTGAAGCAAACACAAGTGAGACCTTTCCCCATCCAGATGGGTGCCCCGCAAGTTGCATCATCTGCAGTCAATAGAAATGTTTTTCACATTTAATATACAGATTCAGCTGTCTCACAAGAAGCACATTCAGGTGTGGGTCACGTCTCATGAGTGACGGCAATCGGAGCTTACTTTTACAAGATTTTAAAGCCATCCCAACATGAAAAACATTATCAGGGATTAACAGACAGAAACACACAGTTCTGTTATGTATTCAAAGTTAACAAAGGCCACACAAGGCGACAAAAAGATTGACCCAGAGTTCATCAAGACGTTGCTCTCCTGTGAAGCAATAGATTGTCAATGACAATTTAATGCAATGTTTAAACATAAAGAAGAGCAGGGCACAATGCTTCGGCATTTAATGTTAACTTCATGACTCTTGTGGATTGAAAGGCAGATTGTATTGATAGCCCTGACCAATGATCATTGTCCAACTCTACAGATATACTATCAGATGCGTTCAAAAGATGAAATAAGAACTATATACAATATCAGTTTCCTTAAAGACATACCACACAATGACAAAAGACGTACAAATAGACAGGACTAGTGACAAAATAGTTCTGTTTGAAAGAGTCAGTCGTTACCACCAAAGAAACATTTAGATACTTAAAGTATATTCTCTATCATTTATCACCATGAGATTTACATAAGTCAGATCATATCTTAAGGACTCAGTCTCAATTCCAAGCTGAAAATTTAAGTAATTAACAAAATATTTGCAGTACATCGTAATTACCAGATGCTTGCCAAACAGCTGCGACAAACTAATAATCTCCTCTATTTTTTCTTCACTAACTTTTTCCCCATTAAATAAGAGAAAGAAAATCAGATTTTTCCTGATTTCTAGAATAAATTTTAATTAATTTTGCTTAAGCAGCGAGTGAATATAGGCTTGCAATGCAAATTCAAATGACTCTAATAGCATTAAGCTAAATTTTATTCAGAAAAAGAAAAATCAACATTTACTAGGATGCTTAAAGAACCAGAGAGAGAGAGAGACACACACACACACGCACACACCTTAAATATGTACTCCCTCCGTCCCGTTTTGTTAGTCTTGGTTTTTTTTTCACACAGATTAAGAAAGTGTAATTAATTTGGTTGGAAACATAAATTTAGATTAGTAATTTCCTAAAATACCCTTATGCTAATCACGAAGAGTGCCAATTAATATCAGTTAAAGCTAATGGATTAGTATTGGAAAAGCTCAATGTATTCAATGTAGTGGGTTAGTATTTAATAACAATGTATTAATAACAAGATATTTAATAAGGGTATTTTAGACAATTTGAAAGATTACTACATTTCTTAATGGGAAAGTGGACTACAATTTGGGACAGACGAAAAAGGAAAACAAGACTATCAAAGTGGGACGGAGGGAGTATATAATTTTAATCAAGCAATGACATAAAAACAATACAAAATAAAAAAACTTGACTAATAATCTAATAAACAGAAAGAGTTCAAGACAGTAAAAAAAAATTGCATTAAAATGATGAATGATGAATGTGAAGAAAAATCTCACAACCTAGCTTTTAACTGAATCTGACCCAACAGAAGAGTCTCGGTCTCAAGCAGCACACAAAGTCACACAACCAACTATAAACATATACATTTCACCACTGCAATATCCTACATAAGCATAAATATAACTGAGATATAGACAGACAGCTCTATATTTATGTGAAGCGGCGTCGTAGGGAGTGATTGATAAGAGCTTAACAACTTACCTGAAGAAGCAGAGGAATTTGAGAGGGAGCATCTGGAGGCTGATGAAGCAGGCGGCGAGCGGACGGAGACACTAACGCAGCTTCCGTGAGTTCGCATTGGACTCATTTCAACGCTTTTTTTTTTTTTGGTCGTAAAGTCTTTGGATCACGCCTTCACTTCACACCAACATTTGGAGCGCACACTAGACACCGTGGAAAGACTGTCAGGGGTAGAGACTGAGGACTGAGGAGTGAGCGTGTATGGATGGATGGCGAGGAGGTGTTGCGGTTTTGTCCCCGAGAGAGGAATTTTATGCACGGAAATACCCCTGTTCATTTAATACTGTGTCGATTACTATTGTCTTGATTTTGATTCGGAATGATTATTAGTTTATTCTTTTGAACTTTTCAGCTCGCAGTTGGGGGGATTAGTTGATGAAGTCCTTAATTAGCGGTATCTTCTCTACCTAAATTGATTAGATTAGATTACATGTACTTAATTAATTATTGGTGACGATATTTCCTAGGAGTTGGAGGGACTTCTACTTTGTCTTTTTTTGTGTGTGTGTGTGTGAAAGTTTATAATGTAATTCCTCATTTTCTCTCCCCTAGGTGATATGGCCAATTGAAGAGAATTGATAGGTCATTTTGAATATTTGAGTTTGACTCATATTCATTCCCAGCTCTTCTCGTAATTTCTCTATTTTTTAGCAACTTAATCCTTTTTAATAATTTGAATTATATTTTATTATGATTTTTCTCTCGTCTAACAAACTTTATTTATATTTATAAATTTGCTTAATTATTTTATCCATGTGTATTAACTTTATTGGTGTTACTTTAATTTGTTCATGGCGAAAAATGTTTTTGTATTCTTGGTGTTTATTTGAATGCAAACATATAGTTTTAGGTTTTTATTCATGTAAAAATTTAATAATTGATTCAAAAATTAATATGGTAACAAAACACATATATGCATTAATTTGCTAAAATAAATATTTATGAATATGCAACAATGTTGTTTTGTAAAATTATTCATGGTTGCACAATTTCACAACTAATACTAATACAGAAAGAAACTGTGTTAATGCAAAAGTTAAAATAATTATTGATTTCTTAAATTTAAAAATATACCCGGGATTGTCCATTTGTAAGTAAATCATAATGAAGATATTACATTTCAGTGTCAAGAACAATTATTAGATAGAATTTTTAAGTAATTTAAGTTTTCTCGTTTTTAGTACCTTTAAAATATAATAATAATAATAATAATAAACAAATACGGTAAACAAGAGTGATGTAATTGACTATTTGATAATTTATTTCAGCAATTAAACTTAATATGTTCAGTTGTGTTTGATAACAAAAAAATAAAATATCTGAATTAATTAAGTGAGACTGAATTTTTCAATCAAATCTTGGTCCAAAAAATAAGTGATAAGTTATTCACTTATTATTTAATGTGATGATGTACTGAAATGTATCAAATTTAGTAATTAACTATTCAATAACTTAATAGATTTAGACTTTAGATTTCAATTTTCATATTTCTATTTTATCAGACGCACCCTGAATATGAATTGGAAAGTACAATGCTTCCAAAGGATTAAAAAAATTTGAGCAAATTATGTGAGAATTTAATTGAGAAAAGTTTCCAACAAGCCCCTAAATTATTCACTTTCTATGATTTTAGCCCCTCAACTATAAGATGTCGCAAATAAATCCTTAAAAAAGGCTTAGTTTAAGGACTTTCGTCAATTTTGAGCATTAATATATGATGGAATTAAGGGCAAAATCAACCCACGATTTGATTAAAAACCAGCTAATAACATGGAGGTGAATGTTTCTTCATCTTTTTTCATCTTCTTTAATCCTTCACCTTTTTTGTCCCTAATTTGATAAAATAATTAGTCAATGAAACCTGTTTAAACTGTTTTCGTGGGTTGTTTTTTTTGTTTGGTCAGTTTTGCCCCTAATCCAGTCGCTTCTAATGACCAAAAATTAATGGAAGTCCTTAAAGTAATTTTTTTATGTAAGGGTTTATTTATGAAAATTTATAATCGAAGGGCCAAAATCGTGCAAAGGCAATAGTTTAGAGCTATCTAAAAAGTTTCCTCAATTTAATTTAATCTTTGTGTACTTATGGATGGTTGACTAACTTGGTTAACTTGTGCAATGGTTAACCTGTGCGATGAACCAAGAAATATGATAATGCCTCGTGATTTCGTGAATATAAAGAGCATGGTTTTTGGAGACACGCACAAATTAACATGCAAAAATAAACAATTATATTTTTTTTTTTACGAGCACACAATAACAAGCATTAAGATACCTAAATCCCTCCCTACATACCATGTGAATGCATATGATAACAATTACAATTACTACTTTTTTTGAATAAACCAAAAATTTGGCATTTGAACTATTAATTTTATTTTTAAAAAAAAAATTAACACATAAATTATATGTTTTAACAAGTGCTGGGCGGTCGCTCATTAGGCAGAGCCATTAAAATACGAAACGTAATGTTCAAGATAAGGAACCAATTGATGAGTAATCGAAAAAGTTGAAGACACGTTGTAGGTTGGAAGGATCTTGACATTTGTATTTTGGGCAATAGTAACTCATGTTGCAACTTGCAAGCATATAGAATTTAGGTCCTTGGGCCCTTTTCTAGGAGGTCCTCGTACAGGACGAGAAAGTCGCTACCAACCAACCAACAAGTGATATGTAGCACGAAGGCATGGAGACAAAGGAGTCCACAAACAGGAATCAATTTCCACACATGGCAGCCGGCTGATCGGCTCTCCCAACCCCGACACTATGACACTCTTTTGACACCAACAGCATTGTGTTGTGTTGGGCAGTGATGAATCCGTTTTCAGGGTGGCATTTGGCATAACGATCAATGTGCCATCGCTACATCTCCGAGACCCGTGTAAGATCATCTTTGGTTCCATCAAAGTCTTTTGATTGCCATCAAAACAAAAAGCTTTATCCAAGCATTAAAAAATTTTAGTATTGTTTTCCTTTAGCCAAACTTTGGGACCGTCTTTAATGAATTATGGAACAAACAAAAAGTAAAAATTCAGGAGTTTTTATAAGTCGAATTAAATATGCAGCAATCAGTTCAAAAGTAGTGAAATTGCAACAAGATTTGCCCCAAACACTAGAAATCGCAAAAGAAAGAAAGGAAAAAAAAACTCAAGGGTCTATGAGGACTTGTAAAACTACCTGTCAAAAGAGAAAATATATCTTATAAGCTGCAGTTATCTTTACTTTTTTCTTTTTTTTTTTTTTGTCAATGCGATAATAATTTTCTATACTATGGAAAGGGGAGGGTTTGAAGAGGTCTTGGGACAATTCGGAAGAGAAGCAAGACCACATTTAATTGTGACAAATTAGTGCAAGGCAAGGTTTGCAGTTATCTTTGCTCGTAGTTATAAAAAAATAGTTGTAATCCAATAGATAATAATAATGACTTCATAACTACCTGTCCGACCGCGTATTAGATCTCATCGCATGTGATTTGGCAATAAATGATTTTTTATGGAAAGAATTTAAATTCTTATCCGTTAGTATTATCATATGAAATGCGTATACTATGATGCAGTAGGTTCTTGTATGTGGTTTTTGTCTGATTAATTGCACTTAATAATAATTCATGCCTTCCCTCAAGTCAAATAATAATTCATGATTAATTGCACCGTCTTAATCAGCATCCACAACCTAATGACCTGCCCCTTGCGCGTCTTTGTACCTTCAATGAAGGAAAGGGAAAAAAAAAAAAAAAAAAAAGGTGAATTATACTATATGATCGCACTGCCCATGAGTGTGCTGTGCTGCTGGACGCCCCTTTGGCCAACACCATCACGCAAACACAATAATAATGTGTCCTTGGACTATATGCACAAATCCATCCTTTTGGATTCAAAGTTTGCCTCTTGACGAAGTGACAACATCCACAAGAGACTTATTCGTCGTTCTCTATCTCGTTCTACACAGTAGTATATAGCGCACAGGCAGAATTATTCGTAGCCAAAGGACATTCATGCAATTCAGACCTCATCCACAAGAGACGGAGACGGACAGTGAAACCTTATATAGGAGTATTACATATTTCGATTGGCTCAAATAGGGCATGGAAATCTGATGCTCCATTCCAATTTTCATTTGCACGAGTTTTATTTATCAGCTTTGAGCTTTTGCAACCTTACCCAGCGAGCAGTATCTGTTTATAAGATATATATGACAGTCCTTTTGGTCTCAACTTTATTCATTGTGTTCTTCTTTTTGAGGAAAAGGTTTCATGGGATTCTGATGCAGCTGCATATTCAGTGGCTCACTTTGGTTACACGTGCCGCCCAGTTCTTCACCCGTACTTGTTCTTGCTTTCCCTATTGAGTTAATCACCTTTCTTTTGGGTTTCACCGTGCCATTTGAAATCTTGATGCTTGATATCATCATTACTCCCGTAATGGTCTTCTTGCTCTAGGGAAAAAGCTTCGGAAGAAGAGTCAAATTAATTACTGGGCGAATGTGGCTAGCAAGTTGGCTTGGGATCCGCGAGGAACCAGAAATTTTTGTTTGAAAGGACGAAATATATTACTACTATATGCATATGAATTTTCAAATCTAGTACTATAAGAAAAAACATATGAATATCTACAAGTTTGGGTTCCATCCCCTTGCCCAGGACGTCATTCAGGCCTTGATCTCTCAGAAGACAAAAAGAATGACTACTTTAATGACCAAAAAAAAAAATTGTTCGCATGCAAGAGATGCAACACTCACGAAAGGTTTGAGCACTTTCTAAAAAGACCCACTTGAGATCGAATGAACTTAAACCACTCCAGTTTGAACAGATGATTTATAGTTAAGAATGGGTTTCATTTCGTTTGATTCTCCATTTTTGATAAAAGAAAGTGGGAGAGTTCCTTGTCCAGGTAGACTGTGTCATCTCAAATTTGTAAAATTTCTACTGGGTATCTTCCAAAAAGATTTTTTTTTTTTTAAAAAAAAAAAAACCTGTTATTTTCTTGATTTTTGCCACATTTCTTGACTGTCTCACGCCCCTTCATCTTCTCCGTTCGACTTTCACAAGAAGTTGATAGGCCTTGCGAACCGGGGATGTTCACACTCCAATTTCTTATCTTCCTGCAGCCCTTTTTGTGCACATAATATATATAGTAGCATTGGAGAGGTCTTCCAAAGCACTATATGCATATGTAATAAAACACATTCAGTTCTGCACGCACAATTCGCAGAAATTCTACTGGCTATACGTATTCTGAGGAAGGAGAAGCAATGTGGAGAAATTAAGCAGAAAATCTTCAAGCGCTTCATACGCTCTGTTTCTGCGCCTGACGTTGGCGTCTATATGTTTCCGAAAGAGGTAGGCGATGGGAACGGGCTTTCCGTCTCCCCATTTTATTTTTTTCCCCAATTAGAAATTGGGTCCAGTCAGCCCATTATGGACTTCGCCCATTTTTCTACTAATTTTAGCATGGGTTGGGGGAAGGGACCACAAATATATCTCATTGCAACCATGAAGAAGAGATCTACCTATCTACCAGTAATGGAACGGGCTCGGTAGGCATTAACACCTATTTACCGGACCGGGTCTACCTAAGATTGCCCTTGCCGTATTTAGAGGACGATGGAGAAGCTGCCAGCAACCGTAACCCGATTTAGAGCCGTGATGGTGATGGGCTAGTTTTGACCAGAAATAAGTCACAACCTAATCTAGTGATGTTGGATAAAGTAACTAATTTCTACCGCACGAAGCTGTAAAGATGGATTCCCCGAAAATGACGGATAGCGTCTTCCTCTTCGAAAGTGAGGGGACAATGGAAGGCCATGCTAAGGTGGTCTATGATGAGATTAAAAGTCGTTATAGGGGCTAATGATGTGTTACTTCAGTAGGATTCCCCAGTAAAAATAAGCAGCAGGAAAGCCTCCAACGAGCTCCCGATGATTGATTCAACTCAGATTTGAATGTTACAGTATCCCGCGTGAAAAATATGGAGCCAATGTACACTTACAAGGCTCGTCTAAGCTATCAAAGCACTAGAAATCATACAACAATGGTCCGCTAGAAATTACACTAATCTGCGGGCAGACAAGATTATCAGACAGAAAGAGTCCAGGCCAAAAGTATTTTGATCAACTAAGAAATAGTTTGTTCTCTACAACATTTGTGGCTGATTCCTCAACTTTGACCCATCTCTGTCTCGCCTATTGTCCTTCAATCACTGCTGCTATCACATTTGTGTGCGAAATGTACAAACAAATAAGAGATCGTGTTAAACTATTTCCACCAATCAGGCACCTTTAATCTCCTGCTTCTGTGCACAGCAAGATTTGCAGCAGGAACTTTATGCTTCACCTGTCTCCATATCATGTTGACCGCATCTTCCTTTTTTGGAGGGTACTGGTATTCAAAGTGATGAGAAATTATTTTTAGCCACCTCCACATTTCAGCCCATTTTACTTTTGAAATTTTGCGGAGCTCAGAAACCATATAGTCTGGTTTTAGAGCATCTTTGACAGAAAAGAAAATTGAGAACTTGCTGTAGTCCAACTCATCCTCAAAGGGAAGCTCAACGTGGTCACTCACAATGACCGGAACACAATGGCTAACAATGGCATCAAAAAGGCGGCAAGATGATGGAGTGTCTCCAGCTGGATTTAGGCAGAACTTCGATGACCGCATTCCTTGGATAGACTGGTATAACAAATTGGGTAAATAAGTATGAGACAGAGCATGGTTTAATGTGCCTGTGCACCTCTAACCTATGAGCTCCACAATAACAACCAAAGAAAAGAACAAGCTCCAATTTAGTGCCTCTAACATATGCTATACTGTAGTTCCTTTACTTAAATTTGTACACGTTGAGCCAAAAAAAAAAAAATTGAAAATAAAGCTCTTGCGTCTTTCTTCACACCATAAATGAAATGAAAATTAGCCCATGACCAGTGACTCTCTTTACTTTTAAGTAACAAAGAACTACATGCAGGATCAACCACATCAAAGTCTGAAAAACAATCAGCAATTTGTGTGAAACAAGAGTCATAAAGATTGAAGGGCAAATAAAAGTTATTGAAGTTGTAAAATATACAGCAGAGGGCAAGAAGCATTTGTCATAACAAAAGGAATCACCCTTGAATAATTAGGCATATTGTCATAGCACTGAAATTAAAAGAAAAAAAATTAACTCTCTGTGTGTGTGTCATGGAGTTATGAGGAAACGTCTGCATTTCAAAACCTTCCAAGATGTAAGAGACAACTGTCTCTCAAAAACACCAGATACGTACAAGCAGAACACTTACAGCATTTACGCCTTCCCCAGTTGGATCACTCTTATCATAAATGACATCCTCATAGCCAGCCAAAACTTGTTCCAGTTTAGCACGGATCTTTCCCTCCTGTCACATGCATAAAAGTACATTATTCTTCTTTCCCCATGCCTCTTCTCCCGAAAAAGTACACTGAATACCCTCAACTATCAAAATGACATACATCTTTCCTAATAGTCTTTCCCCTAAAGAAAAGAAGCGTTTTACGAGATGCATAGGGATCAGGAGAGTTGTCATCCACAAAAGAATCCACTATGTGTACATAAGGAGCCACAACATCTTTCCTCAGATTAGCCAAGCTTTTGTGATAGCGGCCAAAATCAGCCACAATCAGAATTGTATCATTCAGTTGACCTCGGTGAAATCTGAAAGCATTCGGATGATGCAGTGGAATTACATGGTCCCTACCTGCAGATCTCTGCCAGTATTGGGATCTTCTTAAAATATCAATAAGGTCAGCCTGGAAGTCAGGAAATGTCAATCAAAAGCCAGCTACTAAAAAGATACAGTAGACAAGAAGTTTTGTAGTATACATAGGCAAATGCGGGTACAGCGAGAAAGCTTCCTGTACCATATGTTACAGATTAGCGATGGGCAGGGAAAAAATAATAAAAAACTTTGAGATTGGATTCTTATTCAGTATTTGCACCAAAAGCCAATAACCTATCTACCCTATTCAACATCCTTGCATATGTGAAACTAGAACGCAAACATGGTGCTTTTCTCATATGCCCTTTTCAAGTAACAAATGTTATGCAAATGAAAATATGAGAATATCTAGAAGATGTTATAAGAGGGCGGAAAACTAGAATTCCAAAAAGAATGCAGTCATTTGGCAAGATTCCTGATTGGAGCTAATCTAGGAAATTTGCAGTCTTTAAGCGTTGTTATGCTAAGGGGACTTCAGAAATTATGTTTGTGGCTTTATTGCTAGGGTGCTGAACTCCCATCCTGTTTTGCATCTTTTATGTAACAAAGACTAGTTCTAGACTTGAATTCATGGCAACCATCTGTATTGGGTAAGAAGTTCTAATTGGACACAAAGTACTCTTGCTTTCCAAGTTTGTGGATTGTATAGATATATCAGCTCCCTCAGCCACTTTATGCAATGAATATATACCACTACAAACGGACTACATCTCTTCTAGGTCTCAAGGTGCAATTCTTCTTCCCTCCCTCACTTCTTCTCTTATTTCTGCACTCTATACTTCTAACGTCCAGTTTGTTCATGCATAGCATCTATCTATTTTCTCCAACTAGCCCATCCTTCAGAGCTTTTTGACTGCATATAATGTCAACTGAAAGATTAACACCCTAAACCCTTACAGCCTTCAAATGCAGTAAGTTGGAATCTCATTAGGCTATTTTTTATGCTGAAACTGAAAAAATCATGCACAGTTACAACTACAAATTGTTACAGCTAGTGCAAAGTATTCACAGTGACTAACTAGATGCAGCAATGCACAGGGAGCGTAGCTTCCAGAAACACTATTAAATGCTTTTTGACAGAAAAATAAATCTGAAGCTGCATTATCTCAATGTCTTTGTCCCAGAATTTAAACTGTGTCATGATCAACACGCAACAATTAGGCAAAGTCAAAAAACCATGATGAACTCCGACATGAAATTGCAGAAATCATACCTTAAGCCAAAATCACATTTCAGTAGGATAACTCATGTCTGTTTAATGAGAAAAACCAAAGTCATGACAACAAATCTTCAGAACAGTGGTGATACATTATGAATTTAATGACTCCAGGATTGCAATGTACAAAACTTAGTGCAACAAGAAGATTGATTATATATATATATATATATATGTTGCTCAAGATAAAACCATTTAGAACAACCGTCTGATAATGCAAGAACGCAAAAACTGATATATCACAATTCCCGAGTTCCTATGAGACACGTAACAAGAATAAAGTCCACGAACACTAGAACGAAATTTAGAATGCACGTATAATCCTAATTGCACATATAAAAGCAAAAGAGATCATTCCCATTAGACTCAATCATTTTGACCATAATTGAGAGAAATTTTCATCAACAATTCCACATTACAATGGGATATACATCCAATTCCAAGAACAGCTCAAATTTGGTCTCCCAATCAATTATAGACAAGCATGAGAGTAGGCATACGTTTGCACAGCAGGCATTAGTCAGCAGCACTGCCAGAATTCACCGAAGCATTTCCGATTGGATCAATTGTTCAATCATCAAATCTCGAAATATTTGGCCAAATATTTAAACGGAACTTGATAATTCAAAATTAGCCGATCAGAGAGAGAGAGAAGGTAAAATCAATAACAAATTTCCAATTGACTCTCCAAATTAAACAGCCAATTCACACATACAAAAGGTAAAAAGTTCAAAAATTCAACAAATTACCTGCAATTGCTTATCTATTTCCGTCTCCGGATCAGTCATTGTATGACCATGAATATTGAAACTCAAAGAAGAAAAAAAGGGTACAAAGAAGACGTCAGCAGAGTCCGGATCCAAAACCCTAACAGCCTCCCGAGACGCGGTGGTTGCATTCTCCTCGTCACCATTGGCATTATACAACAAGGAAGCCATCATCCAATACTCCACACTATGCTGCTTTCTCAGCCCCGACCTCTCCGGCCAAGGCGGAAGATTATCCGCCGTCACGGCTGCTTTATCATCAACGTGCTTCCCTTTCTGCATCATTCCGACGTGGAACCTCCGGGGCAGCTCGTACATGTAAACACGTAGAGGCACAGATGATCCAGTGAGGCAGGGAGCAGCGGAAATTGAGCGCAGATCGAGTAGGGGTAATCTCGACTTATAATCGAATTGAATTGTGTCGGTATATATCAAAAAAGCGAAGCCGAATGCGAAAAAGATTACTAAGCAAATAACCGTTGAGCTAGTACCAAATGTTGGCTTCATTTTTTTTTTGGCTCTCCGATGGCTGTTTGCTCTCGGTACTTACATGTTTGTGTAGCAGGAAATTTTTGGGAAGACGAGAATGAGTGAGAGAGAGGGATTGGGAAATGGAAAATGGAAAGATTGAGCTTAATTTTTATACTACTACTAGACTGTCATCTGTCAAGAAAGGAATTTCTTGTGCTGTAAGTTCGATGCTCGTGACATTGGGAGTAACAGAGAAGTGGGTGTTCTGGGAGTGGAATTGGGCTTTCGGGGACCTTCCAATTAAGGCATGGCCGCTACTGGTGTTAGTCTGTCATTGGGTTCTTACTGGCGCTGCCATTGGGTGTAGTCGCTTGGCTTTGTTTGTGCAGAAAAAAGTTTGATTGGGTTTGGCTTTGACCACGAGTCAGGATATATACTTTGTTTCAAGATTTTGTTTCCACCTTTGGTGAGAAAGAAACTAAGGCGGTTTGGCAAGTGAGTCTTTTAGGTGTTTTACTATAATTTACTGTAAATTTTTTTGAAATATATGATTTAAAAACTTTGAAAATTTTTTTAAAGATACTGTTGTGAGTTATTGACTAAAGTTTTTAAAAAATTTGTAATAGATAAACTTGACAAAACACTAATCTGCCAAACAAGGCCCTAAGTCTTGTCAATAATTAAACCAACTTATGTTGGCGTAGTCCTCTGATTTTGGCTGTTATGTCTTCATTCATTCATTCTTTTTTTTTTTTTTAAATAATGCAATGGACTTCTTCAGCAACTCACAAATGTTTTGATCATTTGTTTATTTAATCATCTATTTTTTTATTTTTTATATATATAAAAAGTTCAGCACGATTGGGTATGCAATTACAAAAATGGGGAAATTTTGGTGTCTTCATTGTTTAGCCAATTCATCCGCAGTTGATCTGCCTCCCTGCGGATATTCTTTGCTTCAAAAACATTTGTTAAGGGAAACCTGACGTCAGCTGCCCGCCTACAATGAAGAATTATAAGGGCAAGTTTATGACGTAGCCAGCGCCAGTCTGAGTGTCCCCTCTTCTCTTTCCCACATCAATTCAGGAGTGTGAGAGGATCCCTTGTCTATTGAGCTCCTTTCCAGTCTGCAATTGTCTGGATAATGGAGTTTAGTGAATCCCCCCCTTAGATGGTTGATTTTCAAGCATTGTTGAAAAGTTCATGATGTAGAGATTCATTAATTGACCGATGATTTCAAAATCAGGACAGTCACCTTCAATTTCCAAAATCTGAATTCATTGCGATACTAAATTTGTTAAGTATTAAATTTGATAATATTACATTAAGCGATAAATAAATCGTTTATAACTTATTTTTTCCTAAGAAATTCAATATTATTTATCAAGATATGATCCCATTAAATTTAAATATTGAATTAAGTTATCAACTAGGACGTAAATAATTAATATTTAGAGAATGCGGTTAATTCTATATCGTCAACTTCAATTTTTCGGTTAATTGTACTAAATTAGTACTATGAATGAATTTTTAGGTAACTCCCCTCAACTCTTTATCTAGCACTTCACCTCCTATTTGTTTTGGATCTTGCTTTAACCAAAGTAACCTCGTTGCGTGGTATCCTTTGAATGTTTGCATCTGTTGTTTCTTTGTTCCTCTTCGGTTCTTTTCCTTTTACGTTTGTTTTCTTCCCCTTCCTCATCACTTGCCTAAAGTTCTTTCGCCAAAGCTCTCGCACTTCTATGTCCATCACTTTAGATGTTTACGTTCAATCGAGTTTTTCTTTTAGACTGTACCTTTTCTCGCTATTTTTTACTACATTGTCTCTCGCTCCCACAAACGAAAACACGTAATGTAAATGTCTATCGATAGCACACTTAATTCTAAAAGGTGTACACTGTATAGAGGTAACCTTGTAGATAAAAGTTATGCATTCTGAAGTTTGCGAGGTTTCCGGCATGATTATTTTCTTTCTGACTATTATAGGAAGAATTTTTTTTTAAAAAAAAAAAAAAGAAAAAGAATAACAAAAGAACTCTTATGATTGTTTAAAAGTAGTGTAAAGGAAGAAGGTGTAATTAACCTTTTCTTTTTAACTTTTTAAAATTTCTCTCATATGTACGTTTGAAAAGCATAATATCAGAAATGATTTTTTATTATTATTTAAAAAATTATTTATCCCACAAACATCACATCATCACAAAATATGTGTTTTAGTGAATCACACAAAGTTTTATTCCGGATAATTTCCAATCCAAAGGCATACACTCAATGAAGCGTCCAGGCAGCTCCAAAGGCATACATTTTTAGTTTGTCTATTTATGCCTTTTTTGGTAGACGAGATTATCTCCCATCTCTTTTTTTTTTTTTTTTGAGAATTTTGATTATCTCCCCGTGCTAAATTTTAAAAACTTCTCTGTCATTAGAAATTTGTTATCATTGCGTCTTTGCATGCAAAATGATTGTGATATCTACCTTCCTTTCAAAATGAAGTGGTAAATTATAGGTGGATCATTATAACACGGTGAAGCAAGGAAAATATGATTCACCTGTTTTTTGGGGTTTTAATCATTAATTAGCACACAAGGATTTCAACTTGCAGAGCATATCCACCCTTTCTGTATACACATAACTGCTATGCTGGGACAACTGTTTCGTATGATGGAGGTAAACATGTAAGTAGAGATGTCAAAATGGGTAATTCAAGATTGGACGAGTCATAATTGATTAATTGATACAATTAGATTAACTCATTTACACTAATTGAAATAAATGGGTATAAATAAGCACCCGTTTATATAATAAATGAGTATGGGTACATTCAATTACTCATTTATGAATTATTTAAAAATTTATATATTTTTTAAATTTATTTGCAAATTGTTTGACAAGTAATAATAGTAGTATTTTGTTGTTATTAAGTTGGTAAGAGATTCAATTTTATCTCATTAACACTTACTAAAAATTGAGTTTAAATAGGCGTAGGAGTGGATCGGGTACCCGCCCCAGTCACCAGTTGGCTGACCCGACCAGCACCTTGCGGCCCAACCGTTTTCTGACCCTTACCCGCCCTGCATATCAGCGGGTACCCAATTATAGGGTACTCACTGAGATAGGATCGGGTTAGCGGGTACCTGCCCCGCCCCCGTCCCATTTATCATTTAATTTAAACAAAATAATTTATACCAATTTAATTTTATATTTTACAAAGGTTTCCCATCAAGAAACGAGCATGTGAAGAAAATATAAGATAAAGAAAAAAAATTTAAAAGAATTCAAAATCAATAAAAGTGTGAAATAAGTAGCACAATTTTTAATATATATATTCCACATTAATTAAACTTTTTTCTATAAAATATAAAATCATAACCTCTACCAATGAATCTTATAAATAGACTATAGTCTCTCATATTTGTGATGCAATTTGTTCAATATAATTACTTATTTAGTTCTAACTTATTATTTTATAGTGTGTGTATAAAAATAAAAAATATATATGCGGGACGGATCGGGTACTTGCGGGTTTTTAATTATGTGATCATAATCCGCCCCCCGCATCTTAGCAGATACCCAACCATCTTTTGACTCGATCAAATAATAAAAATCGAATATCCTAATTTTCGGATCAGATATGACAGGTTTTCGGATTAGCGGATAATTTTGTCCATCCCTAAATTTAAATGTGTAATTATTTTTAAATAAATATAAATAGGTGAGTCGAGTCACATACTACCCACTAATTAAATGGGTTTAAAAATAATTAATTTAATGATCTGCTGGGACTTACTACAAAACACGACATGTGCTGAGACTCGTCCAACTTGATTTCCCTTTTACGTTTTGAGAAAAATGATACTACCATATGCCGTTCCACATTTATTCGAAAGATTCCACAGCTTTGGAATTCCATACTCGCGCATTGGGGCCATGCTATTCATGGTCCAACAAAAACCATTTATGCGTTCCTGGGAGTTTCCAAATGATTATACGAAGGATACAAGCTTGATTGAACCTTGAGTACTCTTATTTATGAACTCAATCCTACCCGTACGGTACAATCCAGCCTCACCAAAATCAGATTTCATCATCAAGTAGTGGGTCTGATCACATGGTCATAATTCTAATGCATTAAATATTTTGCCAATAATAGTAAGTGATGATTGATAAAAAAAAACTATTTTGGCAATAATAGTAAGTGTTGTACATTGTACGCAGACATTGAGTTAGTATATATATAAAATTGGTAAGTTTAATAATATACGAGTGCAGAATACACCATATCTCTAACTACATAAAGCGCCGAAGGGTTGAAAGGGTATTTGAGGTTAATTCTGGGATTAGGTTTATAAAAACAACAAAAGTCTGATTCAGGCTGTTGAAAAAATAAAGCGCCGAAGGGCATGCTACAGATTTTCGCCGGTTATTTTGTAATTTCGGTGTTGATTTTGTCTCTTTTGTCCGCTGGTGCAATTCTCCTTCCACGTCCTCTTTTGTCCGCTGCTTCAATTATCCTTGGACGCCGGTTATTTTGTAATTTCGGTATTGATTTTGTCCTCTTTTGTGCTGGTCTCTTCGTAATTTCCCTATCAATTTTGTACCTTGTGGTCTTTAGATGTCATCTCACTTAATTATTGTTTCTTTGGTTTTGTTTGTTCCAGTTGCTACCTTCCATTCCCTAATGCAGCACGAATTTTTAGGGCTATACAAATCTATATATATTATTGCATCCTATTTGTGTGCCTTTATCTATATATATATATAAGAGTTGCCGGCTTTTGAGGTTAATTCTGGGATTAGGTTTATAAAAACAACAAAAGTCTGATTCAGGCTGTTGAAAAAAGACAAATTGCCTCAGGGTTGAAAGGGTATTGGGTGGTAGTATCCCACTTAGCAGCAGGTCCCCCCTATAGGTACATTTGTCCCACATCGGGGTTGGGGTTGGGTTTGGGTTGGGATATAAGTCCCTGGGATTGCCTCAAGAGTTGCCGGCTTTTGAGGTTAATTCTGGGATTAGGTTTATAAAAACAACAAAAGTCTGATTCAGGCTGTTGAAAAAATAAAGCGCCGAAGGGCATGCTACAGATTTTCGCCGGTTATTTTGTAATTTCGGTGTTGATTTTGTCTCTTTTGTCCGCTGGTGCAATTCTCCTTCCACGTCCTCTTTTGTCCGCTGCTTCAATTATCCTTGGACGCCGGTTATTTTGTAATTTCGGTATTGATTTTGTCCTCTTTTGTGCTGGTCTCTTCGTAATTTCCCTATCAATTTTGTACCTTGTGGTCTTTAGATGTCATCTCACTTAATTATTGTTTCTTTGGTTTTGTTTGTTCCAGTTGCTACCTTCCATTCCCTAATGCAGCACGAATTTTTAGGGCTATACAAATCTATATATATTATTGCATCCTATTTGTGTGCCTTTATCTATATATATATATATATATATTCATTTTCTCCAAAATATATATATCAACAAAAATAATGATTTTCTGAAAAATATATATATTGACAAAAATTTTGTGCATATCTAATAAATATAAATCAATTGTGCCACTTTGTATTAGCTTCCACTAATACGACCAATTGTTTTTAAAAATATAGGATAATTTTCCTCTATTTCAAAAATGTTACTTTGATAATATTTGTTAACTACTAAATTATTAATTTAAAGCTTTTGCATTTTAAGATTGAGTAACATAACATAATGTGGTCAATAGAAAGTGATGATTAATTGTGTGCCTTTTTATATATATTTATTTTCAGCAAAATATATATATCGACAAAAATATTGATTTTCTGAAAATTATATATATATCGACAAAAATTTTGTGTGTATCTAATAAATATAAATCAATTGTGCCACTTTGTATTAGCTTGCATTATACAACTAATTGTTTTTAAAAATACAAGATAATTTCCCTCTATTTCAAAAATGTTACTTTGATAATATTTCAAAATTTAAAAATATAGCACTGAAAACCAAAATAAAAAAGACAAACTTTTCTCTAAAACTATAAAAAATATAACCAAACAACTAGAAATTTACATACAAATACTTAAAACCGAACTCCTATATATATAGCAAAAATATACATGATACAACTCAAAAAACAAATATCGCACTGACACATGAATCACAAGACAAATAGTAACACCACAAATATAACAAACAAACAAAACTAGAAAAGATAGACACGATAAAACAATATTAAACAATCTTACAAGCTCAAATAAAATATTAAATATACATATATATATACATGTGTATAAATAAATAAATAATAAAAATATAACAAACAAACAAACAAAACCCCAAAAAATATAAACAATAAAAAATTAAACCATTATATCTCCTAAAATAAAATACTAAACACACACGCATATATATATATATATATATATATATATATCCACACATATTACAAAATATATCGTATGCCTATATATATATATATATTAATACAAAATTCACTACAACTTTGAGTACCATAAAATAAGTCGCATAAACATCAAACAGTAAATATTTAAAAATTCTACTGTAAATTACAGTGATTAAACTCTATAATTTTCATGTGCAATCATTTCCATTTCTTATAAAAAAAATTTATATGCATCACCTTACTTTCAATAATATCCATTTAGTACTAACCTATTAATATAAAATCTATTAGCTCTCAAAATTAATATTATCCTTTACTTATTCAGATTCTATTAATTAAAAAAATACAGCTCTCATCTATTTCAATCACATTTATTCATAACTAAATCAATATCATCTTTACTTATAGAAAAAAAACCTACTTAATGAATAAACACATATTTTACCAAGCTATAGTTTCAAATTATTCCAAATTATTAATTTATCTCATCACACAACACCCAAACTATATCAAAATTGGCCAAAAAATATCTATTATCCATTTATTTTTCAACAAACTTCCCATTCGTTTATATCCTTTCCATAGACTTTTCTGCTGCAACAATGCACATTTACTCATCCTAGCTATCCAAATTATGAAAATATCATCATCCTAGAATACATAAACTACCAACACCCAAAGTACAATAAATTATAACACTCTCAATGCAATTCTCCACCTAATTTTCCATCCTATCAACTTTAAAAAATTAATATATATTCCATTAATTTAAATAATATTTACTTATCACTAAATTAAAATAAAAAAACAAAAATTTTTGAAACCAATATTATCCATCAAATATGTAGATCGTATTAATTTTAAAAAACACAATACAAATCACACCAATTTTACTATATCTATTTATAAATAAATCAATCCAATCTATCACTTCTCTATCCACTATTCCAACTCCAACTCTAAATCTATGTTATTAAATAAATCTTACATTAACCTAAGTACACTCTCAAATTAGGATGTATATATAAAAAAAAAACACATGCTTTTTGCTTTCCTATTCATAATCAATTTCTTGCACAAACATCTTCTTCATAAATAAACCATCAATTAGCACTCTTACACTAGATACAATAAATACCAATTTCACATCGCTCTACATTTACATATACTATCTCATATTTGCTTAATCTACCATCACTACTCTAATATTCAACAAAATAGCAACCCTCTATTTATGATTCTTTCTACTTTATTTTATATTCCTCGTCACTCAACAACCTTATAATATGGGCACCCTGCGATAGCCGCGGGTCCAATGCCTAGTCATATACAACAAGTCAACAACTGAACAATTGCACTAAAATTCTAATCATACTTGTCCCTGGTCCAATTTTTGTTAACTGTGCAGCCTTTCCGAGTGGGCTAATCGTTAAAAGAAAAAAAATGAAAAACAAAATCAGGAAAAGAAAAAGAAATATTCTCACTAGTATCGCAGCCGACCTAAACCAGTTAGGCAGTTACCACTCCCTCCCTCCCTTATTTGATTCTATTTTGAGAATTCAATTTTTTAATAAACAGTGATTTGATTGTGATATTTATATTTATTTTTTTAATTTTATCTTAAAAATTTAAATATTAAATTTAAATAGTAATATATATGTTTAAGGGAAGGGCTATATTAAAAATAAAAAATAAAAAATATTTTAACTTTTTCAATAAAATAAATATTTTGAGATATTCAAAAATAGGAAGCAGGATACTGTGGACGGAGAAGCACGCAACTTACCAAAGCAAACCAAAATCTGGAATGAATTCTATCAAGGGGGAAAAACCGGAAAAACATACCGGTAGTCTCGTATTCAACGTTGAGCCTGTATGCAAATATATATATATATATATATATATATATAAAATGCATGGAGGCTGTTGTCCTATTCAACTCTGATTCGGTCGCCTTCCCAATCACCTGAACGCTTGAGACACTTCCTGAAGGAACAAAGCCCAGCCCTTCTTCTCAAATCCGGTGTAAATGCAACTGAGATCTCTCCCTGGATTTTCTCTTATATAGCTGAAAACTTGGCAGTTTTAAGCTTGGAAAAATGCCGCTATTCAGGCCAAGCGCCCGCGACGTCGCCGGATTCAAAGTCTTGTGCTGTCTGGGAATTATGTATGGACTCATGTCTTTGTTGGTTTACTCCGTCGTTCATATGAAGTTCATCACTCCCCTCGGTATGGACGCCCCGCTGGATCGCTTCTCTGAAGCCAGAGCTGTGGAGCACGTTCGCGTCTTGTCTAAAGATATCGGCGGTCGCCAGGTCACCTATTTGCCCCTTGCCTCACCTCAATTCTCTCTCTGTATTAGCAATTTATTACTACGTACTGTACTGCTGTGTGACTCCATACACGCTATTTCTCGTGCTAGAATATGCATTTATTGCGTCTTTCCGACCATGTCTCTTATTTGAATTTTGGTTTGAAGATTTATTTATTGATTTGTATTTATTTGAGCAAAAGACCGAAGTCAGGAGCCACTCTACCGGTACAAAATCAATTCGTATGGTACACCGTACACGTGAGGATGAAATTTAACTTTTGTTGGCCCCAAGTATATGCACAGTTTCCAGAAAAATAAAACTGCGCCACTTTTTTTTTGGGTGGTTTAGAGAATGTGCTAGAAGTTTTTCAAAATTTTTTTGAAAAATAAAGGTGATTCATAGATGCACGAGTACATCTTGAAAAACTTTTGGTTTGCTTTTTGTTAACTTGCGAAATAGATGCGCAATTTTTTTTTTTTTTTTTTTTTTTTTGGCCTTATATTTGTATAGTTAGCTACATCAGGGGTACTTCAGAAAACGAATTTATGTACTTATTTCTAGGAAGGGCGTCCTGGTTTGAGACAAGCAGCTCTGTATATTAAGACACAGCTAGAAATGATTAAGGAGAGAGCTGGACCAAATGTTAGGTTTGTATCTACTGACACTATACTTCTTTTATTTGTTGATGTATTTAAGAGTAAATTTTACACTCTTAGACACCCTTTTAGGGTAGCTTGTAACTCTACTTTTTGGTTGGGAACTACTGTTTTTGCAGGATAGAGATTGAAGAAACAACAGTAGATGGTTCGTTCAATATGATTTTCTTAGGACATAGCATATCTCTGGCTTATAGAAATCACACCAATATTCTTATGAGGTAAAAAATGATCTCCTTTTGCTTCTATTTGGGCTGCTTTGATGTCAATCTAAGACCAATAGCTAGAAGTGCTAACTTCTCAAACTCCTTTTGCACAGATAATTTGTAATATTCACGTTTTGGGAGAAGTACCAGCTTACGATCTTGCATTTTGTGATGATAAATTTATTTGAACAAAGTAATTATTACTTGTTCAGGTCTTTGATTTCGTGACGTCCACTGTGATCCTTTGCATGATTACTTTTCTTGATCTTCATGATGAACTTCAGTATTTAGCAATAGCTGTTAGGTGGCTGTAGTCAATGAGTGTTGTAAAAGTTCCTCACACTCTGTCCATAAGTATGGACAAAGACAACAGTCTAGTATTTTGCTTTGTAGAACTTCAAAGTAAATATCAAAGACTTTTTTTTTTTTTTCGAAAAGTAACTCTCAAGACATTTGGATGGAACCACTTTGAGTGTAAAAGACTTGAAAAGGTTAATAAAAAAATTATTTCTTAGATGTACTCTGTTGTATTCTGCCTGTATTTAAATATTAAGTGGGGATCACTGTTCAAAAGTTTGTTAACAACTTGCCTATGACCTTAATTTCTTTGATTAAATTAATGCCTGGATACATCTTTTTAAATGCAAGAATTAAGGCACCTTAACACATTTTAATGGAGTTGCAGGATTTCTTCTATAGATTCTCGAGAAAACGACCCAGCAGTTTTGGTGAATGGCCACTTTGACACTCCACCAGGTTCTCCTGGAGCTGGTGATTGTGGTTCATGTGTTGGTGGGTTTTATATATCACAATTCTACGTTTTAA
Source organism: Coffea arabica (assembly GCF_036785885.1). Classification (NCBI taxonomy): domain Eukaryota; kingdom Viridiplantae; phylum Streptophyta; class Magnoliopsida; order Gentianales; family Rubiaceae; genus Coffea; species Coffea arabica. The sequence goes on along the minus strand of NC_092330.1, from coordinate 44,851,274 downwards.
ATGGGATCATCAATTATTTATATCTTACTGTGTTGTTTCTTCCTCCTCCCTAAACAGCTTCTATGCTTGAACTAGCTCGGCTATGTGTTGATTCTGCTTGGGTTCCTCTTCGACCAGTTATATTTCTATTTAATGGAGCAGAAGAGCTGTTTATGCTGGTAAGAAATGTGACATGGCTGGCTACCTGAAACAAAAAGTTGATCGGCTTTTCTTGATTGACGTTCTTGTTTGGTATGTTCTGAAGATTTACAATAGTACTTCTAGGGAAAAAGAAACAAACCACCGAAATGAAATCCTTCAGTAAACATATCATCAGAAACTCTAGCGTACCAGGACATTGCATATTGTATCTTGTTGATTAGTAGATTTACATTGACGGAAACTATCTTCCAATGATCTGTTTTATGGCTAATTCAGGGCTCACATGGTTTCATGACAACACATAGATGGCGTGATACTGTTGGGGCTTTTATAGATGTTGAAGCTTCTGGTACAGGTGGAACTGGTAAGTACCAGCTGCTATTTGTAAAAATATGCAACTTTATTGAAACTTTTTAAGTTGAATTTAACACACTTGACTATGATCAACTCTAGTTAGAGTAACATTTAGCTCAAGTAGAATCACATGTACCGATTCATCATCATCTATGAGCTGGCTTCCATTCTTATTTTTTAAGTTGAATTTGAAACTGTACTAAAAACCTCAGATATGTAGTCATCATGATGAATGATAAGCAATCCATCTGTGGACCAAAACTGTTGTAAATGTCATACTTAGTATGTAATTGAAAATTGATGGTGGAGTGATTACAGGATATAGATGAAGTGTGTGTTAAGAAGCAGAATTTTCCTAGGTGGAGTTTGGTGAATTTGCAAGAAATAAAAGAGAATTGTAGAGTTATTAAGTAATAGTAGAATATTTCTGGATCAATTTAGTTATGATCCGGTGGATTACTAATGAAAAGATAAGAAATTCACATATCAGTGGCTGCTTTGTGCAGCTTATCTGAGAGATTAAATGTTATTTGAAGTGCATTACCATATTGATATAAGCATTGCTGAATGTTCCATGTACTTATGGTGTTTGCTTTAGGATTCCTGCAAGCATCTCTATGGACTAAGACATAAAACATAGATTGCCATTGTATTTGATTCACATGTTTAGGTCACTCTTCCCCAAGAATAACTTACCAAAGCTGTTTTAACTGAGGCATTAGGTGTTTGCATATTTAGTTAGACACCATGGAGAGTTTTGTCTTTGAAATGTATGCTTATAGATGAACTAATTGATCTGTGCTTTTTTCTTCTTTTTCTTTTTCCTGGTATGCAAAATTACATGCCATATATGAGGTTCAGACCTTTAGTTTTTGCCCCCAGCATGGCACACATTTTCTTTCATAGCTGAGCCTATATTGTTAATTTCTTTAGAGCTGAACCTACACTTGAATTGCTCAATTAACAGATCTAGTATGCCAATCTGGACCTGGATCATGGCCTTCATACATTTATGCTCAAGCAGCTATTTATCCTATGGCTAATAGTGCTGCTCAGGTTTTCAATTTTACTTCTCTGTAATTTGTTGAAACTTTCCTTCTCCTGCTCTCTGGTCTGGTAAAGAATAAAGGAGTATTGTTTTAACATTTGCCTGTCTGATTCCATTCACTTAAACAGATGAGACTTTTAAAGCTTATCTAGACTCTCCATGTGGTGTTTTTTAACTTTCCCTTCTTTCTTTGGTCAATAATCTTTTTGTAGTTTCCTGCTGATATCTTTATAACTTTTTCTTTTGGGCAAATAAACCTTCAGGATGTTTTCGGTTCTATACCTGGTGATACAGATTACAGAATGTTTGCCCAAGATTATGGGGATATTCCTGGACTGGACATCATCTTTCTCTTTGGGGGTTACTTTTATCATACTTCCTCAGATACTGTGGAAAGATTACTGTATGAAGTAGATTTTGCTGGAAGTTCTCTTAGTTGATTGCCAGTATCTTTCTCTTTACCATATGCCTGATCTGGTGCATACTATTTTGGTGAAGCAGACCTGGAAGCATGCAAGCACGTGGGGATAATTTATTTAGTGTAGTTAAAGCCTTCACTAACTCCTCTATGCTACAAAATGCACGTGAAAGGGAATCTCTTAGACGTGCTGCAAATCGTGATGAACGGGCAGTTTTCTTTGACTACTTGTCATGGTTTTTGGTGCGTTATAATTCTTATTGATTTCATCTCTGTGTACTCATGTATATCATTATTTCGTACAACTTAGTTAACCCAGCAGTCATATCCATTCAATGTATTCTTTCTTTATTTTATCTTCCCTTAGTAGGTGGGTTGTTAAGAGGATAAACTCTTTCTTTGAATTGATCTCTAAAATCCTTCTCAGGTAATCTATCCAAGACAGCTGGCTGTGATGCTTCATAGTATTCCTCTTGCCATCTACCTACTTATGCCAATTTTTTTGCGATTTCCAAATAGAGTGTTTTCCTGTTCATTTATGACTCTCTTTGACTTTATCAAAGGTAATGGGAATGCAGCTGAACCTGAAGTTACTTTGTTGCAGGTGACATTGTTCTTCCATTGTGTTTAATTACTGCATTGTTCTCTGCAGGAATGCTACATCATGCTTTAGGGATTCTACTGGCCATTATTTTTCCAGTTGTTTTTGCAATCTTGAGATTGCTGTTCGCAAGACATTCAATGAACTGGTACTGGTTTAATCTTGTATTGCTACTAGAGTAGTTTTTGGTATATAGGTTTCCTTTAGCATATGATATAGCATTTTAGAACATAACTTTCATTTCCTGATGTAGGTTTTCTAATTCATACTTGGCCTTTTTGATGTTCATACCGTGTTCACTTCTTGGTCTGTTAGCACCACGATTCTTTTGGAGAAATTTTCCTCTCTCTCAAAATGTTTCAGTAGTCAAATCATCAAAAGAGGTAAACTTTTTTGTACTGAACCCTGTGATTTTTCACTCTGCTCACCTCTGTTTGTGTTGATTATTCATTTAAAGAAACTATGTTAATAAAAGAGGATTTTTTTCGTTGAATTGAGTAATTTAGATGGAAATCATTGCTGTTTTGGTACAAAATGTATGTATCTGTGGAAATTATGAACTAGTATAACTGCAGAATGTGTTACTGATTTTGTTTGGTCTATTAACTTGTGAACATCTCGCCTTTTCGTTCATGTGCATTCAACAATCATGTATTTGGTTATATTTGAATTCATCTAAAGGGGAAAAAGGAAAGCCCAATGGAAATTCATTCTACATCACATTTGAAATTTAAGACATTGGAGTTTATTGGTAGAAGGGCATTGTTGTGATATCCACTGCATCCTTTTATCCGGCTATTTTCTGATGTTACTGGGCTATCTTCAAGTCTGATCAGATTTGTTGTGCCTGAGCTTCTTGTTTGCTTTATTTCTGATTATAAAGTCACACCTATCCACCATTCATTGCTTTTTCCTTTTTTCAAGTGTACTTGTTGCAAAATATGCGGGGAGGAAAATTGTTACAAAAAGCTGGGTAATGGTCTAATATTCATGTTTTCTCTAGCTTTTGAGATTACCAGATGAGAGAGAGGCTTAGCATATGTTCTACACAGTCGCCTAGTTTTACTTTGCAGGATCCATTTTTCAATTTGAGTGCTCAGGACATAATGAGTACACTGATAATACTTTTACAGGAACTGGCAGGTGAAGCAAGGTTTTGGGGAGCATTTGGGTTGTACTCCTTTATGACGTTGGTATGCGAGACCTATATGTTGTGCTATTCTTTGGTTGTTAATTGACTTCTACAAGTTATGTTTATCGACCCTCTCTCCATCCCCCTCCCCCCCCCCCCCGCCCCCCCCCCCCCCCCCCCCAAAAAAAACTTGTTCAAAATGCTATGTAGAATACCCACTTGTGCAAAATAAACATAAAGCAAATGACTTTCTGAGTTGTATAATGAAAGTAAATGATCATATTATAAGGAATTTAATTTTCAACATTATTTTCTGAAAGCAGGGGTATCTGATTTCTGGGTTAAATGGAGGTTTCTTGACCTTTTTGTTGGCAGTCTTCATGCTTCCTGCATGGATCTCCTTCCTGCTATCTACAAGGTCCTTTGGTTTTGATTCTCTCAGGTAACAATTTTTATCTGTTTATGGTACTCTATTGATGTATGCTAACCTGAGAAAAAAATTATTTCTTTATGTCTAGGATAGAGTCCCATATGTCATAATGCTGTTTTAGATTGTTTTTGAGTTTGAACAGGATCAAATTATGATGTCAATATGAACCCAAATTTTGTGCTTGACATCTTTGAGCTCAACGTTGATTTTGATTAATTATTTTCTGCATAATGGGGCAAACAAAATTCTTCTTTCAGGTCAACTGCATGTTACGTGATTCCGTTAATTCCTTGCTTATTGTACTCAGTCTACTTTGGTGGGTTCCTTGCTGCATTTTTGATAGAGAAAATGGGAATGACAGGGTCTTTTCCACCTCCTTATGGTTAGGCTCACTTCTCTTTCTTTGTATCAAGTGGTTTTTATATGATGCTTATGTGATATTTATTTGCAATTAGTTTTCACGTTCTGAAAGCGGTATCAGTGTGAGTATGGCAAGGTTTAGTTATAAATGCCAGTGCTCCCTTGAGAGTTTCATGTTTTACCTTCAAGATACTGGGTAACTTTTCTGGTTTCCAGGATATTTCATTGCAGACATTGTAGTTGCAGCAGTTGTTGGACTTGTGACTGGTTGGTGCGTCGGACCTCTTTTGCCTGTTGTTGGCCAATGGTTAGCAAGATCATCTATCATGCAATTCTTGCTGCACGGAAGCATACTTGCTCTGGCTCTGTCATCTCAATTCTTTCCATACAGCACAGATGCTCCGAAAAGGGTGATCTTCCAGCATACTATCAGAACTGCAGGTATGAAAGACTGAAAGGTACTCGAAAGATATAGTAACATCAGTTGAATATGTGAAAATAGTTGCAGTATAAGAGTATGCATTCTAAGTGGAATCCTTATGAAAAGACCCTTTTCTCTTTTCTTTTTTATTTTTTTTTTATTTTTTTTACTTTTTGTGGATGGGGGTTGGCTGGGTAGAGCATGTACTTTGTGTCTCAATTTGCTTGCTGAACAGCTTCATTTACATGCTACTGACTGTTATAATTTGTGATTTAGCATTCTGAAATTTTTTCTAAACTTTCTGGCACGGTACTGAATGTATAAATAGGATGAATATGGTTGAACATTCTAACAGGGTTTTCAAAAATGTCATCAACAGGTGCAAGTCATATTGACGATTGCAGTTATGATTTTTCCGTGGTTGACTCAAATTCTCTTCTTTTCGTCTTTAAACATGCCCCAGAAGTGGCAAGAGAACTGCATATTAATTCAGAATTATCCTTTGATACTGCAAATTTGTCACTGCAAGAGACTTGGCTGGTAAGTACAAAAAGAAGTCTTTTATGTATCATATGTTTCCCTCCGCTGCAATATGATTTTGACTAACAGTGCATTTGCTTTCTTCTGACAAATGGGTAAATTTTATCTGATTATTGGCCTGCATGACATAGAACCATTTTCCAGCCCCTTTGTCTGCATGGCATAATTGATGGTACGAAATCATATTGTATCCTATGAATTGTAATACGACTAGGCTTCATGACTTGTTCTGCTTTAAGATGCTTCATGCTAGGTTTTTAGTGCTTGTGCCCCCAGCCTACAGAGCAGACTGGTGAATGCTAACTGGGAGCAGAGACCATCTTGTTTAATTTGTTTTAATATTCAACTGGTGTAATGGAACTGAAAGTCTGTTATTAATGGAACTGAAAGATTGTTTTCTCTATACTGATTTATCATGATTGGTGATAATGAGGATTTTGCTTTTCTGGATAGTTGGCACACAGTCTTTGAACCATAGAATCATATGCAATTCATTGGAATTTGCTTATCCTCAAAAAGAGATAAAGGAGAAGTTGTGAGCACGGTGCAAAGATACATGCACAGCAAGAGAGGACAATGTTTTGAATCTTTAGATGCAGTTCTCCTAAGAAAGGGTGAAAGGGAAAAAATAAATAAATAAATAAGATACTAGTCTAGAGGACAAAATCATACAACTTATAGGTCTGTAATGACATGGACAGTTGCTGGAATTCATGAATCGAACTCTCCACTCTTCTCTGACCATGAAATGTAACAAGTAGAAAGTATGAGCTAACCTCTAAGCTGTTAACAGTAACGTTGGGCCCCGGGCCCGGGGGGGGGGGGGTTCATGTGATTACTGAAGTTCATTTTAGCTTCTAATATTATGTTTGTCCTGCCATGGTTCTATTCAACTAACAACTTCTTATTGATGATTTGTGAATTACAATTGCTTTGAATCCATGAGTGACATTGATGATTTGTGAATTACAATTGCCAATGTTGAACAGGGCACTTTTCCAATATCTTACTTGTTTTCCGGAAGTTTGAAGTTCTCAGCAGAGAGAGATGACGTCTTGAAGCAATATAGAAACTTTCCACATCTAAAAACTTATAGGCCACAAGCTCTACTTGATGGAGGGTCCCGCAGAATTTACTTGGAATTTCACCTGGGGTAAAACACTGATATGCTGACTGAGTAATGTGACAGTTTGTTCTGTAATTTTACATTCAGTCTATCCTGTTGTTTAGTCCAATTATCCTTACCTTAGTCTGGTACTTTACGGCCCTCTTAGCATAGTATATTATTTGACATCCAAATGAGAAGAACTTGAACGGAAATGCCTAATTGATAGGTCTTCAGCATTCTGGTTTGCAGTTATCTGTTCTATATATATTATAAAACAACATTTCATGGTGTGTAAAACTGTCTGGACATATATCTGTGTATATACTTATGCTTAGCTGAATTACACTAAGAATTGTATGATATTGGCCTTCTAATAACTCAAGCTCAATAAATTTGGGAAATGAAAGATAAAGATGGGAAGTCATCTCCATGTGTGCTTTAAAATCAGGATTGCTTTTACACCATAATTGATAATACAGTCAATTCGCATAGAAGCTCCAACTTGTGACTTTTTAGTTGCTTTTAGTTGCTTTTTTTTTTTTTTCTCGAATTCTGGGAGCTGGACGCAGCAGGCACTCTTATACGTTTTCTTTTTGCCTACCTAAAAATAAAGTTAGTGCATTTGTCTTAGAACTTAGATTTATCTCCATTTTGCTTTCAGGTCCTTGAAAGAGGTATGGGTTGCGGTGCTCAACATAACAGGTCCATTATCCAGTTGGTCATTTGCTAATAGTGTACTACCAGGTGACATATATTTAATTTTTGAATTTGGATTTAGATTGTCGGATTCTGTATATTGATCCTTGTGCAAATGTTTACAGCTCCTGAAAGGGTTACTAATGGACCACCATCATACATATGTAGATTAAGTGGTGCAAGCCATGAGAACTGGACCTTTTGGTTGGAGGTAAAATTTCAACCGTTTTGCATTTCATTCTCCCATCTTTGTTGCTACTTCCCCTTTAGTGAAGGAGTCCTGGGCAGGGCTCCTGAACGAGCTAAGAGTGTGGAGTGAGTCAGTCAAGGGTATGGCTCACGAACAGGTGGGGGATGGCGCGTGCGAGGCTTCTTTGTGAAGTTTGTCTATGTTTCTTTGTCCCTTATAGTTTGCGATTAATAGAGCTAAAAGTATTAATTAGGAGGGTTACTGGACTGAGCAGCTTATGGTTATTACTGTCAGCTTGTGGAAGTACCATAGACAATGTCAGATGGATTTTGTTATCAAACCAGAAGCGATTGTACAATTTTTATTGAGACTATAATTTGAAAGGGATGGTGAGTCTACCGAAAGCACAATTAAGTTTACAGGTTAAGAAGAACTCTGTAAACCATTGAACCATCCTCCTTCAGAGCTTGAGCTGTTCATGAGCAATACATATTCAGGTGTTTGAAATTTAATTTTATCTTGCTCCTCCTCCACCTTGACCTTCAAATATCCGCTCCAAATTTACCTATACAATCGTCAAGTTGACAATTAATTGCACTTGTAACTGTCGATAACATTTGAACATGCACCATGGTATGTGAGTTAGCACGGAGCTGTGTTCATGTTATGTTTTGTCTTAATTGCAGGCAAGAAGTTCAGAATCTTTGAGGGTCGAAATTGCTGTGTTGGATCAGCATTTAACAGAGTCTGCCACCAAGTTGAAAAGCCTTTTTCCTAATTGGATAGATGTTACTGCTTTTTCAAGTTTTATGTCAAGCTATGTCTTCTAGCTTGATGATTTTCCTTCGAAAGCGGGTACCAGCTGGAATAATTACTCTGGATTGGTTTTAACAGTGAGGTGTCTTATAGGTGCAAAATGGATACTACTGTGTGTGTCATATCATTCTTTGATGCCACTATTTCCCTTCCAGTGGGTTGGCAGTTGAAACACAATAAATTTTGCCTCTACGGGCCGGATTTCAATTTCCTTTGCATTGATCGGTCAGTAGCATGCCAGCAACTAGCGACATTTTTTGTATTGATCTCACATGTATTTTCTTCTAAATCTAGGACCGAGAACAAATGTTAATGAAAATTTTAGATTTTGTAAGTTGATCGTACTGCATGTTTGCATGTAGCAATTAGAAATGATTATTACTAGAAGGATGAGAAACTACAGCTAGGACTATAGATGTTGTTTGGTTTTTCCATAAATTGACTCGGTTTTTGGGAATGTGCTCGGCGATGGGAATAATCTATTTAGACTTGTTTCTTGAGATGTTAATGGTGATCGTAGTTATTGTAATCACTTGTGAGAATGAGTTTGCACTGCAGCTCAGGGTGTAAGAAACTTCGATTTGCACATCTGTTCGAGTCTCGTAGGTGGTCCTCGGAGGAGTCGAGAAGGTGCAGAAGAGAGCAACTTCCAGTTTGTTAAAAGGTGATATACATTGTTGGCACTGGTTTCGGGATGTTTGTACTAGGGGAAGATCGTAATCTCCTCCTCCACTGTGGGGACACAGTATCCTTCCTTCCTTCCTTCGTTGCCGAGTAGAGTACTCACTTTCAGTCGACTTAGTTAACTTAATCTTTGCTGGTATGCGATGTCCTTCCTACTATTTTGCCATAAACCATTACCGCACTTCAATCAAAAGAGTTACTTGCACTGATTTGCACTTTGTCTCTTAACATTACCAATTTGGGGAGTACTTTAGTATCTTATACTATCTACTTTTCACACATTGTTTATTTCAATTATTAAAATCAAATGATTTTTGTTTATAGCCAACTATGAACGAAAAGGCTATATGGTACCCTAGCTATGGGAAAAAACTTTAGTAATTCATTTATGGGTAGTAAAATCTTTTTCTTCAAAATTAGGTAACAAAATTCATTAATTTGCAGCCAATTGAGCAGCATGCTTCAAATTGTTATAAGCCTACAATGTACTCATGTGCTGCAAGTGATTGTGTAGAATGAAAACCACCAAGGAGTTATTGCTTCCGGGGCAAATCATAATAAAACCATTAGAGCGGGGCAAATCTGTTTAATACTTTTAAGTTGGGGAGCAAAGTGATATAAAGCAAACCAAAAGGGTCAATAAGAGCAAGACTTTCCCTCTTTTCTTTCCTTCTAGCGACTAGGGGTAATCGAACGGTTAATTTTACCTGCCTCTCGTCATGATCAGAACGGTAGCACAGATGAACGGTGGGCAGAGCTATTAGATTTTCCAGTCGTCCCTGACACTTGAGCATTTCTCTCTTTTATTCTCTTCGTTCCCTTCTGCTAGTGGTATATTGTCCAAAATAGAAATAAATAAATAATAGGAAAAAAATAATTTTAAAAAAAAGCAGCAGCAGCAGCGGCTGTATCTGCACATCTCGCGATACTGCTGCCATCTTCTCATTCCCTTTGAGATCGTCGCTCGACTGTTACACTGAATCGCTTCCTTGTGATTGTCTCTCTCTCTCTCTCTCTATATTCACTTATCTAATCTCGGTCATTTTGTATGTGTTCTTTCTTTCTTTTCAACTGCGACTGTTAAATTTTTGGTACATCTTGCTTGGAAAACGAATCAGTGCCTTGCTCTTCGCGCCGTATGTTAAATCGAGGTAGAATAATTAGATAATTCTTTGCTTCTTGTGTTTGTAGGTTTTCGCGGAAGAAAGGTATTAAGGGAAGAATTTGGATATGGTGCGTTACTTTTCGAAATTGCAGGATTTCAGATTTCTATTTTTAGAATTTAAAATAGATACTGAAATTAGTATTGCTAAATTTTCCAGTCCGCGCTCTTCAATTTCCACTCTTTTCTTACGGTAGTGCTGCTGGGGATTTGTACTTGCACTTATGTAAAGATGCATTTTCCAGCTCTTCTTGAACAGAGGACTGGGTAAGTCTTCTTAGCTTCAACGATTTTATCCAATCTAAAATTGCTTATTAATGTTTATTTTGTTTGCTTAGTTTCAAATCACAAAATTTTTTAGTCAGTGAAATATTTGGTTAAAGTTTGTTTCTTTTTTGGCTGAGCCAGGCACTATTTCATGATTTCTGTACTTCATAGTTAATATCAGTGCACTTTTTTGCATTCTTTTTGAAAAGGTTCGACATCGCATTTTGACATGCGGATAGTGAATGCCTGATTACAAGTTTTGCTGTTAGGATGACAAGATATGAAATTTCTGATGCGTGATGTATGACGCGTGGACGATGGAACTCATAGAATGGTTACACAAGGAGATGTTTGAAAAGACTTTCGTTAATAAGAAATCAATACTTGGTATAGTTTCTATAATCTTTCCTTTGTTAATGGTAGAGAATATGCTTTTCTATAGGGTCGTCAAATGGATGTGCATATGTTCAATAGTTCCATGGAAAAGCTTTTGGAAAATGTAATATATAGCAGTTTTTTTTGGATAAATTCACTTATAGCAGAGTGTTCTTTCATATTCATTGGAGTGATTCTAGTTCATATGCCAAGACATAAAATTTACATATTATTTGTATTATTTGTCTTGCATACGGTGCTTCTTGTTTTCTGGAAAAAACAATGTGCCTACAAATGCATGTATCTTTGCCATCTTTGTGCTTGCATCACAGATTGTGGGAGAACTAATCAGCTTTGCTTATGAACATTTCTAAGGGACTAAGAGATTGTGGGTTCTGCCTCTGGCGGAAGTTGTCTTGTTTGAATATTTGATGGACAATATTTGTGCGTGTACAATTGAAGCCAGTGGGTTCCATGAAAGAAATTACTTTTAACAGAATGGTGCATGTATTTCACAGCATGGATACATAGATCAGTGTGTAATTGCTGTGTGTAATGTTTTGGGATTGAAAAATGTGTCGAATATCTTTACTACGTCATTTATCTTCTTCCTTTGGATCTCATGATTACAGCAATTCAGTCATGTCATCATATTCATTTAATGTTAATGAACGTACTGATGTTGTGTTACTATTCCAGGTTTCGGGGCTTCTTTTGGAAGGCTGCCAGAATAGGTGAGTGACACCATTGCAAGCATGGTATTGCTATTGGAAATAGTTGTTGGCAAATCTATGTTTCATATAATTCATGTGGTCTTGTAGTTGCTATAAACTAGAATGCCTGCTTTTATTGTGAAATGGAGTATTTGAAATACAAAGAAATCAGCTAGACAGTAATTAGAGTGGCGACAATAAATTTATGGTTACAATTTGCATAGAATAAATGCATTGCCTTGTAATTAGAGTTGCTTGGTGTTCACAAGGTTTTTAGGAATGTTACTTTTCCATCTGCTTCTCATGCTGTTCTACATTCAATCAATCAGAAATTAATAAAGTCCCCTGTGGTCCTAATTGAGCTAAATCTATTGTGGCATACAAAATTCAACATTCAGACTAGTATGGTCACTATTTCTTCTTTGCAAGCATAAAAATACATTTGACTTGGTACTTTCTCAGAATGACTCAAGTATCTTGTGGATATGTTTCTGTTTCCCCCATTGTTTGTCTCCCCTTCCATCCCACAACCCCCAGGCCGCTACATGCACAGGAAAACAGGAGAAAAAAGAGGGGGTGGGGGTGGGGTTGTGTTTAGTTAGATTCCTTCACGATTGTCTATTAGAGGTTCATTGCTGACTTATCATCTTTGCCATTAATTATCACGGTACATACTGGGTTGCCTTGAAAACTCTCAAGATGATTTTTACCACTATGCTTTGTCTTGCAGGTGAGCGCTTGAGCCCTTGGGTAGCAGTTGGATGCTTCATGATGGGAGTATCAATAATATTCTTCTGACACAGAAATGATTGCTGACTCCAAAGTGATCGTAGAGCAGTCTCACCCTTCAGAATTAGTATTCTTAAATGCTTTGTACTATTGAATTTTTGAGAAATTCTGTATTTCCTTTCGTACAGGTGTGAAGTCTTTGTTTCTCAAATTTGTTTGTTAATGTGATAGGAGTTGATTGTTTACTCGCTATATTCTGAGGCTAAAGAAAATTTTATATTCCTTCTCATGTTACCCATATTCTTGTAGTAAGTTAATTTTCATGTTTCCGACTCATAGAAAGGTTTCTTATAATGCTGTTCTTTCAAAAGACGTTTAGGATGGCTTACGAGTATTGTTTTTTTTTTTTTTTTTTTTTTTGGGAACTTGTATTATCGGGTTGAATGATTAACCATGCTTGCCGTTTGTACGCTTCAGCAGCTGAAAATCACACCCCCCAAAAATGAATTTCACTTTTGGGTTGCTTTTGGTTGAACAAATCCGGGGGGTTGAGTCGAGTGAAACCTAGTGGATTAGCTAGTGTCCGCTCGGATGCAAAAATAACCCTGCTATTGTGGTTCTCCAAAGATTCAGCAAAGTATATTTGTCTAGCACGGTTAATGCTGTTGAATTGACGTGGGTATTTTGGGGATGTTTTTTAAAAAATTTACTGTAACTTTTTTTCAAATACAGATGATTTCGTTTGGATAGGATAGGCAGTTTGTGAAAAATTCACATTGTTTTTCAAAAACTTCTGCGTTTAGATTGATCTGTATTTCATAAATAACTACACTTTCATATCGGCGGCCGGCAGTTCAACGCGAAGCAGCACTCGGAGTAGAGGCAAGCCCTCCGCAGACGCCGTTGGTGATGAGTCAGTCCACAGAGTAAGTACGAACGCTAGACCTCGAAGTTATAGAGGCAGAGACCAAAGCCTCATTCGAATTACAAACGTGAGCAGCAAAGTTTTCCTTGGGTTTGGAATCCTGTTCTCCTCGATCGCCCTCTTTTTCATTTTCCGATTGGTAAATA